>NC_136852.1:73840890-74243898 GCF_951799975.1 Gobius niger | reverse complement strand
CCCTGCAGTAAATGACCGACCCCAGAGATTCCATCACTCTCTCCTTCCCTCCTCGTCCATCCCATAATCAATGCTGTTCCTGCTGCAGTGTCTGCTGCATTCAGCTCTACACACCTCTCTACAGCTCTAAGCAACAGAAGCAACAAACTGGAGAATAGTTTAGTGTAAACACAATAATCCACATAGAGCTGACTTTATTACAGACTGCGCTCTCTAAACCAGAGTCTGAGCTGGATTTAACCAGAGCTTAATGTTGTTAGTGCTGCAGCGTCTGCAGTGTTTACAACATACAGGCTAACGATGCTAACTCGCGGCTAACAGTTTGGGCCATTCTGACGCCGTTTTATGCCCAGGGGTTTATTCACCTGAAAAACTAACCCAGCGACTAAAAAGTCCTCCGAAAATCCAAATGAAAGACATACAGCATGTTTATATTGAGGGAAAATGAGCTGCAGCAGAACAATGAAAACACTGTAGCTTCTCGCTAAGTTACTACAAACACACAAGAAAATCTACAGGAGCTGAAGTAAAGACGAAAAGAGACCATTTAAGAAACATCTCAATACTATTGTTAAATAAAAACACATAAATGAATAAAGCTCAGGCATTGGGAGCTTTAGGACATGGGCTTTTCTGTCTATGATGGACAGAGACATAAAAATAAAAAATATATTGAATGAAAATAATAATAATAAATAAATGGCATCAGCACAATCAGTATATAATCAATATAACGGCTCTTAAATGTGTCGCCAACTTTACTTAAGGAAATGTAAATGAGTAAATTTACTAATTACAAACCAATCTGCTGTGAAAAAGTAAGAATGTTGAGAAGAAAATGCCTTGTACTCGTATCGGTATTCGGTATCGGTGAGTACTTAAATCAAAGTACTCGTACTCGTATCGGTTTTAGAAAAAGTGGTATCGGTGCCTCCCTATACACAGGTACACAGATACACAGGTACACAGGTACACAGGTACACATTTATCCTGAAGGATGTTTCTCAAAGCGCTGTAGTCGTCACTATACACTCATTCTGGCCTATTGTACATGTTTTTAGTAGCAGGAGAAATCAGACGCAGGGAGGTCATTGACTCCACAGAAAGGCCCCGTGGAGTTTGCCTGGGGAATCGAACCCGGGACCCTCTCGCTGTGAGGTGCTGACTCCTCCGCCGTGGCCCTGTTTTCTGGAAGCCCCGCGGTTTGATTCAGACCTGATTCTGCCCAGGACATTTGTAACTGAGCCACTCGTGTTTCCTTGTTCCTTTGTGAAGTACTTTGTGACTCTCTCGTCTGTGAAGTGCTATAAATAAAACCTGCTCACTCGGACACTTTTTAAAAAAGAAACGGAAGAGACGATTCAGGCGGTGGTTCTGTTTGTTTGTGCTTCATGCCCTGGTATTTAACAATGAAACCAGGCGGAGGGACTGAAGGGACTGAAGGGACTGAAGGGACTGAAGGGACTGAAGGGACTGAAGGGACTGAAGGGACTGAAGGGACTGAAGGGACTGAAGAGACTGAAGGGGCTGAAGGGGCTGAAGGGGCTGAAGGGGCTGAAGGGACTGAAGGGACTGAAGGGACTGAAGGGACTGAAGGGACTGAAGGGACTGAAGGGACTGAAGGGACTGAAGAGACTGAAGGGGCTGAAGGGGCTGAAGGGGCTGAAGGGGCTGAAGGGACTGAAGGGGCTGAAGGGGCTGAAGGGACTGAAGGGACTGAAGGGGCTGAAGGGACTGAAGGGGCTGAAGGGGCTGAAGGGACTGAAGGGGCTGAAGGGGCTGAAGGGGCTGAAGGGACTGAAGGGGCTGAAGGGGCTGAAGGGACTGAAGGGGCTGAAGGGACTGAAGGGACTGAAGGGGCTGAAGGGGCTGAAGGGACTGAAGGGACTGAAGGGGCTGAAGGGGCTGAAGGGACTGAAGGGACTGAAGGGACTGAAGGTGATGAAGGGGCTGAAGGGGCTGAAGGGACTGAAGGGACTGAAGGGGCTGAAGGGGCTGAAGGGACTGAAGGGACTGAAGGTGATGAAGGGGCTGAAGGGGCTGAAGGGACTGAAGGGGCTGAAGGGACTGAAGGGGCTGAAGGGACTGAAGGGACTGAAGGGACTGAAGGGGCTGAAGGGACTGAAGGGACTGAAGGGACTGAAGGGGCTGAAGGGACTGAAGGGACTGAAGGGACTGAAGGGACTGAAGGGACTGAAGGGACTGAAGGGACTGAAGGGGCTGAAGGGGCTGAAGGGACTGAAGGGACTGAAGGTGATGAAGGGGCTGAAGGGGCTGAAGGGACTGAAGGGACTGAAGGGGCTGAAGGGGCTGAAGGGACTGAAGGGACTGAAGGTGATGAAGGGGCTGAAGGGGCTGAAGGGACTGAAGGGGCTGAAGGGACTGAAGGGGCTGAAGGGACTGAAGGGACTGAAGGGACTGAAGGGGCTGAAGGGACTGAAGGGACTGAAGGGACTGAAGGGGCTGAAGGGACTGAAGGGACTGAAGGGACTGAAGGGACTGAAGGGGCTGAAGGGACTGAAGGGACTGAAGGGACTGAAGGGGCTGAAGGTACGGCGTTGGGACAGTCGTGGAACTCGCTCAGAGTTCCACGACTGTCTGACGGTTTATCCCTGTTCTGGTTTGCTTTGGTTCTGTCCTGGTTCTCTTTCTCCTGGTTCTGTTTCTCCTGTAGGGCTGGGTACAGTTAAGCGGTACCTACTTGGTACCGACCGAAAAGCTCCGGTAGGGGGCGGTATCGGAAAACCTTTTTTTCCGGTGCTAATTTTCCGTACTTTTTCTCTCCAAACGTCACTAAATGATCCACAGTGAGTCTAAAAAAGCCTGAACTCATGAGCAGCTTCAGCGCAAATGCAGAAGCAAAGCTATAACTTACTCACACTTCAGTCATTATCAGAGATGGCAGAGCCAGGACTAAACCAGGACTGAACCAGGACTAAACCAGGACTAAACCAGGACTAAACCAGGACTAAACCAGGACTAAACCAGGACTAAACCAGGACTAAACCAGGACTAAACCAGGACTTACAGTAAACTGATTAAAAACTAGGACTGAATAAGAAAATAGACTCTTAGACAAAGAGAAAAGCAGTGAGACAACAAGAAACACATGGGCTTTACCTTTAGCTTTACCGTTAGCTTTACCTTTAGCTTTAGCTTTAGCTTTAGCTTTAGCCGCAGAGCCTGAAGTTACTGCTGTTGTTTAAACTCCAGCTGCACCGGAGCATTTGGGATCAAAGATTGTTTCTGGAAAAGGTGAGGCTCACTCTGCATTAGCCATGTTTGGAACAGTTATGGTGCATTGTCAGTGACAGAGTGAGCGCTCTCACTATGTAACAGATCTGTGACGTGTGAGGAGCTTTCACTGTGGAACAGCTCAGTGAGTTTAGAGAAGTTTATCTTCAGTAAACGGTCCTGATGTGGATCTGGTCTGTTCCTGCAGCTCAGGAGGGAATAATGTCCCAACTCTCTTTTTATCACGGCTTTAGTGGGAATTCTGCTCAAAACATGAAGTTCCAGGTGACGCTGCTGCTCCTGTTTTCTGATGTGCCGTGTTTGGACTTCCTCCTGAACTCAATTAAAATAACATATGTATCGAAAAAAGTACCATTAAGGCACCGGTACCGAAAAGCAGGTATCGTTAAAGTAAACAAACAGTACCCAGCCCTATTCTCCTGGTTCTGTTTCTCCTGGTGCTGTTTCTCCTGGTTCTGTTTCTCCTGGTTCTGTTTCTCCTGGTTCTGTTTCTCCAGGTTCTGTTTCTCCAGGTTCTGTTTCTCCTGGTGCGTGTTTGAGGAGTTGCTGTGTGACAACTTTGGGCAGTTTTCTTCGTTTGTTTCATTTGGTATATCCATCAGCGAACAATAACCATCGGATTCATTTATTAAGTTAATAATTACGTCACATTGTTGGTTTAAAGCAGAACTGAGTAACTCCTGCCCCTAGAGGCCGTCAGCGCCACTGCAGCTGTTGTACATGTTGTGTTTTTTACTCATTAATTGTCCGTGAGAGTAAATCCTGCACTGACAGAAAAGACAAAGGGACAGAGGGAGATTGTTCATCCAGTTACACAATGGAGATCATTTGTTTCACTCAAACTGTTTAAGTGGTGCTAGCTCACATTTAGCTTTGCCCGTTAGCCTGTTAGCTTCTTCTTCGTGATTCCATTAGTGTGTATTGGTGACTCCGGTCCGGTGGCAGTCAAGTTGTAATTGTGGTTTTCAGACATTAGCCGGTCACTGAAGGCTGGTCTCAGAGCGAGTCATTCTCCGCAGCTATTACGAGGATCTCAGTCAGGCTCAACGACACAACATCAGCACAGAATCACAACACAACAGGACTAACCCGGAAACACTTTTCCCTGGAAGTAAACACCGATATGCGGCACTCGTGGGCAGGACTTATTTACCTTTTACAAGGTTTAACCTGAAGCTAAAGCTAGCTAGCTCAACCAGCTCACCTGTTTATGGAAACAGCTGCGGTGGAGTCGCTCACACCTGGGCCCCCCCAACTGAAACTTTTATGTTTGACTTTACTAATCCAGACAAAGATGCTTCAATGCAGGATCATTTTCTGTACGTCTGAAAATGATGAATAGCCTTAACCGTTTCCAATAGAAATGTAAAGCTCATATGTTATTAACAGTAGCTAACCTAGCTGCTCACTCTCCTCTACAAACATTCAGCAAACACTAAATCCATCTCATACGTTCCTGTCAGTCACTAATTACACCTTTATCTGATTCAGCTGTGTCAGGCGTTGCTATGGCGACGCCACAGCGGAGTGATATAGACACAGAGGCGTCTCGTCATAGAAGGGGGCGTGGCTTCGCCGAGGGGGAAAATAGAATCTTTAGAGAAACACAATTTTTCACTCTTTTTAACCATTTTCTGGTGGAATATGAACGTATTTATCACACAAATAAAGTCAAGTGTAAATCGGGCCCATATGGATATTTTCTCACAGCAGATTGTTCAGTAGAAGTGAAAAAACGGCAGTTGTAGCAAGCGCTAGCTAACCGTTAGCATTAGCCCGATGCTAACATGTAGCATCAAGTTAGCATTCTCCGTTATTCCTGTATTTATGGGCTGTTGAACCACTTTGCTCCTCCCCATGTCTTTGTATCTTTATTTAGTAGAAACTATATTCATATTTCAGCGTTTGTTAAAGTAGTTTTTGAATAATTAGAGAAAATATACATTTTTTCAAAATTGTTTTCCCCCTTAACTGTTTTCAAAAATGACCATATATGGGCGATTCCAGAGATGCCGTCTGTATCTATAGATTACTGAACAGCAACATCAACAATGACGCAGTAAAGTTGTGTCCGTCTCTCTCCCCCAGTGTTCGTGTCTCAGGCTGAAAACGTGTCACATGATCTCACGTCACTCGCTGAGATTCAAAAAGAAATGTATGTTTTTCCAAAGCAAAATGACAAAATAGTAACTCACAGTCATTTGAAAAAGTAACTCAAGTCTGATTACTTGTTTGGAAATAGTAACAAGTTAGATTACTAGTTACTAAAAAAAGTAATCTGAGCTCGTAAATTCAGAGAAGCTAATTAGCGACATTAGCGACATTAGCGACATTAGCTTCTGGTGTTAAACTGTGCAGAGCCAGGGCTGTGATGCAGACAACACTTAGCTCTGGCTTTCGTGTCTGTATAAAGTGCAGACCTGTCGCTCTCTTCACTTACATCAGGTTCTTCGCGGTAAACGTGCCAGAGCTCCGCCCCCCCCCCCCCCCGTCTGTCAGCCCGGCTTCTTAAAAAATCAATATTTATTAAAAAAAAAGGGGGGGAAAAGCCTTTTGCAGCTCTTGGAAATGAATGGACACGCACACTCTCCGACTGAAGCGTTACCTTACGGGCCCGAAAATGCCAAAGCAGCACTTTGCAGGAGAAGGGCAGGATACGCTCGTGTTCGGATCGATACTAATGACTACAGCGCTACTTCGACCGCGCAGCCCGGCCCCGCAGGAAGTAATCACCTACATGTACTCAAGTAACCTTCTGGGAAACGTGCGCAGCCGTCAGACGGGGAATCAGTAACTCAGGTCTGTTTGGAGTTATTTACGGTTTTAGATGCAAATGATGTGTCCAAATATAAAAACCGCTGAGTAAAAAGTATGTAAAAAAAAGTATGTTGTGATTTGAAATGATGTGGAGCTGGTGAAGGAGAGAGCCCCCTGCAGGCAGCATCGGGAATGACACAGAAAAACAGGAAATGCAAGGAGACACGGCAGGTGAAAACACAGAGTCGTAGCTACTTTTCTCCCTTAATGTCTTCAAGTCCTGTGCGATGCAGGAGATCCCCACACTGCAAAAAGTGCCCTACTAAAAACAAGGAAAAAATCTTAAAATCAGACATTTTGTCTTGTTTTAAGGAATAATTCTGCCAATGGGGTCAGTGTTTTTTTCTTGCTAAGAATTCTTGTTTCTAGAATATTTTTCTCATCAAAAAACAAGAAAGAAACATTAAATTTAAGCAAATAAAAAGCTAGAATTAAGCAAAATGTCCTCAGAAAATATTCTTATTTAGTGAAAAATTGTGGATATTTTACTTAAATGTTGCTTGATTTAAGTAAAATGTTCTAAATTACTCACATTTTTGAGCAAAAATGTTCTTAATAAATACTAATATTTAAGGAAAGTATTGCCCGGAGACCCGTCTCCATGATGTGGAGCCAGGCTGATGGTCAGAATCACCTGCTGGAGGATTCACCTATTGTACATGTTTTTAGTGGCAGACACGGGGAGAACATGCTCCACACAGAAAGGCCCCCGTCCTGGTGGGAATCGAACCCGGGGCTCTAACCGCTGTGCCACCGAGCCGCCCACTTTAAAGAATGGAATGTTTTTTCTCTCTGTGAGAATCAGTTCTTACATTAAGAGTTGTTGTTCTTAGTTTTTCTCAAAATAAGAAAAAATATTATATATAAATAAGTTTTTCTTTCTTGTTAAAAGAGAAATCTGCATGTTTTTTAGCAAATTTATCTGAACAAGAAATGGCTCGATTTTATTTCCTAAAACAAGATTTTTTTTCTCAAGAAAACTTTGCTCGGCAAAACATTATTACTTTTTAGGGAAAAAATAAGAACTTATTTCTTAAAGTAAGACATTTTTTACTTGCTTAGAATCCACTTTTTGCAGTGCAGGAAGTAACACAAAAGAGTTATAAATGAGGTGAGGCTGTGTCCAAATATGGTCATTTCCTTTCTGGGAGGCGGCAGCGGCTAAAGACGAGAAACCACAGACTCTAAGCTTTCTGGACTTGGACTTTAACAGTGTTTCTTCTCTTTATGCAGAGTTTTATTATCTAATTCCTGGCCTGATTTACTGAGCTTTGAACCCCCCAAGTCGAAATCAAGGTAGAAAGTCTAATTAAGATGTCAACAAAATAACAACCTGAGTCAATTCATTCAGATTGTGTTGCTGAAAACACATGGACAATGAGTGTTTTAGTTTAATTGTTTGTTAAAGAGTGGGTGTTCTGCTTTTTTCAGTCCCACAGCCCAGTCTATATCACACTACAATGATGACAAACCTTCTGTTGGTCTGTAAATGCAGTAAATTAGAATAACTGCCTTGTATAAAATGTCTCTCTCAAAATGGCTGCAGTGAATGTCTTGAAATAGGCCTCTGTCTCTTTAACCTCTTAACTCCCGCCTGAACCGAGCACATTTTCTCCAGTTTGGCTTTACCCCAATCCAAACGCTTCTGGAAAAAAGCTGTGAAAATGGCAACAAAACTGAGACGAAAACTGACCAAAAAATGACCAAAATTTGATTAAAAATTGACAAAAAAATTACAAAACTGTGATAAAAGTTCGACAAAAAAATGACAAAAATTTGACAAAAAAAAAAAAAATGTAACAAAAATGTGATAAAAAATTGATGAAAAAATGACAAAAAATGACAAAAAATTTAAAAAAAATTGATGAAAAAATTGATAAAAAATTTGACCAAAAAATTACAAAAAATGTGACAAAAAATGACAAAAAATTTACAAAAATGAGTTGAATACCCAACAAAAAAATGCTGGAAAAAATATCTGATGACGTGAGGAAGAAGATCCTCTCAGGTTCAGGCGGGAGTTAAGAAGAAGAAGATCTTTATTTATATAGCGCCTTTCACAGACATGGTCACAAAGCGCTTTACATGAGACAATTGTACATTCACTCCATACTCGGTGGTGGAAAGCTACGTTTGTAGCTTCAGTTTCCCCTGGGGGAGACTGTCAGAGGCGCTTTCGCGACTACACACGTCTGCGCCAACGGACCCTCTGACCACCACCACACATTCACTCACATCATTCATCCTGGCCTATTGTGCATGTTTTTAGTGGTAGGGGAAACCGGAGCGCCCGGAGGAAACCTACGCAGACACGGGGAGAACATGCAAACTCCACACAGAAAGGCACCGTCCCTGGTGGGAATCGAACCCGGACCTTCTAGCTGTGAAGCGAGAGCGCTAACCACTGCGCTACCGTGCCGCCCGAGTTAAGGGGTAAAGAACCTCTGAGCCTTTAGACACGCCCCCTCCACACGCTGTCTGTGGCATCAGTGGGGAGGGGGTTCTGCTGAGGAGCAGTGGTTGGTTACTCGGCTGGTGACGAAAGCTCGGAGGCGTCTCCAGGAGGTGGGGGCGTTCCTAGGAGGACTCGGGCAAACCTATCCCTAAAATGGCCGCCATCAGAGTTTTTACAGATTACTCAGAAATACGTGAATGTGCCAAGGCAACACTTCAGCCATGTTTTTAATGAGGGAGTGACAGAATAACATGATGGAAAGCTTGAAAAAGTCCATTTTGCATAATACCCCCCTTTAATTATTATTGCACGTCTCTGATTGGTTGAGTTAATGATATACAGTGACGTTTTTATACCGTGGTAGAGCGTCATTGGTGAGATCGCGTTGGCGCTGTTCCTCACCGCCCCTCAGTCACGTTAGCACAGACCTCGTTAGCATTTAGCCTCTATAGCTCCAAACCAGGTGAAGATAGAAGCTACCGAGCTCTTCCACGTTTAAAGTATACGATAAAGTATAATTACACAAAATGAAACTGTGGATAAGTGGATATAAAGAGGGAAGTATATCATAAGGCGTGAGAGGTTGAATGTGTCCTGCAGAAGGTCACTCTGCCTCTGTCATGATCTATTGAATTATTCACTTTCCTGATGCTCCGTATGGGCCGGATCTGGCCCTATTTAAAGCTCACACACAGGCCTGTAAATAATGCACATTATAAACGGGCCAGGACCGAAGCCAATACTGTGACCGTGACGTGGGAATCTATAGAGTCACATGATCAGATCACGCCGTGGGTTTCATCGACTGCAGCAACATTAGGGGAAGTGCTTAACTCCCACCTGAACGGATCCCAGTTTCTCCAGTTTGGCTTTACCCGAATCAAAAAGCTTCTTGGGGAAAAGGCACCAAAACAGCCACAAAAAATGAGAAGAAAACAAGGATATAAACGCGACAAAAAAGTGACAAAAATTCAACAAAAAAGTGAAAAAAATTCAACAAAAATTCAACCAAAAGTGACAAAAAATGTGACCAAAATTCAACAAAAAAGTGAAAAAAATTCAACAAAAATTCAACCAAAAGTGACAAAAAATGTGACAAAAATTCAACAAAAAAGTGACAAAAATTCAACAAAAAAGTGAAAAAAATTCAACCAAAAAGTGACAAAAAATGTGACAAAAATTCAACAAAAAAGTGAAAAAAATTCAACAAAAAAGCGACAAAACTTCAACAAAAATGTGACAAAAAAGTGACAAAATCTCAACAAAAAAGTGAAAAAAATTCAACAAAAAATCAACAAAAAAGTGAAAAAAATTCAACAAAAAAATTACAAAAACTCAACAGAAAAGTGACAAAACTTCAACAAAAAAAATTACAAAAACTCAACAAAAATTTGACCAAAAAGAAAAAAAAAACATACAAAAGGTGACACAACACAGCAACAACGCGAAGAAAAAGATCGGTTTTGTGGGGCTTTCAAATGAGGTGTTACACAGACCTATATAATGGCCAAAGAGGACAGAATGCACTTGGTCCAGGCGGGCGGTCAGAGGTTAAAGTGATGGGAGTTTGTTTTAAAGTCAAATCCATTGAGTTTTTATTATGATTATGAAGATTGGTCGTTTAACCTCTTAACTCCCGCCTTAACTGAGCACATTTTCTCCAAAAACGAGACGTGAAGAGCGACAAAAATGCCACAAAGCAGGCGACAAAAAGGGACGAAAAGCAACAAAACATGGCTGGGCTGGTCTTAGCTTTCAAGTGAGGCGTTACTCTGGCCTATAGGCTGTGAGCTCCAGTCCAGAAGCTTTTACATTTGGGTAAAGCTGGAGAACATGTGCTCGGTTAAAGAGGTTAACCTCTTAACTCCCGCCTGAACCGAGAGGATCTTCTTCCTCACGGCATCAGATTTTTTTTCCATCATTTTTTTGTTGGGTATTCAAGTCATTTTTGTAACTTTTTCGTCATTTTTTTAATCACATTTTTGTCATTTTTTTGTGAAATATTTGTAATTTTTTCGTCATTTTTTAATCAAATTTTTGTCCTTTTTTTGTCACATTTTTGTCATTTTTTTATCAATTTTTTGTAATGTTTTTGTCAAATTTTTATCAATTTTTTGTCATTTTTTTGTCATATTTTTTTTACTTTTTCGTCCATTTTTTGTCAATTTCTTGTTACATTTTTTTGACATTTTTGCCACTTTTTCATACATTTTTCGTCACTTTTTTGTCACATTTCCATCATCGTTTTCGTCTCAGTTCTGTTGTTATTTTCACAGCTTTTTTCCAGAAGCTTTTGGATTGGGGTAAAGCCAAACTGGAGAAAATGTGCTCGGTTCAGGTGGGAGTTAAGGGGTTAAAGGTCCTGCTCTCTCAGTCCGACTCTTCACTCTCTGCTGAGACAAACCGTCTGAAGTTCAGATCTAGAATCCTCCTCATGATCGAGTTGTTGTTGCTTTTCTGTAGTGACACAGTCGGGTCTGACGAGAAGAGCCTCTGATGAAGAGAAACATCGGGATCCTCAGTCTGAGCAGGAAACTCCCGCCTGTTTCCTGAAATAACTCCTCACAGACCGTCTTTCTCAGCACTTTGAATCATTTTCCAGCTTTATTTGCCATCATGAAGAACTGATACGTGATATTGAAGCACCTGGTTTCTGTTTTGTCAGCACTGTGTGATTCTCACTGTAGACCAGGGGAAAGCAACGTCAGGCCCGGGGGACAAAACCGGCCCTCCATCCTCAAACTCTGGCCCTCGAGATGATTTTGAGAAACATTATGACCCAAATCAGAGCTCAAATTCCTGTTAAAGTGCTCTAGAAATGTATAAATACTGTCAGTTCCTTGAAATGTCTTGGCAGAGCAGCCTTTAGGCCATAATCCATCCATCCTCTTCCATCTTCTTCCACTTGTCCGTTGCCGGGTCGTATCACATGGCACCAGCCCCTATGGCGCCCCCTGCAGGTGGTGGATCCACAGAAGGACGGCCTCATGGTTCTTCCTGGGCCTGCTGGTCTCTCATAAAGGGCTCCTAAACGGCACTTTCTTTGTTTTTAAAACATAATTCCATACGAGTTCATTCATAAAAATGCTTCTTTGAGAATCTACAATGTTCATAGTTTTGTGGGTTTTTTGTTTTCTGACTCGACTGTCCGGTCCGTGTGATAGTTTTGTTTGAATGTTGGGCGTGAGAGCAGCGTCTGTGGGACGTGTTTCATGTGTTTCCATGACCTGCGGGGTCCTCACTAACACGGCACACGCGTGTAGATGTTCTGTCTGACGTGTAAGTGCAGAGTCCGGAGCTCCTGCGTGAGGCACTTCCAGGTTTCATAGTTTCCACAGTGTCCAATAATGCACATTATAAACGGGCCAGGACCGAAGCCAATACTGTGACCGTGATGTGGGAATCTATGGAGTCACATGATCAGATCACGCCGTGGGTTTCATCGACTGCAGCAACATGAGAGGAAGTGCTTAACTCCCACCTGAACGGATCCCAGTTTCTCCAGTTCGGCTTTACCCTAATCAAAAAGCTTCTTGGGAAAAAAGCACCAAAACTGCCACAAAAATGAGAAGAAAATAAGGATGTAAACGTGACAAAAAAGTGACAAAAACGCAACAAAAATGTTACAAAAATTCAACAAAAATGTGAAAAAATTCAACAAAAAAGTTAAAAAATTCAACAAAAAAGTTAAAAAAAAATTCAACAAAAAAGTTAAAAAATTCAACAAAAAAGTAAAAAAAAAATTCAACAAAAATGTGAAAAAATTCAACAAAAAAGTGAAAAAAAATTTGACAAAAAAGCGACAAAGATTAAACAAAAATGTGACCAAATCTCAACAAAAATTCAACAAAAATTCAACAAAAATTCAACAAAAAAGTGAAAAAAATTCAACAAAAAATTACAAAAACTCAACAAAAAAGTGACAAAAATGTGACAAAATCTCAACAAAAAAGTGAAAAAAATTCAACAAAAATTCAACAAAAAAGTGAAAAAAATTCAACAAAAAATTTTACAAAAACTCAACAAAAAAGTGACAAAACTTCAACAAAAAAGTGACAAAAATGTGACAAAAATGTGACAAAATCTCAACAAAAAAGTGAAAAAAATTCAACAAAAAAATTACAAAAATTTAACAAAAATGTGACAAAGACTCAACAAAAAAGTGACAAAAATTCAAGTCAGAGTCCGGAGCTCCTGCGTGAGGCACTTCCAGGTTTCATAGTTTCCACAGTGTCCAGGTCACATGACCCTGCGGCCGCCGGCAGAGCTCCTTATTGTGCCGCTAATGGACTGTGAGAGTGCACATGTGAGGGGCCCGAGAACAGCCCCCGGGCCGCTTTAACGGGCCGCTCACTCTGAGGCAGTGCACATGTGAGGGGCCCGAGAACAGCCCCCGGGCCGCTTTAACGGGCCGCTCACTCTCAGAGGCAGTGCACATGTGAGGGGCCCGAGAACAGCCCCCAGGCCGCGTTAACGGGCCGCTCACTCTGAGGCAGTGCTCATGTGAGGGGCCCGAGAACAGCCCCCGGGCCGCTTTAACGGGCCGCTCACTCTGAGGCAGTGCACATGTGAGGGGCCCGAGAACAGCCCCCGGGCCGCTTTAACGGGCCGCTCACTCTGAGGCAGTGCACATGTGAGGGGCCCGAGAACAGCCCCCGGGCCGCTTTAACGGGCCGCTCACTCTCAGAGGCAGTGCACATGTGAGGGGCCCGAGAACAGCCCCCGGGCCGCTTTAACGGGCCGCTCACTCTCAGAGGCAGTGCACATGTGAGGGGCCCGAGAACAGCCCCCGGGCCGCTTTAACGGGCCGCTCACTCTCAGAGGCAGTGCACATGTGAGGGGCCCGAGAACAGCCCCCGGGCCGCTTTAACGGGCCGCTCACTCTCAGAGGCAGTGCACATGTGAGCGGCCCGAGAACAGCCCCCGGGCCGCTTTAACGGGCCGCTCACTCTGAGAGGCAGTGCACATGTGAGGGGCCCGAGAACAGCCCCCGGGCCGCTTTAACGGGCCGCTCACTCTCAGAGGCAGTGCACATGTGAGGGGCCCGAGAACAGCCCCCGGGCCGCTTTAACGGGCCGCTCACTCTCAGAGGCAGTGCACATGTGAGGGGCCCGAGAACAGCCCCCGGGCCGCTGTAACGGGCCGCTCACTCTGAGGCAGTGCACATGAGAGGGGCCCGAGAACAGCCCCCGGGCCGCTGTAACGGGCCGCTCACTCTGAGGCAGTGCACATGTGAGGGGCCCGAGAACAGCCCCCGGGCCGCTTTAACGGGCCGCTCACTCTCAGAGGCAGTGCACATGTGAGGGGCCCGAGAACAGCCCCCGGGCCGCTTTAACGGGCCGCTCACTCTGAGGCAGTGCACATGTGAGGGGCCCGAGAACAGCCCCCGGGCCGCTTTAACGGGCCGCTCACTCTCAGAGGCAGTGCACATGTGAGGGGCCCGAGAACAGCCCCCGGGCCGCTTTAACGGGCCGCTCACTCTGAGGCAGTGCACATGTGAGGGGCCCGAGAACAGCCCCCGGGCCGCTTTAAACGGGCCGCTCACTCTCAGAGGCAGTGCACATGTGAGGGGCCCGAGAACAGCCCCCGGGCCGCTTTAACGGGCCGCTCACTCTGAGGCAGTGCACATGTGAGGGGCCCGAGAACAGCCCCCGGGCCGCTTTAACGGGCCGCTCACTCTGAGGCAGTGCACATGTGAGGGGCCCGAGAACAGCCCCCGGGCCGCTTTAACGGGCCGCTCACTCTCAGAGGCAGTGCACATGTGAGGGGCCCGAGAACAGCCCCCGGGCCGCTTTAACGGGCCGCTCACTCTGAGGCAGTGCACATGAGAGGGGCCCGAGAACAGCCCCCGGGCCGCTGTAACGGGCCGCTCACTCTGAGGCAGTGCACATGTGAGGGGCCCGAGAACAGCCCCCGGGCCGCTTTAATGGGCCGCTCACTCTGAGGCAGTGCACATGTGAGGGGCCCGAGAACAGCCCCCGGGCCGCTTTAACGGGCCGCTCACTCTCTGAGGCAGTGCACATGTGAGGGGCCCGAGAACAGCCCCCGGGCCGCTTTAATGGGCCGCTCACTCTGAGGCAGTGCACATGTGAGGGGCCCGAGAACAGCCCCCGGGCCGCTTTAACGGGCCGCTCACTCTCAGAGGCAGTGCACATGTGAGGGGCCCGAGAACAGCCCCCGGGCCGCTTTAACGGGCCGCTCACTCTGAGGCAGTGCACATGTGAGGGGCCCGAGAACAGCCCCCGGGCCGCTTTAACGGGCCGCTCACTCTGAGGCAGTGCACATGTGAGGGGCCCGAGAACAGCCCCCGGGCCGCTTTAACGGGCCGCTCACTCTCAGAGGCAGTGCACATGTGAGGGGCCCGAGAACAGCCCCCGGGCCGCTTTAACGGGCCGCTCACTCTGAGGCAGTGCACATGAGAGGGGCCCGAGAACAGCCCCCGGGCCGCTTTAACGGGCCGCTCACTCTCAGAGGCAGTGCACATGTGAGGGGCCCGAGAACAGCCCCCGGGCCGCTTTAACGGGCCGCTCACTCTGAGGCAGTGCACATGTGAGGGGCCCGAGAACAGCCCCCGGGCCGCTTTAACGGGCCGCTCACTCTCAGAGGCAGTGCACATGTGAGGGGCCCGAGAACAGCCCCCGGGCCGCTGTAACGGGCCGCTCACTCTGAGGCAGTGCACATGTGAGGGGCCCGAGAACAGCCCCCGGGCCGCTTTAACGGGCCGCTCACTCTCAGAGGCAGTGCACATGTGAGGGGCCCGAGAACAGCCCCCGGGCCGCTTTAACGGGCCGCTCACTCTCAGAGGCAGTGCACATGTGAGGGGCCCGAGAACAGCCCCCGGGCCGCTTTAACGGGCCGCTCACTCTGAGGCAGTGCACATGTGAGGGGCCCGAGAACAGCCCCCGGGCCGGTCACTCTCAGAGGCAAGAGGGACTTCAGGACCAGGATGTGAAACCACTCACTGAACTGCAGCAGTGTTTACACTCACAGGTTTAGGGCTGCAACTAACTTTTGTCATCGATTAATCTATCGAATATCTTTACGATTAATCGATGAATCGCTTGGCTGTGAATGGTGGAGGAAAATTGGATTAAAAAGCTAAAGTGGCGCCGCTGGATGACATGTTGATGGAGGAAACTTAAAGTGAATGTTTGTTGGAGGCTCTTTCTGCTTCTGATTGGACGAGACACAGACGGATATTTAAGAAATTTACAATATACAAAACACTACAGACACTTACTATGAAAAACAAAGCAGGTTTTCATCAAAAATACTAAATTTTCATGTCGGTTTTGCTCTATTTGAGTCTGTGTGAAACAGAAAACGATTAATCGATCACTAAAATAGTTGTCGACTATTTCAATAATCGATTAGTCGTATCAGCCCTAAACATGTTCTGAACACTGGGGTTTGTCTGATAAAAACTAAAATATAATAATATAAAACAGACTCCAGAGTTCTTACAGACGAGAGTTTTATTTTGGACATTTCTGCCTCTCTTTTAACGTTAAGTGGGACGGGATCTTTGCTGTGAAGTTAAGACCATTATTACCGTGATGCTGAGCCACAAGGGGGAGACAAAGCCACTGCAGCCTCGCTCTCCTTCACAGAAAACCCCAGACTGGCCACATTGTAGTAAATACTCCATACAAGAGCTTACAGTGCACTGAAGTAGTTCCAGTTTCCTAAAGCAAACGCGTGTCCATGAAGCGACACGTGAACTTCACCCCCGCCTGAACCAGCACATCCTCTGTGTGACGGAAACGTGATGAAAGAGGGATTTGGGTAAAGCCGAACTGGAGAAAATGCCCTTTGGTTCAGGCGGGGGTTCGAGAGGTTAAAGTGACGGCCGTAAAATGCAGCTTCTCGTTGCCCCGTCTTGCGTCAGAGTTTACTTCCTCTCTTTCCTTCATCCCTTTCTCTTCTTTCTCCTTCTCTCTCCTTACCTTTTTCTCCCACCCTTCCTTTCCTCTCTTTCCTTCACCCAGTCTTTCTCTCCTCCTCTCCTTCCTTCCTTCTCTCTCTCTTTCTCCCTCCTCTCCTTCCCTCTCTCTATTTCTCCCCCTCCTCTCCTTCTCTCTCTCTTTCTCCCCTCCTCTCCTTCTCTCTCTCTTTCTCCCCTCCTCTCCTTCTCTCTCTCTTTCTCCCCCTCCTCTCCTTCCTTCCTTCCCTCTCTCTCTTTCTCCCCTCCTCTCCTTCCTTCTCTCTCTCTCTTTCTCCCCCTCCTCTCCTTCCTTCCCTCTCTATCTCTCCCCTCCTCTCCTTCCTTCTCTCTCTCTCTTTCTCCCCCTCCTCTCCTTCCCTCTCTCTCTCTCTTTCTCCCCCTCCTCTCCTTCCCTCTCTCTATTTCTCCCCCTCCTCTCCTTCTCTCTCTCTTTCTCCCCTCCTCTCCTTCTCTCTCTCTTTCTCCCCCTCCTCTCCTTCCTTCCCTCTCTCTCTCTCTCTCTCCCTCCTCTCCTTCCCTCTCTCTCTCTCTCTCTTTCTCCCCCTCCTCTCCTTCCTTCTCTCTCTCTTTCTCCCCCTCCTCTCCTTCCTTCCCTCTCTCTCTCTCTTTCTCCCCTCCTCTCCTTCCTTCCCTCTCTCTCTCCCTCCTCTCCTTCCCTCTCTCTCTCTCTCTCTTTCTCCCCCTCCTCTCCTTCCTTCTCTCTCTCTCTTTCTCCCCCTCCTCTCCTTCCCTCTCTCTCTCTCTTTCTCCCCCTCCTCTCCTTCCTTCTCTCTCTCTCTTTCTCCCCCTCCTCTCCTTCCTTCTCTCTCTCTCTTTCTCCCCCTCCTCTCCTTCCCTCTCTCTCTCTCCCTCTCCTCTCCTTCCTTCCTTCTCTCTCTTTCTCCCCTCCTCTCCTTCCTTCCTTCTCTCTCTTTCTCCTCTCCTTCCTTCCTTCTCTCTCTTTCTCCCCTCCTCTCCTTCCTTCCTTCCCTCTCTATCTCTCCCCTCCTCTCCTTCCCTCTCTCTCTCTCTTTCTCCTCTCCTTCCTTCCTTCCCTCTCTATCTCTCCCCTCCTCTCCTTCCCTCTCTCTCTCTCTTTCTCCCCTCCTCTCCTTCCTTCTCTCTCTCTTTCTCCTCCTCCTCTCCTTCATTAACTCTCTCTTTCTCCCCCTCCTCTCCTTCCTTCTCTCTCTCTCTTTCTCCCCCTCCTCTCCTTCCTCCCCTCCTCTCCTTTCTTCTCTCTCTCTCTTTCTCCCCCTCCACTCCTTCCTTCCCTCTCTCTCTTTCTCCCCCTCCTCTCCTTCCTTCCCTCTTTCTCCCCCTCCTCTCCCTCCTTCTCTCCCTCTCTTCCTCCTCTCCTTCCTTCCCTCTCTCTCTTCCTCCTCTCCTTCCTTCCTTCCTCCCCTCTCTCTCCCTCCTCTCCCCCTCCCCTCTCTCTCCCCCCCTCTCTCTCCCTCCTCTCCCCCTCCCCTCTCTCTCCCTCCTCTCCCCCTCCCCTCTCTCTCCCCCCCTCTCTCTCCCTCCTCTCTCTCTCTCTCTCTCTCTTCCTCCCCCCTCTCCCCTCTCTCTCCCCCCCTCTCTCTCCCTCCTCTCCCCTCCCCTCTCTCTCCTCCCTCACATACGTCCGTGTCCTTGGCGGTGGATGAAGGTCGCAGCAGAACTCGTACCTCTTCCTTTTTTTCCCGCTGTCACTCCTCGCTCCGCTCACTTTTGCTCCTGTTTCCTGCTGAGCCGGTGAAACCTGACCCGCCCGTGTGTCCTGCATTTCCAAACGCTCACGTCTCCATCGTGATTCTGTTCGTGGCCACGTGGAGAAGTTCGATTTATTGTGTGTCCTGTAGAAGTCATGGTTCTGCCACTCAGTCATTCATAAATTTCACGACTCCGGACAGTTTCATCAGGGATAGTGTTTAACTTCAGGGCGGGGCATCTCATGTAACACATAAACAACACAATAAACATAATAAGAGGCAATAGAAAAATCAATCAATACAGTTACATTAAAAAACTATATACGGTCCCTTGTTTATCACGGGGATTTCGTTCCAAAAATAACCCGCAATAAATGAAATCTGCGAAGCATTATTTTTTACAACTATTATATGTGTTTTAAGGCTGTAAAACCCCTCACGCTTCATACACTGGGCACCCCTGTATATATCAGGGGTGCCCAACGTTGGCCCGCCAGAGAGTGACCTCCTTTTGCGCTGCGTGTGGTTAATACTAATTCTCTTCCATTCATTCTCAATGGTAAATATGGATGCAGTACACTTTTTGACCACCAGCGTCAAATTGGGGGCGCTGTTTCTCTCCTTTCGCAAAGTTAAGGAAACACTGTTGTGGTGTCTCGGTGTTTATCAATCACAGAGCGTTGTAGCATCAACTTTCACAGTTTTCCAACTTTTATTGCAAAGATTGCTGACGTCGACAACAGCATATGTTAAAAAATGGCGCCCCCTGCAGGTGGTGGGTCCACAGAAGGACGGCCTCATGGTTCGGACCGGGCCTGTTGGTCTCTCATAAGGGGCTTCTGAACCGCCTGCTCTGGGAGACCCTACAGGGGCACCAAGGTTCCACAGGCAGCAGTGAACAAGTGCGTTTTTTTGGTTGGGACCTGTTGGAAACTGAAACGCAGCCTCAGTATATTTAGTCCTGACTCTGGAGCCACCAGGAGACCCCTCCCTGAGATTTCAGAGATGGACTTTGGTGCTAAACCGTGGAGAGACTTGTAGCAAAGCAGAGCTGTTTTAAAGTCTCTGAGTGACAGGAAGTCCGTGCAGAGACCGGAGCACTGGACTAATATGGTCGTGTTTCCTGGAGCACTGGACTAATATGGTCGTGTTTCCTGGAGCACTGGACTAATATGGTCCTGTTTCCTGGAGCACTGGACTAATATGGTCCTGTTTCCTGGAGCACTGGACTAATATGGTCGTGTTTCCTGGAGCACTGGACTAATATGGTCCTGTTTCCTGGAGCACTGGACTAATATGGTCCTATTTCCTGGAGCACTGGACTAATATGGTCGTGTTTCCTGGAGCACTGGACTAATATGGTCGTGTTTCCTGGAGCACTGGACTAATATGGTCGTGTTTCCTGGAGCACTGGACTAATATGGTCCTGTTTCCTGGAGCACTGGACTAATATGGTCCTATTTCCTGGAGCACTGGACTAATATGGTCGTGTTTCCTGGAGCACTGGACTAATATGGTCGTGTTTCCTGGAGCACTGGACTAATATGGTCGTGTTTCCTGGAGCACTGGACTAATATGGTCGTGTTTCCTGGAGCACTGGACTAATATGGTCCTATTTCCTGGAGCACTGGACTAATATGGTCCTATTTCCTGGATCACTGGACTAATATGGTCGTGTTTCCTGGAGCACTGGACTAATATGGTCGTGTTTCCTGGAGCACTGGACTAATATGGTCCTATTTCCTGGAGCACTGGACTAATATGGTCCTATTTCCTGGATCACTGGACTAATATGGTCCTATTTCCTGGATCACTGGACTAATATGGTCCTATTTCCTGGAGCACTGGACTAATATGGTCGTGTTTCCTGGAGCACTGGACTAATATGGTCCTGTTTCCTGGAGCACTGGACTAATATGGTCCTATTTCCTGGAGCACTGGACTAATATGGTCGTGTTTCCTGGAGCACTGGACTAATATGGTCGTGTTTCCTGGAGCACTGGACTAATATGGTCGTGTTTCCTGGAGCACTGGACTAATATGGTCGTGTTTCCTGGAGCACTGGACTAATATGGTCCTATTTCCTGGAGCACTGGACTAATATGGTCCTGTTTCCTGGAGCACTGGACTAATATGGTCGTGTTTCCTGGAGCACTGGACTAATATGGTCCTATTTCCTGGAGCACTGGACTAATATGGTCCTGTTTCCTGGAGCACTGGACTAATATGGTCGTGTTTCCTGGAGCACTGGACTAATATGGTCGTGTTTCCTGGAGCACTGGACTAATATGGTCCTATTTCCTGGAGCACTGGACTAATATGGTCCTGTTTCCTGGAGCACTGGACTAATATGGTCCTGTTTCCTGGAGCACTGGACTAATATGGTCGTGTTTCCTGGAGCACTGGACTAATATGGTCCTGTTTCCTGGAGCACTGGACTAATATGGTCCTGTTTCCTGGAGCACTGGACTAATATGGTCCTATTTCCTGGAGCACTGGACTAATATGGTCCTGTTTCCTGGAGCACTGGACTAATATGGTCGTGTTTCCTGGAGCACTGGACTAATATGGTCCTATTTCCTGGAGCACTGGACTAATATGGTCGTGTTTCCTGGAGCACTGGACTAATATGGTCGTGTTTCCTGGAGCACTGGACTAATATGGTCCTGTTTCCTGGAGCACTGGACTAATATGGTCGTGTTTCCTGGAGCACTGGACTAATATGGTCGTGTTTCCTGGAGCACTGGACTAATATGGTCGTGTTTCCTGGAGCACTGGACTAATATGGTCCTGTTTCCTGGAGCACTGGACTAATATGGTCCTATTTCCTGGAGCACTGGACTAATATGGTCGTGTTTCCTGGAGCACTGGACTAATATGGTCCTGTTTCCTGGAGCACTGGACTAATATGGTCCTGTTTCCTGGAGCACTGGACTAATATGGTCCTGTTTCCTGGAGCACTGGACTAATATGGTCCTATATCCTGGAGCACTGGACTAATATGGTCGTGTTTCCTGGAGCACTGGACTAATATGGTCCTGTTTCCTGGAGCACTGGACTAATATGGTCGTGTTTCCTGGAGCACTGGACTAATATGGTCGTGTTTCCTGGAGCACTGGACTAATATGGTCCTATTTCCTGGAGCACTGGACTAATATGGTCGTGTTTCCTGGAGCACTGGACTAATATGGTCGTGTTTCCTGGAGCACTGGACTAATATGGTCCTATTTCCTGGAGCACTGGACTAATATGGTCCTATTTCCTGGAGCACTGGACTAATATGGTCGTGTTTCCTGGAGCACTGGACTAATATGGTCGTGTTTCCTGGAGCACTGGACTAATATGGTCGTGTTTCCTGGAGCACTGGACTAATATGGTCCTATTTCCTGGAGCACTGGACTAATATGGTCGTGTTTCCTGGAGCACTGGACTAATATGGTCGTGTTTCCTGGAGCACTGGACTAATATGGTCGTGTTTCCTGGAGCACTGGACTAATATGGTCGTGTTTCCTGGAGCAGTGGACTAATATGGTCCTATTTCCTGGAGCACTGGACTAATATGGTCGTGTTTCCTGGAGCACTGGACTAATATGGTCGTGTTTCCTGGAGCACTGGACTAATATGGTCGTGTTTCCTGGAGCACTGGACTAATATGGTCCTATTTCCTGGAGCACTGGACTAATATGGTCGTGTTTCCTGGAGCACTGGACTAATATGGTCGTGTTTCCTGGAGCACTGGACTAATATGGTCCTGTTTCCTGGAGCACTGGACTAATATGGTCGTGTTTCCTGGAGCACTGGACTAATATGGTCGTGTTTCCTGGAGCACTGGACTAATATGGTCCTGTTTCCTGGAGCACTGGACTAATATGGTCGTGTTTCCTGGAGCACTGGACTAATATGGTCGTGTTTCCTGGAGCACTGGACTAATATGGTCCTATTTCCTGGAGCACTGGACTAATATGGTCGTGTTTCCTGGAGCACTGGACTAATATGGTCGTGTTTCCTGGAGCACTGGACTAATATGGTCCTATTTCCTGGAGCACTGGACTAATATGGTCCTATTTCCTGGAGCACTGGACTAATATGGTCGTGTTTCCTGGAGCACTGGACTAATATGGTCGTGTTTCCTGGAGCACTGGACTAATATGGTCGTGTTTCCTGGAGCACTGGACTAATATGGTCCTATTTCCTGGAGCACTGGACTAATATGGTCGTGTTTCCTGGAGCACTGGACTAATATGGTCGTGTTTCCTGGAGCACTGGACTAATATGGTCGTGTTTCCTGGAGCACTGGACTAATATGGTCGTGTTTCCTGGAGCAGTGGACTAATATGGTCCTATTTCCTGGAGCACTGGACTAATATGGTCGTGTTTCCTGGAGCACTGGACTAATATGGTCGTGTTTCCTGGAGCACTGGACTAATATGGTCGTGTTTCCTGGAGCACTGGACTAATATGGTCCTATTTCCTGGAGCACTGGACTAATATGGTCGTGTTTCCTGGAGCACTGGACTAATATGGTCGTGTTTCCTGGAGCACTGGACTAATATGGTCCTGTTTCCTGGAGCACTGGACTAATATGGTCGTGTTTCCTGGAGCACTGGACTAATATGGTCGTGTTTCCTGGAGCACTGGACTAATATGGTCGTGTTTCCTGGAGCACTGGACTAATATGGTCCTGTTTCCTGGAGCACTGGACTAATATGGTCCTATTTCCTGGTTCTGGTCACAACTCGGCTCTAACAGTGAGAACAAGAGTCTGACTGGAGACAAACATATGAATTATTCTCTCCAAGTCTGGTCTAGACACTGATTTTTATTTTAGTAATGTTGTTTAGGTGATAATCGGCCGCTGATGTAACAGACTTAATATTCGGGTCTGAGATTCAAAGCAGCTCCATTGACATGTTCTGTATTATTTATTTTCCATTGTCGTTTGGAGAGATGTTTTTCAGCATTTCAATCCTTGCGACAGGATGTGTCTGAATTCACTTGAACACAGGGTGACCTTTTCAAACATGTTAACAGAGCGGATCTGGAGTGGTCAGGGAGTGGTCAGAGAGTGATCAGGGAGTGGTCAGTTAGTGCAGTGAGAGCCGAGCCATCGATCCCCTTGGCGTGACCTCCGACCCCGCGGCGCTCATGTGATCGTAAAATATGAACGTGCTGACACTGCATCACATTTAGATACTGTATATGTAATACAAGTATGTGAGTCCACTGGCATGTATGTGCAGGCAGTAAGAGGGGGGGGGAGAGTTAGAGGAGAGAGAGGAGAGAGAGGGAGAGGGAGAGAGGAGAGGGAGGGAGAGAGGGAGGGGAGGAGAGAGAGAGGGAGAGAGGGAGGGAGGGGAGGAGAGAGAGATGGGAGGAGAGAGAGGAGAGAGTTAGGGGAGGAGAGGGAGAGGAGAGAGGGAGGAGAGGAGAGAGAGGAGGGAGAGGAGAGAGAAAGGAGAGGAGAGAGAGGAGAGAGAGAGGTTAGTGGTGATTGATACACTGCACATATGGATGCATTGAAGCATGAGTAAGTACTTTTTGAGTATAAAATATTACTTCATTGCTCTGGGAAAACAGTTAGTTAGTTAGTTAGTTAGTTGGTTAGTTGGTTAGTTGGCTAGTTGGTTAGTTGGTTAGTTGGTTAGTTGGTTAGTTGGTTAGTTTATTATTTGTCACACACACACATCCAGCTGCCAGAGCAACAACATAGACCAGACAATATTCCTTCGGGAATAGAGTCAGATTTATTAACCCGTCTCGTGGCCTCAGGATCAGCTTCTCCTCATCCTCTCCTCAGTTACAGTCTTGGGAAGGCGCTATCGCCCCCTGGTGGGAGCCGGGAGAACAGGTCATCATCAGGATGGCTGGTGTCCCTCACGATCTTCTTAGCCCTGGGGCATCTCTGACTGTAAATGTCGTCCAGTTTAGGAAGAGCGGATTCCTGAGAGCCAGACGATCCTGCTCCGTCCACGCTGTGAAGCTGCCGGTCAGGAGGCTCTCAGTGGTCCAGCTGTAAAGCACCTGGGGGGAGAGTCTACAGGCTCTCAGTCGTCGGTCAGATATTTGAAACTGTCCACTCTCTCTGCCCGTGGTCACTCCATGTTGATAGGAGGGTCGTGTTCTGGCCTGATCCTGTGAAGTCCTCTCTGAGCTCCTCTGTTTCGCTGATGCTGAGTTCCAGGTTGTTGTGTTGACACCATCATGTGGACGATCACAGTGGACTCTGAAGTGGACACACAGTCATGAGTGTAAAGTGAGCAGAACAGAGGACTGAAAACACACCCTTGAGGGACTCCAGTCTGAGTCTAGGCCAGTGTGATTGATTAAACATGGATTAAATAATCGTCTCCTCGTGTGTGTTGTTGATCAAACCATCACTTCCTGTAATAAACTCTGCAGTTTTGTTGTAACGTTAGAATATTTGTAGCAGTAAATGTTACTATAGTGGAATAACATGACTCAGTATTTGAGTGCAAAGGCTGGACTCTGACTGGAACCGGACACAACCACTGTCCGCCAGATGTCCGGCCACATCAGCCCTGAGCCGCCAACATCTGGCAACGATGACCAGTTCATTTCAGCGGCTCAAAATCTTCCTTAAGTCACATTTTCTCAAACTAAAATCAGACTAAAGCGACATGAGCCCAGTGAGAGTCGGCCCTCGGATCCAAACGTCTGATTCCAGCACAGTTGTTGTACCCTTGGGCAAGACACTTCACGAGTCTGAGAGCGTGTTTTGACCTGGTGGAAGTATGAAAGTTCTTCCTAAATGCAGATGTATTGGTAGAAGGTCCTTCTCTCTGTCCCGTGTCCCGGTCGGTGCCGCGGTGGGTCAGGAGGAGTCGCTCCGTCGTCTCCGGCTGCTTTTATCGGGACGTGAGGGCGAAAGGGGGAATAAAACCACATCCAGACCCAGCTCTCCCAGCAGGGGGCGCTCACGTGGAGGCCACAGGTGCAGCTCTGCGGGAGAGCTCATGCTGCATCTGCTGATGGTGAGAGCGGCCAGAACAGAGAGGACACAAACAAACACGGAGCAGTGTTTCTGTGTCTGTGCATTTCCATCTTCCTCAGTTCCTCCTGAGTGAGTCAGTGAGTCCTCTCTCAGCATCTGCAACATCTGCAGCATCTGCAGCATCTGCAGCATCTGCAACATCTGCAGCATCTGCAGCATCTGCAGCATCTGCAACATCTGCAGCAGCAGCAGCATCTGCAGCATCTGCATCAGTGAGGGAGAGACTGCACTGACAGCGCAAAATGGATGGACTGGAGTAAACTTTGGGAAGAGCGCTCTCAGCCAACTCTCTTTGTCACGTCATTTCTCAACATTAGCTTTGCCAAAACCCCAGAGCCTCAGAATCACTTCAGCCGCCGCTAAACTGTGGAGTAAAAACACCTCCATCTGTTACTGCATTAAAACAGAATATTACAATAAAACAGAATATTACAGTCGAGGCGACACAGGAGAAACATCACTTTCACACAGTGTCAAGGTCGACTTCCTGAGTGACAGGGCAGGATCAGAGGCCGCTGTGGTGAAAAGGTCTGAGCTCGTTCTACACATGAGGACCTGGAGGAACATGCTTCATTTAAACATGTTTAAACTCCGTATAGTCCCTTTAATGTTTTTCCATTACAATTTATTAATAGAAAGCTTATAATTGATAGAGATGTCCTCGATGCTAATGTTAGCGTTAGCCTCAAACACAGAGGCTGTATCCGAATGTCCACACTATTCCCTATATAGTCACTATATAGTCACTATATAGTGACTATATAGGGACTATATAGTCACTATATAGTGGTCACATGTTGTAGGGGTGTCCGAATGTCCAGAGAGAAAAAAGTCGTCCACTTGAAATTTCCCACAATGCATCTCAAAAAGTAGTGAGCATCGATGGTCACTAAACGGGTCAATATAGACCACAATGCATTGCGAGAGTGGGAGAAGAGCCTGACAGAGACAGGTCTGTGAACTAAACACGACTGAAGTATATCAGCTGTTTCAGTCGAGTGTTTGTGTTTCTCATGAATAAACGATCAAAATATAAACGGTTACGGTGACAAGATGCTAACGTTAGCTGCTAACCTTTAGCTTGAGCTGTTAAATGACCGATATTTATCCATAAATATTCCACTGTCTCTGAGTTTGTTTTTTTTATCACAGAAATACTTTATTCCCAGAGTTTAGTGACTTTTATCAGATGTGGTCACTCACTCTGCTGGTGTTCGGACACCGGGCTCTGACCGACTTCCGTCTCCGAGCTCACGCTGGGGTGACTTTTTTATTTTTTATTTTTATGATGATGATTGTAACGTCTGTAAAAGTGCCAAAACAGTCGTTCTGTTTCATAAAATAAACGTTTGTAACAATAAATAAATTCAGATTAAAAAAACAAAACAAAACAAACGTATCTGCAGCCGCAGCGCATGACGTCATGCAGCTCGGAGAAAGTAGTGGCTTGTGTCCGAATCGCCAACAGAATCAGTGACTATATAGTGACTATGTAGTGACTATATAGTGCGGCCTGTGTAGTGAATGAGGGGTTAGGGACGAGGGTGGACATTCAGATACAGCCAGAGACGTCCTCCATGCTAATGTTAGCATTAACCTCTAAAAACCCTCCAGCCACGCCCACTCTGAGCCACAATAACCCGAACCTTTGTCAGGATAAGAAACGACACTTTGATTGAGATTGTTAAAGACTTAAAGACTCTGTTTTACGGCCCTTTTGCTTTATTTATTTTCTACTTTTATGTAAATGTGTCATTATTATTACTGTTTAATGAACTCTATAAGTTCCACCTGAAAGCTGAATATCTATAAACGCACTGTGCCTCAGTTACTTTAATAACTTTACAGATTAACAATAATAAATACATTTGTTGTTGAACTCATGTTTCTATCTATGAATCATTGAGGCGCAAAAAAATCAATTAAAATACGATTGATTAATGACAGACCTGTTAAACTTTATTTAAAAAGTGAACAAACATGTTAAATACTCCATCCGCCTGTCGTCTCCGCTCCGTCCCGGCAGATGGAGCCGGACGCCCAGGCACGAGCAGGACAGCCCTGACGACACGCCCCCAGCTGCAGAGGGGGGGGGTCCAGGGGAGAGGGGGGGGGTCCAGGGGAGAGGGGGGGTCCAGGGGAGAGGGGGGGGGGGTATTTTTAGAGCCTGGTGTCCCGCTGCGGACGGGACCTGTGCATTAGCGCGGCAGCATCAGTTATGCAGATGATGTTCAGGCGGAGGGAGGGAGGGAGGGAGGGAGGGAGGGAGGGAGGGAGGGAGGGAGGGGGGGCTCTGTTCTGGAGGAAGGACTCAAATCGAGCCCCCCTTTCTCCAGTTTGGCTTTACCCAAATCTGGAATCTTCTTGAGCCTCATTGTAAAACTGATGGATGTTTTTCCTCACGTTGTTGCCGTGTTGTCATTGACTTTCCTTCTTTGTCACTTTTTGTTGAGCTTTTGTGACATGTGTTCGTCACCTCTCCTGCACAGGGAGGGAGACGGAACAGGGGATTATGGGAAATGCAGTTCTATGTCCTTTAATATAGGGAGGCACCGACACCACTTTTTCTAAAACCGATACGAGTACTTTGATTTAAGTACTCGCCGATACCGAATACCGATACGAGTACAAGGCATTTTCTTCAACTTTTTTCACAGCAGATTTGTTTGTAATTAGTAAATTTACTCATGTACATTTCCTTAAATAAAGTCGGCGACACATTTAAGATCAGTTATATTAGAATTGTGCTGATTTATTTTATTTTCATTCAATATAATTTTTAATTTTTATGTCTCTGTCCATCATAGACAGAAAAGCCCATGTCCTAAAGCTCCCAATGCCTGAGCTTTATTCATTTATGTGTTTTTATTTAACAATAGTATTGAGATGTTTCTTAAATGGTCTCTTTTCGTCTTTACTTCAGCTCCTGTAGATTTTCTCGTGTGTTTGTAGTAACTTAGCGAGAAGCTACAGCGTTTTCATTGTTCTGCTGCAGCTCATTTTCCCTCAATATAAACATGCTGTATGTCTTTCATTTGGATTTTCTGAGGACTTTTTAGTCGCTGGGTTAGTTTTTCAGATGAATAAACCCCTGGGCTTAAAACGGCGTCAGAATGGCCTAAACTGCTAGCCGCGGGTTAGCATCGTTAGCCTGTATGTTGTAAACACTGCAGACGCTGCAGCGCTAACAACATTTAGCTCTGGTTAAATCCAGCACAGACTCTGGTTTAGAGAGCGCAGTCTGTAATAAAGTCAGCTCTATGTGGATTATTGTGTTTACACTAAACTATTCTCCAGTTTGTTGCTTCTTCTCTCCGTCAAATGGTATCGGTTTCTGGTATCGGGACCTCATGAATGAGTACAAGTATGTGGTATCGTCCCTACTTTAATACGTTTTATCGGCGGGCCTTTTATAATATGAGTTAGTGATTATGTCGGGGCCCACAAGAGTATTTAAAGATGGATGTGAGGTTGTATTTGAAACGACCACAGACATAATAGGTAGAAAATAAACCAAAAAAATAACAATAATAATCAAAAATGTCTGCCGATCGAAGACAAAACAACTAATCTCACTTTAGATCTTTAATTTCACCCTAAATTTACAGGGAAATCAAAATGACTCCCATCAAAGTCAAGTCAAGTGTTTACGTTTTTGCAGTTTGACGAGGATTATCCATTTAGAAAGAAACAACATGAGCCCCTCAGACCCGTCCTGATCCGAGTCCTCCGAGCTCAGAGTCTGATCCTGGTCCTCAGCCTCTCAGGTCATTTCATATTTTCATATTTTCTATCTTTACACTGACGTGGTGCTCCTGCCGACACACACGAGATGCAAAGGTTTCCTGGAGGGCGGGTTGTGGATGTTCTGAGGTTTATCTGCGGCTCCTCTCGCGCTGACTCGGCCGTTTCTCCTTCGACACGAGCCTGAAGATGAAGTGTCCAAACCCCCCCCTCCCTCTCACATGGAAGGGAATCTCCGCCCGACAGGAGAGAGATGCGGCACTGCAGATCTGCCAAAGCGCCGCTGAATAATTGATTTATCTTTCTATTATTCACATACTGTGGCCTGAGGGAGTGTTTGGATAATGGCAGTGCAGGGGGGGGGGGACATGCTGGAACCCCCCAAGTTTTTACCCACTGGTTTGTGATGGTTTTATCATAAAAGTGAAGGAAACGTGTTTACCCTTACCTCCCGCCTGAACCGAGCACATTTTCTCCAGTTTGGCTTCACCCCAGTCCAAAAGCTTTTGGAAAAAGCTGTGAAAATAGCAACAAAACTGAGACGAAAACAATGATGGAAATGTGACAAAAAAGTGACGAACGGTTTATGAAAAAGTGGCAAAAATGTCACAAGAAATTGACAAACAAAAATGGAAGAAAAAATGACAAAAAAAATGACAAGTCTCCCAGAGGTCTCTAAGAGGTCTCTTAGAGGTATCTTAGAGGTATCTTAGAGGTCTCCCAGAAGTCTGTAAGAGGTCTCCCAGAAGTCTCCCAGAGGTCTCTAAGAGGTCTCCCAAAGGTCTCTCAGAGGTCTCTTAGAGGTCTGTAAGAGGTCTCTAAGAGGTCTCTCAGAGGTCTCTCAGAGGTCTCCCAAAGGTCTCTCAGAGGTCTCTTAGAGGTATCTTAGAGGTATCTTAGAGGTCTCTCTAAGAGGTCTCTAAGAGGTCTCTAAGAGGTCTCTCAGAGGTCTCTAAGAGGTATCTTAGAGGTCTCTAAGAGGTCTCTAAGAGGTCTCTTAGAGACCTCTTAGAGACCTCTTAGAGAGACCTCTAAGAGGTCTCTTAGAGGTCTCTCTAAGAGGTCTCCCAGAGGTCTCCCAGAGGTATCTTAGAGGTCTCTTAGAGGTATCTTAGAGGTCTCTAAGAGGTCTCTCAGAGGTCTCTCAGAGGTCTCTAAGAGGTATCTTAGAGGTATCTTAGAGGTCTCTAAGAGGTCTCTAAGAGGTCTCTAAGAGGTCTCCCAGAGGTCTCCCAGAGGTCTCTTAGAGGTCTCCCAGAGGTCTCCCAGAGGTCTGTAAGAGGTCTCCCGGAAGTCTCCCAGAGGTCTCTAAGAGGTCTCCCAAAGGTCTCTCAGAGGTCTCTTAGAGGTATCTTAGAGGTCTCTAAGAGGTCTCCCAGAGGTCTCTAAGAGGTCTCCCAAAGGTCTCTAAGAGGTCTCCCAAAGGTCCCTCAGAGGTCTCTAAGAGGTCTCCCAAAGGTCTCTCAGAGGTCTCTAAGAGGTCTCCTAAAGGTCTCTCAGAGGTCTCTAAGAGGTCTCCCAAAGGTCTCTCAGAGGTCTCTAAGAGGTCTCCCAAAGGTCTCTCAGAGGTCTCTTAGAGGTATCTTAGAGGTATCTTAGAGGTCTCTCTAAGAGGTCTCTAAGAGGTCTCTCAGAGGTCTCTAAGAGGTATCTTAGAGGTCTCTAAGAGGTCTCTAAGAGGTCTCTTAGAGGTCTCTTAGAGGTCTCTAAGAGGTCTCTTAGAGGTCTCTAAGAGGTCTCTAAGAGGTCTCTTAGAGGTCTCTTAGAGGTCTCCCAGAGGTCTCCCAGAGGTATCTTAGAGGTCTCTTAGAGGTCTCTAAGAGGTCTCTCAGAGGTCTCTCAGAGGTCTCTAAGAGGTATCTTAGAGGTCTCTAAGAGGTCTCTAAGAGGTCTCTTAGAGGTCTCCCAGAGGTATCTTAGAGGTATCTTAGAGGTATCTTAGAGGTATCTTAGAGGTATCTTAGAGGTATCTTAGAGGTCTCTAAGAGGTCTCTCAGAGGTCTCTCAGAGGTCTCTCAGAGGTCTCTAAGAGGTATCTTAGAGGTATCTTAGAGGTCTCTAAGAGGTCTCTCAGAGGTCTCTCAGAGGTCTCTCAGAGGTCTCTCAGAGGTCTCTAAGAGGTATCTTAGAGGTCTCTAAGAGGTCTCTAAGAGGTCTCTAAGAGGTCTCCCAGAGGTCTCCCAGAGGTCTCCCAGAGGTCTCTTAGAGGTCTCTTAGAGGTCTCCCAGAGGTCTCTTAGAGGTCTCCCAGAGGTCTCCCAGAGGTCTCCCAGAGGTCTCTGGCAGCTGTGGCAATATTGGCAAAACATTTTATTGTCCTCAACTGTGAGACTTTTCTGTGACGTCCCTGCAATGTCTCTGAGACCTGCTGGAGATTTGAAAAATCACACACGTTTGTTTTAATCGAGACCACCTGGAGACTCTCCCTATCTCCAGGAGACGTATCGGACACATCTCCATGACCAGCTCAAGTCTCCATCTAGTCTTGGTCATTTTGTTCGCCAAAGCGACTGCACAAAGTCTGTCATTTAAGTGACATTAGACCTTCAGAAGTTTGACCGTTCAATGAGGATGGAGAAAGTCACAGTTCGGCTCCTCCACAAACTCCCGTTGTCTCCCAGCTTTGCCTGTGGGAATCTGGTCGCCCTGCCCTCGCCCGTTTGATCTCCCCAAACATGTGCTGCATTCATGGTAAACGGGGCCAAAGCTCCTGAAGGTCCGTGAAGCAGAACACGAGCACCTCTCACCCGCCGTGTCTTCATCCCACCATTGTTCTTCTGCATCTGGTCCAAACCTACACGGCTCATCCCCCTCATGCTAATCGTGTGACGCACATCATTAATACAGTTGCGGGCCCATGAATGGAGCGACGCCTGTACAGCAGCTGCCGCCCGTCCCGGGACGCTCATATCTGCGCTCCTGGACACGTCACAAAGGGGGAAGAAAATCCGTGAAGAATAGAGCGAGAAGCTGCTCACGGCCGCGCTGTCTCCTTCACTTTATCTCCTGCACGCATGTTGTTTTTGTTTCTTATGCTAATGTCCCCCGCGGAGGAGCCGGGGATGGGACAGTGGGGGGGGGGTTGAGGAGGCGATGGGTGCGGGGCGTCCTGCTGGGTGGGACAGTAAACGTTTTGGATGGTGTTCAAACAGCAGGTCCTGGGTCAGAACAGTGGAAGTCGAGGAGGAAGCGGGGTTTAATGTGGGTTCAAAGGTCAGGCCTGAACCTAAAGGACCTGCACTTTGCAAACATGGCTTCAGATTATTCTTTTTGCTTTGAATCAGTGGAACTGTCAGGTCTAGTAGCCAAAATATGTTCTCAAGTAAGAGTAATGAACACCCCGACACAGTGTTGTTCCTCCTGCATTATAACGTCTAACTCCTCGTTGTTTAATCCACTTCAGGGTCCCACAAACGTAACATTTATAATAAATGTGTTTTTCATTGACTAAACTCACTAAATCTGCCAGACTACGGGACTATTTTGTGTGGGTTATTAGCCGGTCACTGAAGGCTGGTCTCAGAGCGAGTCATTCTCCGCAGCTATTACGAGGATCTCAGTCAGGCTCAACGACACAACATCAGCACAGAATCACAACACAACAGGACTAACCCGGAAACACTTTTCCCTGGAAGGAAACACCGATATGCGGCACTCGTGGGCAGGAGTTATTTACCTTTTACAAGGTTTAACCTGAAGCTAAAGCTAGCTAGCTCAACCAGCTCAACTGTTTATGGAAACAGCTGCGGTGGAGTCGCTCACACCTGGGCCCCCCCAACTCAAACTTTTATGTTTGACTTTACTAATCCAGACAAATATGCTTCAATGCAGGATCATTTTATGTACGCCTGAAAATGATGAATAGCCTTAACCGTTTTCAATAGAAATGTAAAGCTCAGATGTTATTAACAGTAGCTAACCTAGCTGCTCACTCTCCTCTACAAACATTTAGCAAACACTAAATCCATCTCATACGTTCCTGTCAGTCACTAATTACACCTTTATCTGATTCTGTGTCATGCGTTGCTATGGCGACGCCACAGCGGAGTGAGATCCCAGTGATTTAACTACCGGACTACGTGTGCGGTTATACCAAAATAATGCACCAGCCAATCAGAATCCAGTATTCACCCAGACCATGGTGTAATCTAAGGGAGTAAAAAAGTACTTGGAGAGCATTTTACTTGAGTATTGTGAGTAGTGAGTGACTGTTGTTCCTGTTGCAGTAGAGCCACAACACCAAAAGCTGAACCTCACCATCGTAGCTCAAAGTAAAGAACCATTTCCTGCCAATGTTTTACATTATATACGACATATTCGGATGTTCGGCCAGAAAACTTCAGAAATACTGACAGAATTTCCCGCATTTCAGAGAACTCTAACAGATCCGGCCCTCCAGGACAGAACCTCTGGCCACTAAGATGATTTTGAGAAATATGATTATGCAAATAAGAGATCAAACACCTGTTAAAGTACTCTAAAAATGCAGTATTTGTTAAAGTGTCCCAGCAGAACATCCCACCTGGTCACATGTAACGTAAAACAGTGATTCTCAACTGTCGGGACCCGAAAGTGGGTCGTTGAACCATTATCAGAGGGTAACTTTTTTTATTCATTTATTTATTTTTCCTCTGCTTCTGCGTGGAAACACACCAGAGTCTGTTCAAATGAAAATGACTGGGTTGTTGTGATCGCTTTAAAGCATATCTACCGCTTGTTCGATAACAAAATGGACGAATGACGGTTGTATTTGGGGTCGTGGTTTGTCATCTGAGGGTAACGTTGGGTCCAGAAGCCAAAAACCACTTGAGAACCACTTGGCATTTGCAGAAACACGTTCTTTACTTTAGGCTGTAATGGTGAGGTTCGGCCCTTGGTGTCTCAGCCCTGAGTGTGGAAGTGTGTGAGGTCTGTGGAGATCTGGGTTCCTCAGAGCTCTGGGTTCCTCAGAGCTCTGGGTTCCTCAGAGCTCTGGGTTCCTCAGAGCTCTGGGTTCCTCAGAGCTCTGGGTTCCTCAGAGATCTGGGTTCCTCAGAGCTCTGGGTTCCTCAGAGCTCTGGGTTCCTCAGAGCTCTGGAGTCACAGATGCTCCTAAGTGAGTCCTGCTCCTGACCCGTGATTATTTTACTGATTTTGATCATTTTATTGAGCCTACTTGTATAATAATCTTTCTCAAAAATCACCTTGTGGGCCAGAGGGTCTGAGCTGGAGGGCCGGACGTCGCCTTCCCCGGCAGTCGTGACATCGATTATGAGAAAGAAGGGATGGAATAAAGAAAATACCATGAAAACATATTAACTCATAGGGTTTCTGTCCTGACTGGAGAGCTGGTTCAGTCCACAGTAAATCCACAGTAAACATGTAAATAAAACCAGCTGACGCTCTGTCGTTAATACATCAGTGTTTTGGGGACACTTGGGGACCGAACTGCTAAAAACATATACAATAGGGTCCCACCTGGGGCCAGAAAGTCCCCTGAAAAGAGAGAGGCTGTTTTATTCTTGTTAAATACAGATTTAATAGAAAATCAACCGTTACAGGCTGGGCCCATGACTGTGTCCCACAAGATCCTACAGTGGACGGTGCACAGGTGTTTGAAATCTGTCAGAAGGAAATCTCTGACCCCAAATCAGGTCAATCCAGTTAGTTTAACCCCTTAACTCCCACCTGAACCGAGCACATTTTCTCCAGTTTGGCTTTACCCCAGTCCAAAAGCTTCGGGAAAAAAAGGTGTGAAAATAGCGACAGAACTGAGACGAAAACAATGATGAAGATGTGACAAAAAAGTGACGAAAAATGTGACAAAAAGAGACAAAAAATGACCCAAAAAAAAGACCCAAAAATGACAAAAAAATGATTCAAAAAATGACAAAAAAAAGTTACAAAAATGAGTTGAAAACCCCCCCAAAAAAAGATGGAAAAAAATCTGATGACGTGAGGAAAAAGATCCATTCAGATGAGTTTTGTAGATCTTAGCTTTCAAATGAGGCGTTACACTGGCCTACAGGATTTGGGGAAAGCTGAACTGGAGAAAATGCTCTCGGTTCAGGCGGGAGTTAAGAGGTTAACCATCTTTGGCCCACGATCCAAGTCTAGTCACACAAAACTAAACATCTGGATTTTCTGAGCGGATAAAAAGGGGAACTATATTGTGAGGCGTAGTAACACCTGGAGTACTTTGATGATATTACAGCGCTAACAACATGTGCGTGACTGATGGAGAAATGGACTTCATTCAGCTCTTAGAAACACTCAGGGTGTACTGCCCCCTTTTGGGAACCGAGGACCCAAATAAAATATTTCGTATAAAATATTGTATTTTCCACACAAGTTTTTGTTGAACAAGCAGCAGATTTCCCTTTAAGACTGAAATTATGATCAAAACAACCCAATAACATTCATTTTAACAGACACAGTTCGTGTTTCTGCAGTTTCAGTTGGAAATATTGAATGAAATACAACCTATAGACTCGCAACCCACTGAAAATGGCTCCGTGACCCACTTTTGGGCCGCGACCCCCCAGTAGAGAATCACTATTTAACATTATGTGACCAAGAGGGAGGTTCTGACGGGACATTTTAAAAATACTGACACTATTTCTCACATTAGACTACTTTAACAGGTATTTGTTTTTTTTATTTGCACAATATTATTCCTCAAAATCATCTTGGGGACCAGAGGTTCTGTGCTGGAGGGCCGGATTTGGCCCTCGGGCCCGTCGTTGCCGACCCCTGATGTACAGTATGAACTCCTGTGGCCAAACACAAACATCACAACCACTCGGGACCCCTTCTGTAAAATGTAATCAGCATTTATAACCATTTAAGGTGCAGATACTCGAGCACTCGTCAGATTGTTGCTGAATTTCAAAGCTTCATCAACCGGGACGGGAACTGTCCCACTTTGGGCACCCCTGGTCAGGTTGTGTTTTGTTTATTTTGTCCTCTTGAGGCTTCCGTAGTTCACTGATGTTCCAAGCATTGACAGCAGTCTCTCTAAAACTCCATAGTGTTCCAGCCAGTACCTTTCAATTTGGCTCTACACAAATATCTGTCTGTAAGTATTGAGATTATATTGATGCTTCCATTAGACACCAAATTTAGTCATTCTAGTAAGTTTCCAATTTGTGATTTCCAAGAATATATTAGGCGCTAATTTCGTTAGCTTCCCTATGGCTTTTCCCATGTAACTTAGCATCGTGCTAATCGCTCGCTAATGAGGTCGTTTTGGTTTTAGTTATCTCTGAGCTACTTATTTTATATTTCCATTGTATATTTGACCAGATGAGATTGTAATATGCACCCTTTGTGTTTCTGGATGTTACAGTTTTACAGTCCTTCAGTAAATTTGCACCAAAACAGCAAGACGCTTCCTGGTCTTTTATTGGAGACTGTTCGCTCTCTGTGAAGCTAGTTGACTAGTAAAGGCACAATACACGGTGTGTAAAATAGGCAGAAAATGTGAGGAAAATAAACAGAAAACAATTAAAATAGTTAAATAGTGGTATAGTAACAGGAAATAATGAAGTAAACAGACTATTACGAAAAAAATTCAAGTCAGTGTTAGCAGTGCAGGTTTACATCACAGTGCAAGTGGTTGATTAAGTGATTAAAATACAGGGTGTCTCAGTCTGCCACTGAAAGAGCTGCTCAGCTCCTCTACAGTCCCGTGCAGTGGGTGGGAGGTGAGCTTGGCTAACACCCTCCTGTCCCTCACCTCCTCCACAGAGTCCAGAGCTGGCCCTCCTGACCAGCTTGTTCAGTCTGTTCTTGTCCCGCTCTGTGCGGCCCGGGGCCCAGCACACGGCAGCGTAGTGGAGAGCAGAGGCCACCACAGAGTCATAAAGAGTCCTGAGCCGAGGCCTGCTCACTCCGAAGGACCTCAGTTTCCTCAGAAGGTGGAGGCGACTTTGGCCCTTCTTGTGGGACCAGTCCAGTTTATTGTTGGGGTGTACTTGAAGCTGTCCAAGGCAAGAACATATCTCAGTATGGCCAACTCCTTCAACCCCTTAACTCCCACCTGAACCGAGCACATTTTCTCCAGTTTGGCTTTACCCCAATCCAAAAGCTTCTGGAAAAAAGGTGAGAAAATAGCAACAGAACTGAGACGAAAACAATAATGGAAATGTGACAAAAAAGTGAGAAAACTTTGACTAAAAAATAACAAAAAATGACAATAAAATGACAAAAAATGACAAAAAAAATAAAAAAATAAATAACTTTTTTTTTTTTAAAAGACAAAAAAATGGCAAAAAAAATGACAAAAAAAATAAAAAATAGATTAAAAAAAAGTGACTAAAAAATGACTAAAAAATGGCAAAAAATAACAAAAAAATGACAAAAATGTGAGAAAACTTTGACTAAAAAATAACAAAAAAATGACAGAAAAATGACAAAAAATGACTAAAAAATGGCAAACAATGACAAAAAAAATAACAAAAAAATGACAAAAACATGACCAAAAAAATGACAAAAAAGTGACAAAAATATGAGAAAAAAAAATGACAAAAAAAGACAAAAAAATTATTTTAAAAAAATGACAGAAAAAGTTACAAAATTAGTTGAAACCCCCCAAAAAAAGATCTGATGACGTGATGAAAAACATCCATTTAGATGAGTTTTGTAGATCTTAGCTTTCAAATGAGGCGTTACACTGGCCTACAGGACTCGGGTAAAGCTGAACTGAAGAAAACGCTCTCGGTTCAGGCGGGAGTTCAGAGGTTAAACATCTTTGGCCCAATGTTAAGTCTCTCAAAGGACGACTCTCGAACTCTCGACGGCGCAGGTGGAGGATGTTTGTGAGAAGGACACGGGCGCAGCAGCTCTGAAACATCAGGACTGTGATCATGTTTATTGTTTTCTCAGGAGGTCAAACACCTCTGGAGGAGTTCCTCTGAGCAGACTTTCACGTTCACCACCTCTGCGTTCTCCGGTTCTCCCCAGAGGACCAGGACCAGGTCTCGGGGGGGCTCACTGAACTTCCTCGTACCCGGGCTTTCCCTCCAGCGGTGTCAAAGTTCAGTGGATTGGGGCCAAACCTCCGCCACAGAATCCACATCAGACGGTGCTCGCGGCGCCGTTAGCCCCCGCGCGGCTTTGTCCGGCGCTGCTAAACGCCGGGGGGGGCTGTTTGGGGGAACATGCGCGGACAGTTATCCTTTTATCCGCTTAATCTCTCCGGTGGAACCCTGGGAGCCGGCCGTGCGTGTCTGGAGCCCCCCCTTCCTCGACGGGCCCCTGGTATCATCGGCCCCTCCCTGTCCCGCACCAGCCGGCTGCCGCTTAATCCAATTATTCCTCTAAGCTGACACGCTCGGAGGGTCCCCGAACTGCGCCGCACTCTCCCACCGGGCCCGGGACGCTCTCGGGAAGTGGAGGTTAAAAATAAACCGCCGGCGCCGTGGTGACAGCGGCGACCCCTGACCTCGCGGGAGCTATTTTTGGGGGCGACGTCCTGACCGCGCACCTCTGCTGTCACCCTGATTCAGTGCGCCCTTGGGTGTCCGGCCCAGCGCGGGGCGAGGCATCTGTCCCGCCGCCGCTGCAGTGTCCTTGAACAGCCACGGAACTGGGAGCTCCGCGTTGGTTCTGTTTGGGCCGGACGAGGTTTTTAACAGTCCTGCACTGCCAAGTGCAGGACCCGGCTAAAAACAAGGAAAAACATCTTAAAACTAGAAATGCAATGGCTGCGCCATTGCGATTGACTGCGGAATTGCGGGAAGCGAATGCAGAAATTGCATAAACTGTTCAAATTGCATAAATTGCTTAATTTGCATAATCTAATTTGCATAAACTGTATAAACTGCATAAAGTGGTTAATGTTGCATAAACTTTTATGTTCCATAAACTGGTCAAACTGTTGAAATGGCCTCAGTGCTTGATTGGCAGAAGCACAAATGGCTGAAAGGCGGAGTCTCCCCATTGGCTGGATTCCCCCATACACACCAATGCAAACATTTCAAACTCTCATATAAAAAAACTGGAAATCTGCAGAAGCCAATTTTTTCTCAAAACCCACAAGTTGCAGAAGCTGAACCTGCACAAAGTGCAGAAATTGCATAAAATGCAGAAAAAAGTGCAGAAAAGCATGGATTTGCGGCAGCCCCATTATAAGTCAATGGGAAAATCTCCGACATTTTGGCCGATTGCGGAAAAACCATAAGTTGCAGAAGTCCCAAAAGTAACAGCACCTTCTCCTCAACATGCGGAACGTTTTGATGCATAACTTGCATAAATTGCACAAAGCATGAAAATCGGGAAAAAGATGGAAGAGGAATAATAATAAAGAACATGAAAACCAATAATTGACTGCGGAAGAATTCCGCAGTCAATCAATTACACAGTTTGTCTTGTTTTAAGGAAAAACTTCTGCCAATGGGGTCAGATTTTTTTATCTTGCTAAGAATTTGCTAAGAACTTTTTTTCATAAAACATCATAAAACAAGAAAGAAACACTAAATTTAAGCAACTAAAAAGCTAGAATTAAGCAAAATGTCCTCAGAAAATGGAATAATTTAAGGAAAACATTCTTATTTAGTGAAAAATTGTGGATATTTTACTTAAATGTTGCTTGATTTAAGTAAAATGTTCTAAATTACTCACATTTTTGAGCAAAATGTTCTTAATAAATACTAATATTTAAGGAAAGTATTGCCGCGCCCGGAGACCCGCCTCCATGATGTGGAGCCAGGCTGATGGTCAGAATCACCTGCTGGAGGATTCACCTATTGTACATGTTTTTAGTGGCAGACACGGGGAGAACATGCTCCACACAGAAAGGCCCCGTCCTGGTGGGAATCGAACCCGGGACCTCCGAGCTGTGAAGCTGAGGCTCTAACCGCTGTGCCACCGAGCCGCCCACTTTAAAGAATGGAATGTTTTATCTCTCTGTGAGAATCAGTTTTTACATTAAGAGTTGTTGATCTTAGTTTTTCTTAAAATAAGAAAAATATTATTTTTCTAAAACTGAAGAAGATTCAAAACGTTTTTCTTTACGTTACAAGAAAAAATTGCATGTTTTGTAGCAGATTTATCTGAACAAGAAATGGCTAGATTTTATTTCCTAAAATAAGATTTTTTTTGCTCGGCAAAACATTATTATCCCTTAAGAGTCTGGCATCATCGTTTGCTTACGCCATTAACCTGCAAAAGTCTGGTTTGGCTCTAGTTTAAGCCATGATGAAGAGGGTGGACCTTTTCGGGGAGTATTTGCTGCTGATTGGATCAAACGCGCCTCGTTTTAGCCAATCCGAGCTCGTGTCAAAACGTGGCTGAACTGAAAGCACTAAAGCAATAACATGTTTGTGTCGTTTCCGTCGTCGCCCTGTTGTCGACTCGTATGTTTGTTGGAGATTCAGACCTCAGCATCTACAGCACCTGCCTATAAATGCTAGAACAAGACTATATTTAGCAGGATTGTCCAAACCTTGTGAGAGAAAAGTCAGCTGAGAGCTCTATTTACCTGAAGCTAGACGAGGCAGAACAAAAACTCTTTTCTCTAAGTACTCGATGTTGGCGATAACGAGTTCAATATCAGTCGATGCACAAAGAACAACTGCGTCTTCGAACGTGACTTGAGGCTGATGGTTTTGCTGCTGCTGCAAAAAAGGAAGGTTTAACGAAGCAAAAGTAGCAGCGAGACGGAGGCGAGAGGCTTCGGATTTCTGTGAACGTCCTCAGAGATGGTGGAAGTAGGACTGAGGCGGAGATAAAGTCTGGTTTGACTTAAGCTGCTTGTTTGATTTCTTTTCCATCATTTTTTTGTTGGGTGTTCAAGTCATTTTTGTCATTTTTTTGTCACATTTTGTCAAATTTCTGTAATTTTCTTTTCGAATTTTTATCACATTTTTGTCACATTTTTGTCACATTTTTGTCATTTTTGTGTCATTTTTTCGTCAATTTTTTGTAATTTTTTTGTAATTTTTTTGTATTTTTTTTGTATTTTTTTTGTATTTTTTTTGTCTAATTTTTATCACATTTTTGTCATTTTTTTGTCATTTTTTCGTCAATTTTTTGTCATTTTCTTTTCGAATTTTTATCACATTTTTGTCACATTTTTGTCATTTTTGTGTCATTTTTTCGTCAAATTTTAGTAATTTTTTAGTAATTTTTTAGTAATTTTTTAGTAATTTTTTAGTAATTTTTTAGTAATTTTTTAGTAATTTTTTTGTCTAATTTTTATCACATTTTTGTCAAATTTTTGTCATTTTTTTGTCAAGTTTTTGTCAAATTTTTATCACATTTTTGTCAAATTTTTGTCATTTTTTTGTCGAATTTTTATCACATTTTTGTCCAATTTTTGTCAAATTTTTGTCATTTTTGTGTCATTTTTGTGTCATTTTTTCGTCAAATTTTTGTCATTTTCTTGTCGAATTTTTATCATTTTTGTGTCATTTTTTCGTCATTTTTTTTGTAATTTTTTTGTAATTTTTTTGTAATTTTTTTTTAATTATTTTTTTTATTTTTTTGTCTAATTTTTATCACATTTTTGTCACATTTTTTTTGTCACATTTTCGTCACATTTTTGTCATTTTCTTGTCGAATTTTTATCACATTTTTGTCACATTTTTGGATTTCTGTGAATGTCCTCAGAGGCGATAAGAGATGGTTGAAGTAGGACTGAGGCGGAGCTCTAGTCTGGCTGTTTGACTTAAGACGTGCGAGCTGCTTGTTTGGTTACGTGGAAATGATGATTGTAAGACTCTGCTCTTGCTTCATGCAGTGTTTATGCTTTCATGTGATCCAATGTTCTCCGGGAGCTTCATGGTTCTGCTGGTGTTGCTCGCTGCTGACTTGCTTTCGGGTTTTGACTCTGTCTCGCTCTGTCCTCGCCATGTGTGCCTGTTCGCGTCACGGTAAGTACACCCTTTCTGAACTTCTTCCTGAAGACCGAAGCTGGTTTTTTTGTCGCTCCTGTTTCCTCTCGATGTCCACATGTCTGTCCGCTCATGTCACGTGCCCATAACCTCAGGAAGCGCTCCATTCATCCTCCACCGAGCGCTTTCCGTGGAGACAAGGTGGGGTGGGGGGGGGTTTGGGAAGGGGTGGGTAAGCTGGGGTGACTAGAGGTGTGACTTCACTGGCCATGAGATGTCACGTGTGCGATGTCACAGGAGTCTCCATTTCGAGGGTCGGAGGGCTGAAGAGTGCAAGTGGCGAGTTAGCTTAGCTGTAGCTGCAGATTATGTAATGTGCAGAGTATAAAGAAACATAAAGAATAATCAGATTAAGGTGCTTAAAACTTACATAGGAGACCATTGCGAAACTGTCGATCAGTAAAGTCTTCGAAAGGGTTCGATTCCAGTACTTTAACGATACTTGGTTTTCGATGCCGACACCTGAACGATGCTTTTACCTTTGCGTTTACTAAAATATTTGTCAGAGAACCAGAAAACAGAGCAATAGTGTGTGGAAGGAAACAGAAACAAGCCTCATTTCCTAGTTATAAAGAATGTTGTTGATTTCTGGATATATATGTTTTAACCTCTTAACTCCCGCCTGAACCGAGAGATCTTTTTCCTCACGTCATCAGATTTTTTTCCCAGCATTTTTTTGTTGGGAATTCAACTCATTTTTGTAACTTTTTTGTCATTTTTTGGGTATTTTTTCGTCAAATTATTGTAATTTTTTTGTCAAAGTTTTATTACATTTTGTCACATTTTTGTCATTTTTTTTGGGTCATTTTTTTGTTATTTTTTTGTCAAATTTTGGTCATTTTCTTGTCAATTTTTTTATCACATTTTTGTAATTTTTTTGTAATTTTATGGCATTTTTTCGTCACATTTTTGTCATTTTTTTAGTATTTTTTTGTAATTTTTTCGTCAAATTTTTATCACATTTTTGTCACATTTTTGTCATTTTTTTGTCATTTTTTCGTCACATTTTTGTCAATTTCTTGTGACATTTTTGTGACATTTTCATCATTGTTTTCGTCTCAGTTCTGTCGCTATTTTCACACCTTTTTTTTCCAGAAGCTTTTGGATTGGGGTAAAGCCAAACTGGAGAAAATGTGCTCGGTTCAGGTGGGAGTTAAGGGGTTAATTCATGCAGTCCTTATATTTGGAGAGTTTAGTGGTGCTAGGCTAGTGCTAGGCTAGTGCTAGGCTAGTGCTAGGCTAGTGCTAGGCTAGTGCTAGGCTAGTGCTAGGCTAGTGCTAGGCTAGTGCATGTCTATGGTAACTAGTAGCCTGCATTAAAAACCTCCAAACGTTGCCATGTCTGATTTGTAGAAAGATCCTTTGTGAATTCCACGTGAAGCAATGGCGGCCGCAGGTAAACAAACTAATGTAGATCCGGTCACCGCGCATATCACTCCGCCGCTGCGTAGCTACAACCAGGAAGCTGCTCAAATATAAGTTCTTTTAAATGCAAAAATGTTATATTTAGAACATTATTCAGTCGACACAGACGTTTATATGGTTAGTCTGTTGTTATAAGTGATTTGGGTCAGACACTACTAGTTAGACATGCGCTAGCCTAGCACTAGCCTAGCACCGCGAAACTCTTCAAATATAAGGTCTGCATGAATTAAAAATATACATATATCTCCTGAAATCACTCTGGATAACTAGGAAATGAGGCCCTATGTCAAAAATCCTGAAATATCCCTTTAAAGCTCTTTGGAGACCTATCATCAGATGTTGACAGTGTTCATTTAAAATATTTAGTCTCAATTTTACTCAAAGTGATATTTTTGACGACTAAAATTGGACTAAAACTAAATTAAAAGTTTCTCATGAGGCTAAAACTCTGACAAAAACGTCCAGATGTTTTAGTCGAGTAAAATAAGACTAAATAAAAATGAAAAGGAGAGACTAAAATCATCCAAACTCAGGTAAATTCTCCGCCAACTGAACAGGTTTGTGCTTTGTGTAAACGCTCATTGTTAATCACGTTGAACTATGTTGATATAATAAAACACTGCCACTCGCACTCTTCACATTCTCCGAGCTTGAACGACCTGAGGGCCAGTCCACACCTCCAGTGACCCCTCCCTGCTCCATCTCCACTGCTGGGCTGATGTTCACCTGTAGCTCTGACCTTCTCCTCCTCTCTCTCTCCTCTGCTTCCTCTCTCCTCCTCCTCTTCCTCTCTCCCTGACCCATTAACGGGCTGTGTCTCTATGTCATGTGTCCCTTTAGGCCCATGCTGTGCACCGCTGGCTAATCGATCAGGACAGTAGTGTGAGCTCTGAGATGCCCGATGGCCAAGGAGTATGGCACTTTGATGATGAAGTAAATATCAGCTCCACGTATACTGGCTTTTTCTTTTTTTTCTTCTATATTCTATATATATTTATGTATTTCTATATTGTCACTAAAGTGTGTGTGTCACAGTGTGGTAAATATCTATGGTTTCCGTTTTGTGTGGCTTCTGGTATCTGTAGTTCTTTTGACTAGTGTCGTGCCGTAAGCGGGTGTCTTTGGGCCCAAGCTTTTTTCTGTGTTTTTTTGTACTAACTACATTTGTTTTCACGTTTCGTTTTGTTGCATTTCTTTTTTATTCTCCCCCCCCCCACACGTTTTTCGTTCCGTAGCTCCACATTAGTGTCTGTGTTCTTCTCGACGCAGCATATTACAAGAGCAAGAGTCCACGGGCAAAATATAGCCTTCATTAGCATTGGTGTTTCCACGAAGTAGCTCCGCCGCACCAGGCACACGCTAGCGCTATAACAGAAAGAGCATTTTTCCTGTGGGTTCTGCTGACGAGGGTGAATATGCTTGTCGTGGTGTCTGTGGTAGGACCGTGGTTGGTTGTCGGGAGTGTGCGTGGGGAGAGGGTGTGCACGTGCATGGTTTGTGCATGGATTGTGCGTTCTGCGGCTGTTTTTCTTGCATGTGCACGCGGAGTGAACCTGCGCATGTGCGTCCAGAGCTGAGGTCGGAACCGCAGCGATGAATCAACGTCATTTCTGTTGCCCCTCGATGGTGTATGAAGGGCTGAGAAGGTGCAACATGAGACACGGTTAGCATTAGAGTAATGCTAAATGTGTGATAAAAAAGGAAAAAAATCAACAAAAATGTGACAAAAATTTAACAAAAATGTGACAAAAACTCAACAAAAAAAGGAAAAAATTCAACAAAATGTGACAAAAACTCAACAAAAATGTGACAAAAACTCAACAAAAAAATGACAAAATTCAACAAAAATGTGAGAAAAATTCAACAAAAATGTGACAAAAATTCAACAAAAATGTGACAAAAATTCAACAAAAATGTGACAAAAATTCAACAAAAAAGTGACAAAAATTCAACAAAATGTGACAAAAATGTAAAAAAAAATGTGACAAAAACTCAACAAAAAAAGGAAAAAATTCAACAAAAATGTGACAAAAATTCAACCAAAAAGTGACAAAAATTCAACCAAAAAGTGACAAAAATTCAACAAAAAAATGACAAAAATTCAACAAAAATGTGACAAAAATTCAACCAAAAAGTGACAAAAATTCAACAAAAAAATGACAAAAATTTAACAAAAATGTGACAAAAATTCAACAAAAAAGTGACAAAAACTCAACAAAAATGTGACAAAAACTCAACAAAAAAATTACAAAATTCAACAAAAATGTGAGAAAAATTCAACAAAAATGTGATGAAAATTCAACAAAAATGTGACAAAAATTCAACAAAAATGTGACAAAAATTCAACAAAAAAATGACAAAAATGTAACAAAAATGTGACAAAAAATCAACAAAAAAGTGACAAAAATTCAACAAAATGTGACAAAAATTCAACCAAAAAGTGACAAAAATTTAACAAAAATGTGACAAAAATTCAACAAAAAAGTGACAAAAATTCAACAAAATGTGACAAAAACTCAACAAAAAAATGACAAAATTCAACAAAAATGTGAGAAAAATTCAACAAAAATGTGATGAAAATTCAACAAAAATGTGACAAAAATTCAACAAAAATGTGACAAAAATTCAACAAAAAAATGACAAAAATTTAACAAAAATGTGACAAAAATTCAACAAAAAAGTGACAAAAATTTAACAAAATGTGACAAAAATGTAAAAAAAAAAGTGACAAAAACTCAACAAAAAAAGGAAAACATTCAACAAAAATGTGACAAAAATTCAACCAAAAAGTGACAAAAATTCAACCAAAAAGTGACAAAAATTCAACAAAAAAAAGACAAAAATTTAACAAAAATGTGACAAAAATTCAACAAAAAAGTGACAAAAATTCAACAAAAATGTGACAAATACAGTGGGTCCAAAAGTTGTTAAATGACAATATACAACTCTCTAATACAATATTTGTCCCACTGTCACTCCCATTTGTTATTCTATACATAATGTTAGACTCTCATTTATTAACTTTCCAAATGATTATGAAGTTGAATAGGCCTCCTTTAAAATGACAACTTCATGATTCTATCTAAAGCAGCTTTAACCTTTTAACTCCCACCTGAACAGATCCCATTTTCTCCAGTTTGGCTTTACCCTAATCAAAAAGCTTCTTGGGAAAAAACACTAAAACAGCCACAAAAAATGAGAAGAAAACAAGGATGTAAACGCAACAAAAATGTGACAAAAATGTGATAAAAATTCAACAAAAATGTGACAAAAACTCAACAAGAAAAATAACAAAAATTCAACAAAAAAGTGAAAAAATTCAACTAAAATGTGATAAAAATTCAACAAAAATGTGACAAAAATTCAACAAAAAAGTGACAAAAATTCAACAAAAATGTGAAAAAATTCATCAAAAATGTGACAAAAATTCAACAAAAATGTGACAAAAATTCAACCAAAATGTGACAAAAATTCAACTAAAATGTGATAAAAATTCAACAAAAATGTGACAAAAACTCAACAAAAATGTGACAAAAAATTCAACCAAAATGTGACAAAAATTCAACTAAAATGTGATAAAAATTCAACAAAAATGTGACAAAAATTCAACCAAAAAGTGACACAAATTCAACAAAAATGTGACAAAAATTCAACCAAAATGTGACAAAAATTCAACTAAAATGTGACAAAAATTCAACAAAAATGTGACAAAAATTCAACAAAAATGTGACAAAAATTCAACAAAAATGTGACACAAATTCAACCAAAAAGTGACAAAAATTCAACAAAAATGTCACAAAAGAAAAAAAAAACATACAAAAGGTGACACAACACAGCAACAACGCGAGGAATAATATCAGTTTTGTGGGTCTTAGCTTTCAAATGAGGTGTTACACAGCCAAAAGAGGACAGAATTGGTTTAGGCGGGTGGTAAGAGGTTAACAAAAAGACTTTACCAAAGTCATACTGATGCAGATGCTAACCATTTGCATCCCTATCTATCTGCAGCACTGACATTGATAACAAAGGCTACCAAAAGGATGTTCAATCAAACAAGTTTTTATGAAATTTGAAACTGTTAATTAAGCCTCAGACAAAACTTGGGCCCATGTGTTCTCTTCACATCTAAACTTCCACCAAGAAACAAAAGATCTGCCTCATTTTTACAATAAAACGTTTAATACTGCCCTGATTTGTCGAGTCTCCACAGATTTCAAATTGAGGGCTCTTCTCAAAATGTATTTCTCTCACAGTGAAAATGAAACAGCAAACAGTTCACATAGATTTCTCTGCGTGTACTCGTTCTTAACTGAAGTGGCCGCGATCTCAGCGCTGCCGTTTCCGTCCTCAGCCGTTCTCTGATGATCTGTCTGTGTGTTTCGTGCCTGTTCTGTGTTCTGCAGTCGTGGTGGTCTGTGCCGTGCCGTGCTGTGCCTGTGTCATGTCTGATTTCTCTGTTCTGACGGTCTGGGAGGCGCTGACCTAAAAGCTCCATTGCGCCTCGCTTCCGGATGATCCCGGACCCTCGGAGAACGGATCATCTGAGCGCAATGGGGCCGATGGGAAGCGTGTCCCAGACCAACCTCTGCCCTGAAGACTTCACCCTCCGACCCCCCCTGCATTTGACCCGCTCCTTAAAAAAAGCTGCCCCCTTCCCCCCTTACACATCTCCATATTGCTCCTAGAAGAGTTGGAGCACTCGCCGGGTCAAAGTCAATTGATGCTTTCGGTTTAGGGGGTTGGTCAAAAAAAAAAACGAATTGGACATGTTTCCCCAGGGAAGGCAAGTGGATAATGGTGGACACAACACCAACACCCAAACAATATGGAGTCGCCTGTGATGCTCGGGAATGCCATTGCACTGGAAACTGCATTAGAATCCTTTGGTTTGTTGAAATGCTTTTGTGTGAATGAGAAAGACTTTTACTAAATGGAACACAAAGCCCTGCTAGTACTTTTTGAATAAACAAAGTATTTGACCAAATTTCCTCCTTTAAAGTGGGATTCGTGATAAAAAAAAAAAAAAAAACTTTATGCTAACACTAGACAAGAACTAACTTTGTTACTCGTGAAGAACTAGCTTTGTTACACTTGAAGAACTAGCTTTGTTACACGTGAAGAACTTGCTTTGTTGCTCGTGAAGAACTAGCTTTGCTACACTTGAAGAACTAGCTTTGTTTACACTTGAAGAACTAGCTTTGTTACATTTGAAGAACTAACTTTGTTACACTTGAAGAACTAGCTTTGTTGCACTTGAAGAACTAGCTTTGCTACACTTGAAGAACTAGCTTTGTTTACACTTGAAGAACTAGCTTTGTTGCACTTGAAGAACTAGCTTTGTTACACTTGAAGAACTAGCTTTGTTACACTTGAAGAACTAGCTTTGCTACACTTGAAGAACTAGCTTAGTTACACTTGAAGAACTAGCTTAGTTACACTTGAAGAACTAGCTTTGTTACATGTGAAGAACTAGCTTTGTTACACTTGAAGAACAAACTTTGTTACACTTGAAGAACTAGCTTTGTTACACTTGAAGAACTAGCTTTGTTACACTTGAAGAACAAACTTTGTTACACTTGAAGAACTAGCTTTGTTTACACTTGTAGAACTAGCATTTGTTACACGCGAAGAACTAGCTTTGTTACACTTGAAGAACTAGCTTTGTTTACACTTGTAGAACTAGCTTTGCTACACTTGAAGAACTAGCTTTGCTACACTTGAATAAGTAGTTTTGTTAACATTTGAAGAACTCGCTTTGTTACTCGCGAAGAACTAGCTTTGTTACTCTTGTAGAACTAGCTTTGCTACACTTGAAGAACTATCTTTGTTTACACTTGAAGAATTAGCTTTGCTATATTTGAAGAGGCTTCTTCTTGCTTATCTCAGACTTCATTTAATAATTATTACACAACACAAAGCTTCAAACTTACCCAGGATAAACCACCTCCATACTAGTTCCCCTTCCCCTTGATCCTTCTGAAGTGGACCCACTTATTTCCTGCTTTAGTCCTGCTTTAGTCCTGGTTCAGTCCTGGTTTAGTCCTGCTTTAGTCCAGCTTTAGTCCTGCTTTAGTCCTTCTTTAGTCCTGCTTTAGTCCTGTTTTAGTCCTTCTTTAGTCCTGCTTTAGTCCTGGTTCAGTCCTGCTTTAGTCCTTCTTTAGTCCTGCTTTAGTCCTGCTTTAGGCCTGGTTTAGTCCCAGTTTTGCTTCGTCTGCTCATTTATCTCCCATTTAGTCCGTAAACAGATCCGTTCCTTCTGAGCGTAGTTAGAGTCACTGTCAGATTAAAAAAGTGTGGAAAGAAAAACCAGCACAGCCACAGTCTGATCCCGCTCCATTTTGTAAACAAAATACAGAACAGGAAGTGGAGTTTAATCGTCCAATCAGAGAAGCTTGTTTCTTCACTGTTTTTCCTGCAGAAGGTTTTGATACAGCGCCCCCACAGGCTGCAGAGGAGCTCTGCATTCAGAATGTTGGTTCCATTGACAAAAAAGAGGTGTGAACGCGACCTTAGAAAACTACCAAAACTAAACTAAGCAAATAATTCCAGATTGTGGAGCTATTTTATCTAACGTTGGCTTTTGCTTTAAGACAGAAGTAAATCTTAAAAACATTATTTTACAAGAGACGATTGTCCAACGTGTAGGGTTCATAGCCTATTTGCACTGAACCCATAAGTTCAACTTTTGCACCAAATTAAAAACACAGTGTTGCTGTGTTTTGTCATAAAAAGACATGAATGTGTTATATGTTTTCCTCTAAGGAAAACAATTTCAAAGATTTCCACCACTTTCAGAAGATATAAAGAACCCACGGCCGCTTTGAGAACCACCTTAGATTTAGCCTGAGATCCCGAGAGGAGCAGAGGTGAGGCTAATGAAATCAGGAAGTAAAAGAACAATAAACAGACCAGGGCGCCTTTACCCCGACACACACCTGGGTTCACTTCTCCAGAGACATCCATACGACGGCAGGACTCGCCACCCTGACACAAGTAAGAAATGAGCTGATAAGAGATAGATAGATAGATAGATAGATAGATAGATAGATAGATAGATAGATAGATAGATAGATAGATAGATAGATAGATAGATAGATAGATAGATAGATAGATAGATAGATAGATAGATAGATAGATAGATAGATAGATAGAAAGAAAGGAAGATAGGAAGGTAGGTAGATAGTAGGAATGCACCAATACCGATACCAGTATCGGGTATCGGGCCGATACCACATGCTTGTACTCATACTCGTACTCATTCATGAGGTCCCGATACTAGAAACCGATACCACTTGACGTGCGGCCAGCGCTCCTACGAGGCGCAGCTACGAGGCGCAGCTCTCAGCTGAGGAGAGAAGAAGCAACAAACTGGAGAAAAGTTTAGTGTAAACACAATAATCCACATAGAGCTGACTTTATTACAGACTGCGCTCTCTAAACCAGAGTCTGAGCTGGATTTAACCAGAGCTTAATGTTGTTAGTGCTGCAGCGTCTGCAGTGTTTACAACATACAGGCTAATGTTGCTAACTCGCGGCTAACAGTTTTGGCCATTCTGACGCCGTTTTAAGCCCAGGGGTTTATTCATCTGAAAAACTAACCCAGCGACTAAAAAGTCCTCAGAAAATCCAAACTAAAGACATACAGCATGTTTATATTGAGGGAAAATGAGCTGCAGCAGAACAATGAAAACGCTGTAGCTTCTCGCTAAGTTACTACAAACACACGAGAAAATCTACAGGAGCTGAAGTAACGACGAAAAGAGGCCATTTAAGAAACATCTCAATACTATTGTTACATAAAAACACATAAATGAATAAAGCTCAGGCATTGAGGAGCTTTAGGACATGGACTTTTCTGTCTGTGATGGACAGAGACATAAAAATAAAAAACATATTGAATGAAAATAAAAAATAAATAAATAAATGGCATCAGCACAATTCTAATATAACTGCTCTTAAATGTGTCGCCTACTTTACTTAAGGAAATGTACATGAGTAAATTTACTAATTACAAACCAATCTAATCTAATCTTAAATTAAAGTACTCGTATCGGTTTTAGAAAAAGTGGTATCGGTGCATCCCTAGATAGATAGATAGATGGGTAGATAGGTAGAGTGATGTCGAAAGATGTGAGGTAAAACTTATTATTTTACACATACTAATGTCTTTCTAGACAAAGTAAAACAACTGGATTTGATTAATACATATTATTATTCTTGATCAAATACTGTATGTTGAATAATTCTCTGTGAAGTAAAAGCCTTGAGGACACGTATAAATCCTCCAGGCCTTTCGCAGTCATTTATAAAGAAACGATCTGCCATCCCACTCAATCACCAAGTCTCCTGCGAACAAGGCCGACGTGGTGATCAGCCCCCCCCCCCCCCCCCTCCTCCCGCCTAAACCCTGGCCCGTCCTGTTGGCCCTGATGTCAGAGGTGTACCCCCCGTCCCCCCCAAGGCTTATCAGCCCTGGTCCATCCCGGTCGACAGATGCCCCATTCGTCACGCTGCCGCTGCGTGGCACGCTCAATGCGGCGGCGCTAACTGTCAGGCGCCCACTGTCACATAAATTCTGCCATGTCCGTCCGTGCCCCCGTCGCCTGCCCCCGCCTGCCCCCGCCTGCCCCGGCCCACTGTAGACGCACTACATTAGGAGGCCCATTCATGTCCGGCCCCGGCAGTTGGCGGTGATTTGTTTGGGCTGCGGGGGCATAAGGTTATTTACATGTGAAAGGTTGATAGCATCGTCGCATGGGGAGATTATTCCGAGCGGAGCATGGCGATGTGGTGAGGGGTGCGCGGCGGCTGGGCGGTCTGCGCCAGGACGTCTTAGTTGGACCAGTGTGGGACCTAGCTTCGAAGAACTAGCTTCGTTGCACTTGAAGAACTAGCTTTGCTACACATGAAGAACTAGCTTTGTTTACACTTGAAGAACTAGCTTTGTTTACACTTGAAGAACTAGCTTTGTTACACTTGAAGAACTAGCTTTGTTACACGCGAAGAACTAGCTTTGTTACACGTGAAGAACTAGCTTTGTTTACACTTGAAGAACTAGCTTTGTTACACGTGAAGAACTAGCTTTGTTACACTTGAAGAACTAGCTTTGTTACACGTGAAGAACTAGCTTTGTTACACATGAAGAACTAGCTTTGTTACACGTGAAGAACTAGCTTTGTTTACACTTGAAGAACTAGCTTTGTTACACTTGAAGAACTAGTTTTGTTACTCATGAAGAACTAGCTTTGTTTACACTTGAAGAACTAGTTTTGTTACACATGAAGAACTAGCTTTGTGACACATGAAGAACTAGCTTTGTTGCACTTGAAGAACTAGCTTTGTTAAACATGAAGAACTAGCTTTGTTACACTTGAAGAACTAGCTTTGTTACACGTGAAGAACTAGCTTTGTTACACTTGAAGAACTAGCTTTGTTACACGTGAAGAACTAGCTTTGTTACACTTGAAGAACTAGCTTTGTTACACGTGAAGAACTAGCTTTGTTTACACTTGTAGAACTAGCTTTGTTTACACTTGAAGAACTAGCTTTGTTTACACTTGTAGAACTAGCTTTGTTACACGTGAAGAACTATCTTTGTTTACACTTGTAAAACTAGCTTTGTTTACAAGTGAAGAACTAGCTTTGTTTACACATGAAGAACTAGCTTTGTTTACACTTGAAGAACTAGCTTTGTTACACGTGAAGAACTAGCTTTGTTTACACTTGTAGAACTAGCTTTGTTTACACTTGTAGAACTAGCTTTGTTACACGTGAAGAACTATCTTTGTTTACACTTGTAAAACTAGCTTTGTTTACAAGTGAAGAACTAGCTTTGTTTACACTTGAAGAACTAGCTTTGTTTACACTTGAAGAACTAGCTTTGTTTACACTTGAAGAACTAGCTTTGTTTACACTTGTAGAACTAGCTTTGTTTACACTTGAAGAACTAGCTTTGTTTACACGTGAAGAACTATCTTTGTTTACACTTGTAAAACTAGCTTTGTTTACAAGTGAAGAACTAGCTGTGTTTACACTTGAAGAACTAGCTTTGTTTACACTTGTAGAACTAGCTTTGTTACACGTGAAGAACTATCTTTGTGTACACTTGTAAAACTAGCTTTGTTTACAAGTGAAGAACTAGCATTGTTTACACATGAAGAACTAGCTTTGTTTACACTTGAAGAACTAGCTTTGTTACACGTGAAGAACTAGCTTTGTTACACGTGAAGAACTAGCTTTGTTACACGCGAAGAACTAGCTTTGTTACACATGAAGAACTAGCTTTGTTACACGTGAAGAACTAGTTTTGTTACACGCGAAGAACTAGCTTTGTTACACTTGAAGAACTAGCTTTGTTTACACTTATAGAACTAGCTTTGTTACACTTGAAGAACTAGCTTTGTTACACTTGAAGAACTAGCTTTGTTTACACTTGTAGAACTAGCTTTGTTACACTTGAAGAACTAGCTTTGTTTACAAGTGAAGAACTAGCTTTGTTTACACTTATAGAACTAGCTTTGTTACACTTGAAGAACTAGCTTTGTTTACAAGTGAAGAACTAGCTTTGTTACACATGAAGAACTAGCTTTGTTTACACTTGTAGAACTAGCTTTGTTACACTTGAAGAACTAGCTTTGTTTACAAGTGAAGAACTAGCTTTGTTACACATGAAGAACTAGCTTTGTTTACACTTGAAGAACTAGCTTTGTTGCGCTTGAACTAGCTTTGTTACACTTGAAGAACTAGCTTTGTTGCGCTTGAAGAACTAGCTTTGCTACACTTGAAGAACTAGCTTTGTTACACATGAAGAACTAGCTTTGTTACACTTGAAGAACTAGCTTTGTTACACATGAAGAACTAGCTTTGTTAGACTTGTTATGATTTAGTGCCTTTTTTGTTCATAAATGACACAGAAGTACGTACTTTCCCATTCTAAACAAACAAAAGTACTCAGTAATGACTTGGCGTCGATCGATACCAACATTTAAAATATTGCCCAAGCGTCAGTGCAAACACAACCCAAGGTCTTTCATTACAATTTGAATCAATTATGTATTAGATAGGGCTGTGCAATTAATCGAAATTCGATTACGATTTCGATTACAAAATTAGCATAATCGCAAAAAAATGATTATAATATTTTTTTTTTTTTTTTTTTTTTTTCCTAATTTTTTTTCTTTTCTTTCTTTTGCAAAGCAGACTTGCGTTATTTCACGGCGCTGGGATTATTTTCCCTTCGTCTTTACACGTGCCACGGCTCATGCTTTTGCCTGACATAAAAACAAACGGCGCAGGTGTGAGGGCTGGCCAGCAGGGGGCAGGTGTGAAACAGGGACCTCTGTTTAATCAAGGCGTACTTGAAATCATTTGTACTGTTGTGACTGTCCAGAAAACATAAAAAATCATCATAGTGTTTTGATTAATAAATAAATAAAGATAGACTTTTTTTTAAAGGCAACAAATAATCGTTTGAATTATCGTGATTTCAATTATGACAAAAATAATTGTGATTATTATTTTTTCAATAATCGAGCAGCCCTAGTATTAGATATACGTTTTGAATATTGTTTTAATGTCTTTAACAAGTTACAGGCTATTTATTACTTTTACTGTATATAAAGTTTTCCTTCTCTGATCGTTTTCTGGCCAAATGTAATATATCCAGACAAAACAGAAATGAACCCTCGAATCATCCGGGGGTCAGGGGTTATGCTTAGGAAAGGCAAATGTGAAGTAAGTTGTGTTTCACTCACAGAGATTTTTAGAAACTAGAAGGTCTTGGCTTTCAACTGAGGCATCACACAGTAAGATCTGCAGTCAATACGCTTTGAGATTTGGATTTACATAACAGCTAACCCTGAATCTAACCCTCAGATATCAGCTCCACACGCTCGCAAGATGACTTTCACTTTGGGACAGACCCGAGTTTGCACAAAGGCAGGAGCACACACTGATACTTTTGGGACTCTTCCTGGACAATCACATGGAGGACTAGATCTGTATTCGTCTGCAGCTTTATGAGGCGCATTCTGGTCGTCTTCAGGCGAACCATGAACTTTTAGGATATTTTATTTCAAAACCATCTCATTATTTTTATTAACTGTGACGCACTGAACCGTTCCACCCCAGTGTGGACTGAGCAGCTCCAAACCCGTGAAAAACAGCCACAATCTGCAAAGTATTTTTCAATGACCCTCTGAAAATGACCTTTCCTCCTCGGCCACTGAAACACACAACGCTTTTAAAAGAGCAGGTTAGATCTGAACCACAACGTAGTCAATAAATGTATGAACAACAGCCCGACTGAGCATTATTGTCCTACTGCAAATACTAAACTTAAACATCAGGTTTCTCAAGAGCAAAGTGTTTACTCGATTTGACGATTTGAGTTCACCGGCACTTGTCCATCTGGGCTTTTTAAAGAGGGGGTGTTCTGCTTTTTTCACCAGTCTACATCACACTACAATGATGACAAACCTTCTGTTGGTCTGTAAATGCAGTAAATTAGAATAACTGCCTTGTATAAAATGTCTCTCTCAAAATGGCTGTAGTGAATGTCTTGAAATAGGCCTCTGTCTCTTTAACCCCTTAACTCCCGCCTGAACCGAGCACATTTTCTCTAGTTTGGCTTTACCCCAATCCAAAAGCTTCTGGAAAAAAGATGTGAAAATAGCAACAAAACTGAGACGAAAACAAGGATGAAAATGTGAAAAAAGTGAGAAAACATTGACAGAAAAGTGACCAAAAATTGATTAAAAATTTACAAAAAAATTACAAAACTGTGATAAAATTCGACAAAAAAATAGCAAAAATGTGACAAAAAATGTGACAAAATGTGACAAAAAATAAATAAAAAAATGATAAAAAATTGACGAAAAAATGACAAAAATGTGACAAAAAATGACAAAAAAGTTACAAAAATGAGTTGAATACCCACAAAAAAATGATGGAAAAAAAATCTGATGACGTGAGGAAAAAGATCCTCTCGGTTCAGGCGGGAGTTAAGGGGTTAAGAACCTCTGAGCCTTTAGACACGCCCCCTCCACACGCTGCCTGTGGCATCAGTGGGGAGGGGGTTCTGCTGAGGAGCAGTGGTTGGTTACTCGGCTGGTGACGAAAGCTCGGAGGCGTCTCCAGGAGGTGGGGGCGTTCCTAGGAGGACTCAGGCAAACCTATCCCTAAAATGGCCGCCATCAGAGTTTTTACAGATTACTCAGAAATACGTGAATGTGCCAAGGCAACACTTCAGGCATGTTTTTAATGAGGGAGTGACAGAATAACATGATGGAAAGCTTGAAAAAGTCCATTTTGCATAATACCCCCACTTTAAATAACTAAGTCGGTGCATGTCCTGGTTATGATGTGACCGAGGTACTTGACAACATCACATACTGTACATTCAAGATGTTCCCGAGAGCTTAAAGGAAACTTCCGTGATCTGTCCTCCCTCGTCCGACAGATCATAATTACACTCTGAATGGAGTTGTATTTCACATCCTGCAGTTCCTGAACACAGAGCACATTTAACAACTGCTGCAGATCTGATGAACTATGACTAAACACCTCCAGGTCGTCCACATACATTAAGTTTACTTTAGTTTATTTGAGCAACAGATGCATACAGGTATAGTATACATATAACATACAGAATTGTTCACAACATAAGTAAGGATTAAACAACGAGGAGCCGTGCATTTGACGGTTATAATGCACGACGCGGAGTCAAGAACACCACGACGCGCAGCGGAGTGGAGTTACTCCGCGAAGTGCATTATAACCGTCGAATGCACGGCTCCTCGTTGTTTAATCCGCTTATACCATGGTCCCACAAACGTAACATTTATAATAAATGTGTTTTTCATTGACTAAAGTCACTAAATCTGCCAGACTACGGGACTATTTTGTGTGGGTTATTAGCCGGTCACTGAAGGCTGGTCTCAGAGCGAGTCATTCTCCGCAGCTATTACGAGGATCTCAGTCAGGCTCAACGACACAACATCAGCACAGAATCACAACACAACAGGACTAACCCGGAAACACTTTTCCCTGGAAGGAAACACCGATATGCGGCACTCGTGGGCACCAGTTATTTACCTTTTACAAGGTTTAACCTGAAGCTAAAGCTAGCTAGCTCAACCAGCTCAACTGTTTATGGAAACAGCTGCGGTGGAGTCGCTCACACCTGGGCCCCCCCAACTCAAACTTTTATGTTTGACTTTACTAATCCAGACAAATATGCTTCAATGCAGGATCATTTTATGTACGCCTGAAAATGATGAATAGCCTTAACCGTTTCCAATAGAAATGTAAAGCTCATATGTTATTAACAGTAGCTAACCTAGCTGCTCACTCTCCTCTACAAACATTTAGCAAACACTAAATCCATCTCATACGTTCCTGTCAGTCACTGATTACGCCTTTATCTGATTCAGCTGTGTCATGCGTTGCTATGGCGACGCCACAGCGGAGTGACATCCCAGTGATTTAACTACTGGACTACGTGTGCGGTTATACCAAAATAATGCACGCTTGTTAGAATCGAGTATTCACCCAGACCATGGTATAAGAGGTATTAGTGCTGCTCAAAGGGAGTAGGAAGAAGTTAGTTATAACTTATAAGACCCTCCCCCTCCTTCAGACTCATAGGTGACTCATTAAAGCATCACCAACCACACATATTCAACTGCCTGGAGGTCCTTCATATAGACCAGGGGTAGGCAACGTCTGGCCCTCCAGCACAGAACCTTTGGCCCCCAAGATGATTTTGAGACGTATTATTATGCAAATAAGAGATCAAATACTTGTTAAAGTACTCTTAAAATGCGAGAAATAGTCAGTATTTTAAAAATGCCCCGTCAGAACATCCCGCTTGGTCATATATAATGTTAAACAATGATTCTCTACTGGTGGGTCAGGACCCAAAAGTGGGTCACGGAACCATTTTCAGTGGGTCGCGAGTCTATCGGGAACTTTTATTCATAATTTTCCATCTGAAACTGCACAGAAACACTAACTGTCTGTTAAAAATACTGTTATTGGGTTGTTTTGATGTTGCACTTGGGAACCACTGATGTAAAACACTGGTATTTGTAGATAATAGTTCTTTACTTTAGGCCACAATGTTGAGGTTCGGCCCTTGGGTGTTTTGGCAATGATGAAAATCGGCCTCCACGACGCAAACCTGCCGACCCCTGATATAGACATTAAAGAGCAGAGGGCACAGCACACGGCCCTGTGTCACACCATTCCCAATCTGAAATGGTTCCATTTGACATTATTGACACATTTGACTGATATTTAGGCTCAGCTGCTTGACACGATTTCTTAAACTGTTTCCTGTGATTCCCACGATCAAATGCCTCAGAGCAGGGGTGGGCAACGTCAGGCGCGGGGGCCAGATTCAGCCCTCCAGCATAAAACCTTTGGCCCCAAGAGAATTTTGAAGAAACATTGATTTATAAATCAGAGACCAAACACGTGAAAAGGACTCTAAACTGTGGAAAATAATGTAAATAGTTTCACATTTCCCAGCAAAACATCGAATTGGGTCATATATTATGTGCAAAACATGAAAAAAGGTGCTTTACTTTGGGCTACAACGGTGAGTTTGGGCCCTTGGTGTTTTGGTACTGAAGAAGATCGGCCTCCATGACACAAACTTGCCCACCTCTAAAAAACATGTAACTTCTATAATGACACAATCATTCTTTCAATGAGAAAATACACAAATCAGTTCCATGATTTGCTTTAAAGCCAAACTGATGGTTTGTAGCTGCGATAAATGTCTGTTCAAAAAAATATATTCAGACAAAGTGTTGGTAAGTGCAATGGGTTTATCGTTATCCAGCGAGATCTCACGGCACAAGATCTCGGTTCATCTTTGCGAGTGCAGTAATCTTCATTTCAACCCCTTTTTGTTTGCAATAAGAAAAAAAATCCATGTACTTGGTCAGAAATACCTGAAATACCGTAATTTCCGGACTATAAACGGCAACTTTTCCCCCACGCTTTGAACCTTGTGGCTTATACAACGATGTGGTCAATATAGAGACTTTTATGGTCATACTGTATATGTCATGTTTTCAATAGTGATGCCCCCACATTTCAAACAAGGGGGTCAAAAACACTCGGCTGCTTCTGAAGAAAGAACTCTGGCGTGAGAAATAACAGCTCCAAACATAAAGTTGTGGCGTGGAGACGGTGGGGAGTCACGTGGGTCCTTTCAGGGAAGGGGAAGTGACATCACCAACAGCTGCTGTTCTTCTTCTGTAAGGTTATTGGCAGACTGCAGGCAAACAAAAGTGCATGTCGCCCCCTACTGTATTACATATGCAACAACATAGTGTCCAAATAAAGACATTTAACCCCTTACCTCCCACCTGAACCGAGCACATTTTCTCCAGTTTGGCTCTAACAAGTGAATTTCTCCTTTGTGAGATCAATAAAGGTTTATCTTATCTTACCCCAGTCTAAAAGCTTCTGGAAAAAAGCTGTGAAAAAGCAACAAAACTGAGACGAAAACGATGATGGAAATGTGACGAAAAAGTGAGAAAACATTGACAAAAAAGTGATGAAAAATTCATGAAAAAGTGGCAAAAATGTCACTAGAAATGGACAAAAAAATGATGGGAAAAAAAGACAAAAATTTGACCAAAAAATGACAAAAAAAATGACAAAAAAGTTACAAAATTGAGCTGAATACCCAACAAAAAAATGATGGGAAAAAAATCTGATGACGTGAGGAAAAAGATCCCCTCGGTTCAGGCGGGAGTTAAGAGGTTAAGGAGAAAAAAGGTTCCTATGCTAAAGTGGCTATGATAGTTAGCATTGAGGCTCCTCCCCCTAACTCCTTCCTAACTGACAGCACCATTCAGACGCTTCTTATCATGGCCGACACTGACGCTGACACTGACATTCGGTTTCTGCTCGTTTCGGACGGGGCCACAGTCTCTTCAAGGTAATGCCTTCAGGGAGGAGACTGTGGAATCCACGTGCCAGGTCCAGTCGACTGAAGAACAGTTTCATACACCAGGCTGTCAGGAAGCGGGACTCTGGAAGCTGAGTAGCCGAGGGCTCTGGCCCCCGTAGTGACTATTCGTACTGTGGGGATGGAGAGTCGACCAGCAGAGGATGAGCAGAGGGGATTTTGAGCCAATGAATCGTATTTCACGTTAGTTACCGTTGGGTTTGTTTACAGACGTCCCAGCTGTAACGGTGGGGCAGGTGGAACCGGGTTTGGTCGACTGATAAAGTTGAGCATCGTCAGCGTAACGATGGAACTGCAGAACAAAGTAAGGAAAAATACTGTAGAGGGGAAGAAACTGAAAACAGGGGCGGACCTAAAACTCAGCCTTGGGGAACTCCATGATGTACGGCCCAGGACTTTTGATCTCAGAGACATATTTGATCAGTTATTCGTACATGATGGTTGTTTTTAACATAAACTAACATCTCGGGAGTACCTACAGATGACCTTTGTTTTGTTTCTGCTCAGTGAAGATGCCAGAGCTGGGAGTGACTGTGAGAGCGCGTGTGGTTTTCTGGAAGAAGCAGCGATGTGCATGCGGAACGGCATGTGCATGAGTGCCGGGAATGAGCAGCTGCATGGGCAGGGTGGACACGGGCACCACCTCGGAGCTGGGCATCATCAGGGCCGGGCACCACCTCGGAGCTGGGCATCATCAGGGCCGGGCACCACCTCGGAGCTGGGCATCATCAGGGCCGGGCACCACCTCGGAGCTGGGCCTCATCAGGGCCGGGTACCACCTCGGAGCTGGGCATTATCAGGGCCGGGCACCACCTCAGAGCTGGGCATCATCAGGGCCGGGCAACCGTTCAGGTTCAGTTAGCGATACTTGGTTTTCGATACCGATACTGGAACGATACTGAAATATTTGTCGTCCAGAACCAGGAAATGGGACAATAATGTGAGGAAGATCAGGTTCATCTCCAGTGTCAAGAAATGTGTGGGGAAAATGGGGAATAATATGGGAAGAAATGGGAGAAAATTGGGGCAAAAATAAGGAAAAAAATATTGTGAAATAAAGGGTAAAAAATAGAAAAATGGAAAATATTTGGAGAAAAAATTTCACAAAAAATTAAAAAATGAGAAAAAAAAACATTAGTAATAAATTGGGGGAAAAATAGGGGGGGGGAAAACAAAAAATGGGCAAAAATGGGGGATAAATTGCAAATATAAATTAACAATAAAGTTATTTAAAAAAAAAATAGAAATAGGGACAATAGTAATAGTAAAATAGTAATAGTAAAAATTTAGGAAAAATTGGGAAAAATTAGAAAACGAGAAAAAAATATTGGTAATAAATTGAGGGAAAAATAGGGGAAAAAAATAAAAGTTGGGCAAAAATGGGGAATAAATTGCAAATATAAAACAATAATAAAAAATAGAAATAGGGAAAATAGTTGTAATAAAAAAATTGCAAAAATTGGGACAACATTGGAAAACGAGAAAAAAAAAACATTGGTAATAATTGGGGGAAAAATAGGGGGGAAAGAAAAAATGGGCAAAAATGGGGAATACATTGCAAAATAGAAATAGGGACAATAGTTGTAATAAAAATTTTGGAAAATTTGGACAAAATTTGAAAACGAGAAAAAAAACATTGGTAATTATTGAGGGACAAATAGGGGGGAAAATAAAAATTGGGCAAAAATGGAGAATAAATTGCAAATTTAAAACAATAATAAAAAATAGAAATTGTGAAATTAGTTGTAATAAAAATTTAGCAAAAATTGGGACAAAATTGGAAAACGAGAAAAAAAATATTGGTAATAAATTGAGGGAAAAATAAAGGTGGAAATGGGCAAAAATGGGGGAAAATTTGATAAAATGAGGGGAAACAGGGAAATATTAGTAATGAAAAATTAGGGGGAAAAATTGCGAAAAATACACATCCCTCGACTGCACGACTTTTTATTTTAGGAGGAAAATTTCCAACCCACTTTTTGGGTTGACGGAACAGAATACAAGGTAGAAATGCAAAAAAAAAATATATATATTTGGTGAAATTTTTCAATTGTAGCTCATCCCTATCTCTAACAGTAGTTTTGTTTTTCCAACAAATGTGAAAACACAAAATGAAAAAGCATCGTTTTAGGAAATAAATACAAAACATATTCATGCACATATTTATTTTATCAGGTTGTTCCAATTCAAACCTGTAGTAAAGTGATGATTATGTTACCGTTATCTGGCACCTGTGTCAGCTGTGAATTTAAAAAAAAAACAACTTTTAACAGCCAAAAGGGGCAACGCTCGGCCATAGAGGGATATGAAGAATTAGGTTAAATATGGAAATGGAAAAAATGAGGAAAATCATTTATTTGAGCTAAAACAAGTCAGTCCTTTAATGCTTTGTTCTTGAATCTAAAAAGAGATGTTTTTTTGGTTCCTGCTTCTTTTATTTTTTCCAACAGTGGTCGAACCTAAACTTTTTGTCCGATCCCTGGTGTCGTGTAGCGGTGCCCGGCCCTGGTCTTCATCACGAGGGTTCGGGACGAGACGCAGGGTTAGAGGAGCAAACCTCAGCGAACACTGTAACCTTCTCCCAGGAGGATCACGCTCAAACGCAGACCGTCCTTCAGCATCTTCACTGTTTGGTCCGAACTTCTGGACACCGGTTTGGTCTCGAGGTTTGATGGTTCGGACCAAACGGAGCCCTCTTCGGGTCTGGTCTGTGAAGGACATCGCTAGCTCAGACCACAGAAACAGCTCCAGGTCTGAAGGGTCACAGTGTTCCTGTTCCTGGGGGTGCACGGTGCCTGTGTGGGGGGGGGCTGGGCCTGCTGTGAGAGCATGAGCTGCACCCTGACTCCACTGAGTGTGTGAGAGCCGTGTCCGTGAGCTGGACTTCCCCGGGACTGTTTTACGACTGTAGCGAGAGCCGCTCCCCTAAGTGAGGGCATTACACATCGATTGAGATTCACGTTTAGATACAGCATCGGCAGCAGACCCCTGAGGCGGAGCGGACGCGAGCAGCAGATTCAGATGCATAATTAAAAGACATGTTTGTAATCAGCGAGTGGAGGCGGAGCTAGAACACTCGGCCTCGTGCCTGAAGGTGCTTCCTGCTGGACCCGTGGTCGTAGTTAGCAGCTTTGTTCACATTTGTTATTAGTGACATCATCCAGTATGGCGTCAGGGGGCGTTTTAGTCAGGTGACTCGTATAATTAGGGTGACCTGAAGTCCCAGAGGGTTGGTTTACCGGCTTTACTTCTCCAGGTGTGGGAGAAGGTGTTCCCCTCCGCCGTCCCGGTTCTCAGATGTTGGTGCACGTTTCCTGGTCTCGATATCTTCTCTGATCCGGCGCTGAGACTTGTTACTTTCGGCACGGTTGACCCGGGCAGGAGTCCCTGTTTACCCTGGGTTTTCAAGTAAAAAAGAAAGATTTTTAGATGAAACTTGAAGACTTTTGGCTTTGTGCGCATCAAACATGAATCAGAAAAACTCTGTGGTCTAATTAATCAGGGTTTAGACTTTTACAAGCAATTTTTTTTTTTTTTTTATTGTGTCCCAGTTTTGAATGTGGGCAATCTGATCACTCAACATAAAATGATGATCCTCATGGGATTTGATTCTACTGTGGCCAGTCTCTCAGTATTGAATGAACATAGTCCTTTCCATGAAGGAATTAAAAGTAACGCTAAAGGGTCATCTGCTGTTTGCGGATGATGTTGTTCTGTTGGACCTTCAGCTGCCCTGGGACGGTTTGCAGCCGAGTGTGTAGCGGCCGGGATGAGGATCAGCTCCTCCAAATCTGAGGCCATGGTTCTCCTTCCCCTCTCCAGGTCGGTGGGGAGTCCTTACCTCAAGTGGAGGAGTTCAAGTATCTCGGGGTCTTGTTCTCAGTGAGGGACGGATGGAGCGTGAGATGGACAGACGGATCGGTGCGGCGTCAGCAGTGATGCGGTCGCTGTATCGGTCTGTCGTGGTGAAGAGGGAGCTGAGTCGGGGCAAAGCTCTCGATTTACCGATCGATCTACGTTCCCGCCCTCACCTATGGTCATGAGATTTGGGTCATGACCGAAAGGACGAGATCGCGAATACAAGCGGCCGAAATGAGTTTCCTTCGCAGGGTGGCTGGGCGCACCCTCCGAGATCGGGTGAGGAGCTCAGCTACCCGGGAGGAGCTCGGAGTAGAGTCGCTGCTCCTTCACGTTGAAAGGAGCAGCTGAGGTGGCTCGGGCATCTGTTTCGGATGCCTCCTGGTCGCCTCCCGCGGGAGGTGTTCCAGGCATGTCCTAGTGGGACAAGGCCTCGTGGAAGACCCAGGACACGGTGGTGGGACTATGTCTCCGAGCTGGCCTGGTGTGGCCTCGGGGTCAGAACAGCTGGAGGAGGTGTGTGTGGACCGGGAAGTCTGAGACGCTGCCCCCGCGACCCCGGATAAAGAGGAAGAAAATGGATGGATGGATGGATGGATGGATGGATGGATGGATGGATGGATGGTGGATGGTGGATGGTGGATGGATGGATGGATGGATGGATGGATGGTGGATGGATGGATGGATGGATGGATGGATGGATGGATGGATGGTTGGATGGATGGATGGATGGATGGATGGATGGATGGATGGATGGTTGGATGGATGGATGGATGGATGGATGGATGGATGGATGCATGGATGGATGGATGGATGGATGGATGGATGGATGGCTAAAGGGTTATGACGGGTTGGTGACTCAGATGAAGAAGTGTCTGTGGTTTTAATAGCATCGTTTAGCTTTTATGTCTGATTATAATTCGGGTTGTCAATAACCTATGCGTAGCTTAGCCTAGCCGCTGCCATTCATTTACATGTGTCAGTTAGCATTGCATATCGAGCTGTTTTACACGTTAGCTCTCTGATATATTTGTTTAGGCATTTTAAAGGGCAGTTTTTGGTTCTTATGAGATCTGACAGACGGAGCTGAGTCGATCTACGGGAGGGACATGTCTCTGTGGCCTGGTGTGGCCTCAGGGTCAGAACATCTGGAGGAGGTGTGGCCTCAGGGTCAGAACATCTGGAGGAGGTGTGCCTGGATCTGGAAGTCTGGGCATCTCTGCTGAGAAGATAATGGATGGATGGATGTTTGGAGCTTTGAATGAACGCACCTACTACGACAGCAGTGACTGTTCCCTGTTCATGAAGGAAGATCCAGAGTAAATAGTGTAACTCAGGGGCCGGACTGGGACTGAAAAACAGCCCTGGACTCTGACCAGCCTGGCCCAGATTAGCGTAATTGTGACACTTCCACAAATCCATATTTTAACCTCTTACCTCTTAGCCTTAACGAGTGCATTTTCCCCAGGTCGACTTTTTATTTTTTTTTATTTTTTTATTGGTATCATCAGCAAAAAGAGCTGGAAAGGCGGTTGTAGAAACAGAAGCAAAATCATCAATATAAATAATAAATAATAATGGTCCCAAAATTGAACCTTGTGGTGCACCATACTCCACGGAATTCCTTTTAGATTCATATTTTTTTAATACTACCCAAATCTAAAAGCTTCTCGACTGGAGATCAACAATGCAACGCCTCATTTGAAAGCTAAGACCTACAAAAGTGATGGAAACTTTTCGTCACGTCGCCGCATTTTTGTCATATTTTTGTTGTTTTTTAATTATTTTTTCTATCATTTTTTTTTTTTTTTTCTCATGTTTTCGTTGCCTTTTCATCACATTTTTTGTCACTTTTTTGTTGCTTTTCCAGCACATTTTTTGTTTTGTTTTCATCCTCTTTTTCTCGCTATTTTTTTTTTAGCTTTTAGATTTGGGTAAAGCTCGGTTGAGGCGGGACCGGTGGCCCTTCTGTGCTCTTCCAGAATGGACATATGGCCAGTCCGCCCCTGGTTTACATTGTAGGTTATGTTGCCTAGTATAGTTTTATTTGACTAGGATTTGATTCATGAATATTGCAACTAAAACTGCAGGGTTATAACCTTTTAATACAGCGGTCGAACCAAACAAACTAATATGTCGTTGAGTCTTCTGCAAATACAGTACATATTTAAAATGTTCATATTCATTATTTATTTTATTTGCTGCGGCATCGAAATCGGCGTCGGGCGTCGAGGCTTTGCTCAGTAATTAGTCATAATGAATGTTTGAATAACGACAACATTAATGCCCACATAGATACAGACGGCATCTCTGGAATCGCCCATATATGGTCATGTTTGAAAACAGTTAAGGGGGAAAACAATTTGGAGAAAAATCAAAACTTTCTCTAATTCAACCTGGATAGACTCAAACAGACAAAAGCAGCGATTAGGAAGATTTATTGACGTGTTTATTAGTTTTTTGGCGATCAGACCCGGCAGTGACATCGATGTATGAAAGTCAGTGTGGATGAACAGCTTGTAGTTAGGGATGTTTCCCCCCGGAGCCTGGACACTGGTGGTGGTGTGGGAGACCCGTGAAGCTGCAGCAGGTAGAGGCCGTGGAGGGAAGAGGCGGCGATGGGGTGGAGGCGGGTCGCAGCGCAGCCGGGAAGCGAACGAACCATGATTGCTGAGGACCGAGGGCGATGATTGGCTGCTATGGAGGTGCGGCTCTCACGCTGATGGGCTGAGGTGGAGGTGTGGCCTCTCGGAAGAGATCATTGGCTGGAGGAGGTGATGCTGAAAACCGTCTCCCAGGTTGAATTAACGCCTAGGCTTCATTTATTCAAAAACTACTGTAACAAATGCACTGCAAAAAGTCAATATCAAGCATTGGCTTAAATGACTTGAATTGAGCAAATGTTTCTTGTTTTGAGCAGTTTTCACTCATTTAGACATTTTTCCTGATCGGACCAAGTTTGCTTTGCTTGTTTGAGGACATTTCAGACCAGTTCTAGGGTAAATCTGGCTTGAAATAAGAAAGTAAAACTGCCAATGAGATGAGACCAATTTTATTTCCCCATTGGCAAAGAAAATGACCTGAAATAAGGACGAAATGTATCGAAACGAGTCAGAAACATCTCAGAACAAGTGAAATAATCTGGGACAAATGCCCGAGAACTTCTTTGCCAGTCAAAACAACAAAAAATGTGATTATTATGCTCAAATTGAGATGTTTATACTAGTCAAGTTAATTACTTTTTGCTGTGTGCTGAATTATGAATATAGTTTCTACTAAATAAAGATACAAAGACACGGGGAGGAGCAAAGTGGTTCAACATCCCATAAATACATAAAAAAGCATCGGGCTAATGCTAACGGTTAGCTAGTGCAAGCTACAACCGCCGTTTTTTTCACTTCTACTGAACAATCTGCTGTGAGAAAATATCCACATGGGCCCGATTTACATTTGACTTTATTTGTATGTGATAAATAAGTTCATATTCCTCCAGAAAATGGCTAAAAAGAGGGAAAAATTGTGTTTGTGGCTAGCACTAGCTAACCGTTAGCATTAGCCCGATGCTAACATGTAGCATCAAGTTAGCATTGTCCGTAATTCATGTATTTATGGGCTGTTGAACCACTTTGCTCCTCCCCATGTCTTTGTATCTTCATTTAGTATAAACTATGTTCATAATTCAGCGTTTGTTAAAGTAGTTTTTGAATAATTAGAGAAAATTTTGATTTTTTTCAAAATAGTTTTCCCCCTTAACTGTTTTCAAACATAACCATATATGGGCGATTCCAGAGATGCCGTCTGTGTCTATGACTGAATGTTTAATCCCGTGTATTAAACTCTTCAGTGCTGGAATGTTCTCACGTGTCTCCACCTGGTTATGGAACACCAGCTCTGCCTTTCAGTTCCCTCTCTGCCCGTACGAGAGTGAAGGAACCCGTTACAGCTCAGGGAAATGTCACCAGTCGCAAAGGTCGGGATATAATTGCCTCTCATTTGTCCGTGGACGAGGGGGGGGGGGGGGGGTCGGCGAGGGGGGGGCCGTACGTTTCTTTGGAAAAGGAGAGATGTTTTCGGCCAGGTCATGGTCCAGTGGCGCTGAGTAGCTCCCCCCCTCCCCTCGTCCCCCTCACCCTCGCGGCGGCATTTATCCCCCCCCCCCCCCCCCTGCATGTTTTTGGCAGCGATGTGCTTTTCCCAGCGCCCGGCCCGTATACGCTGAGGGGGGGGGGGGGGTCTTTTCAAGCGGCCCGGTGATGGACGCTTTATTAAAAGGAGCGGAGTCTTTTGAGCGGCCCTAACCCTCCCCGATCCCCGAGTGTCTAGCCCATTGTCACGGGGCGGTGGCAGACCTTACACTCCCCACCCCCCCCCCCAAACACTGCCCCGCCCCCCTCCCTGAACACTCCTGCTTTTCACTGTAAGTTTCCCCCAATACACACACAGGCGTAAAAACTCTCTCGGTGTCGCCGCTAACGGGAGATTGTGCGCTTGTCACTGGAATATACTGGGGGCTGGGGGTGGAATGAGCGGGCGGGGGGGGGGGTCAAGGTGGAGGGGGGGGGGGTGTTGTTCTATCAAAGACCAAAGACCAAAAAGCAAGGCCCTGTAGTGTATGGGGGAGGCTCAAAGGAAACATACGCACACATGCAAAACCCACTGTTCGTCACTTTGCTCCTTTTTCCTTCAGAGATGAAGCGTCAGCATGCAGCTAAAATGAAGGCTCGCATACTCTTTTTTAGCGTGTTTTATCCCCCCCTGCTGCCAGCACTCCAACCAAACTTTGAGGGGAACTTTGAAACGTAAAGCAGCCTGAGAAGTCGCAGTTTTACAAGATATATTAGCTTTAACAGATCCATGACTGTGATGTTCCTGATGTGAGTTCCTCTGAGTGTCCTGGGTCTCTGTCTTGGACGTCTCTGATGGCCTGGGTGTTTCTCCTGCAGCCTCATGTTTCCACAGTGAGGAAGGTCGGGGAGGGTTAGTGTGTTTAATTCAAGGGCTGACACATTTATTAAAATCAGATATATTTAGTTTCTCTCTCCTGAAGGACACGGAGCTTCACCAGAGACGTCTCACAGATCCAGGAATAACTTCACATCTTCATTATCACATTTTTTAGGTAGTTTTTGTTCCCAAATTCCTCATTTTCCAGTAATTTTGGATCATTTTTATCTGGTCCTCTGATGATGACACAGTTTCATATAAAAGACTCACATGTATTGATAGATTTTGATGAAGTTCTTTTCATCAGGTGGATAAAAACCACCCGGCGTCAGTGACGGTGTTATACGTTTGTTAAATGCGACGTCACGACTTCTGCTTCCGGGTCCTAGCATAGCGGCTAACATGCGAGAAAAAAAACATTGAAAACTCTTTATTATCCGGCTCTTCACAACGTAAGTAGAAGCTCCGTTGATTTGAATGGGATTTCCCAACGTTCTACTGGTCATTATTTTCTGATAAACGACCTCTGAGTTGGTGTTTTCATATCACTCCGCACGTACGTAGCAGCGACACTTTCTGTCCCATCACTGCGAGAGAAGTCGGGGAATCGCTCGTGAAGTTAGCGTGAGTCTGACTTTCAACTTACCCAGAGATTCACCACCATTCCTCCAACTGCGCCTTCAGCTAAGGAGCTAGGCTAGCTGCTAGCCGTTTACGTTGTGTGTGTTCAGTTGGCAAATGGCCGTATAGATACACACGGTATCTCTGGAATCGCCCATATATGGTCATTTTTGAAAACAGTTAAGAGGGAAAACAATGTTAATTTTCTCTAATTATTCAAAAACGACTTTAACAAACGCTGAAATATGAACATAGTTTCTACTAAATAAAGATACAAAGACATGGGGAGGAGCAAAGTGGTTCAACAGCCCATAAATACATGAATAACGGAGAATGCTAACTTGATGTTACATGTTAGCATCGGGATAATGCTAACGGTTAGCTAGCGCTTGCTACAACTGCCGTTTTTTCACTTTTACTGAACAATCTGCTGTGAGAAAATATCCAAATGGGCCCGATTTACACTGGACTTTATTTATGTGATAAATAAGTTGATATTCCACCTGAAAATGGCTAAAAAGAGGGAAAAATTGTGTTTCTCTAAAGATTCTATTTCCCCCCTCGGCGAAGCCACGCCCCCTTCTATGACGAGATGTCGTCTGGGTCTATAATAAGCGGGCTTCGCGTCGGGGTCCGGTTCGCCCTGTCGGTACTTATTTTCCCGATAATGACCAGCGTTCTATACATTATCCCTTACTTAAAACAACCATCAATATTTCTGAAACTCAGCGGGGAGTGACTGAACCGACTTATTTCTCAGACTCAATAGCCTAAACGCCGCACCTACTGCTAAAAAAGTCATATTCACTAAAGTTGGTACTTCCGGGGTTAGCGTAGCTGCTGCCGTTAGCATTATCTCCGCTAACCCGGATGTGCTGATTGTGGTAGATCTGACTTTTACAGCAGCAGGTTCATGTTTGGCTCATGGTTCTGATAAATAAGTCTGCTCAGTAACTCTCTGTGGAGTTTCACAAACATTGATCGTGGTTTTAAGGAGTTTTTTGTAGTTTCTGTGAACCCGGAAGTCGAGCTGTGACGTCACCACTTCACAAACGTCTGGATTTGAGCGAGAGCGTTCGAGGGTGATATAATACCTGAACTAAACTACCTAAACCATCTCTTGAAGAGCTTAGCAGTTCATCTGTTTTATTCCCCAGTGAACGTCCTTTAGCCGGAACAATAGAAGGCATGTGTGTCTTAGCTGCGAGTCTTGCCCGGATACCTCCTTGTTTCCTGTAGCTCCTCTTGTGACGCCTCCTCTGTGCTGCAGGGGAAGAGATGTGAAGGTCTCAGTGGTCTTTAGCTCATAAAAACATAAAATAAATCCAATACATTTAGATTTGATGCCAGTTTGAATCTGATGTAATGCTCTTTGATGACATTTAAGGCCTGGATTTTAATGACCAGAAACGTGAAGCACTGCTGTCACCGTGTACGGCTAATGCTAATGCTAACGCTAGCACGATGAGCCGCTTTATTTTGATGTATGAAACAAAATGAATCATGTATTTAATGATTTCCGCTGCAAATAGTTCCCAAAAGTTGGCAACGTTTGGCTAGGCTAGTAGCAGCTAGGCTAGTAGCAAGGCTAGTACCAGCTAGACTAGTAGCAGCTAGACTAGTAGCAAGGCTAGTACCAGCTAGACTAGTAGCAGCTAGACTAGTAGCAAGGCTAGTACCAGCTAGACTAGTAGCAGCTAGACTAGTAGCAGCTAGACTAGTAGCAGCTAGACTAGTAGCAGCTAGACTAGTAGCAGCTAGACTAGTAGCAGCTAGACTAGTAGCAGCTAGACTAGTAGCAAGGCTAGTAGCACTTACTTACTTATACTTACTTACTTACTTATACTTACTTACTTATACTAACTTATACTTACTTACTTATACTTACTTATACTTACTTACTTATACTTACTTATACTTACTTACTTATACTTACTTATACTTACTTATACTTACTTACTTATACTTACTTATACTTACTTACTTATACTTACTTATACTTACTTACTTATACTTACTTATACTTACTTACTTATACTTACATATTCTTACTTATTGACAGTTACTTATACTGACTTAATTAGTTACTTACTTAAACTTAATTATTTGTTTTTATTAATTATTTGGGTCCTTTGCAATAAACCATAAACATTATATTTGTGAATACATCATCAGTTCATTTCCCACCTCTTCATTTCCATCCAAAGCAGCTGAGCCAATAGCACGCCGTCTAAAGCTCTGTAGTCCCGCCCCCTTCTGAAAACAACAATAAAAAAAAAAAGATCACCCAAAACAGGAGCACTCGAGCGGGGGGCGCCCACTTGTTTTGGGGCCAAGCGCGCAATGTGTTCCTTTAGATACAGCCGGCATTCCTGTGGAGATAACCCCCCAGCCTCACCACGCCCGGGGGCCACCCTCCACCCCCTCCACCCCCCCACCCACCCGCCGGGGGAGACGGAGCTGCCCCAGTGCCCTCGCGAGGAGCCACTTCGCCACAGGACTGACAGCGGAGCTCAGGGTTAGGCAGCGTCAGGGTGAGCCGGCGTGGTCAGGGTGAGCCGGCGTGGTCAGGGTGAGCCGGCGTGGTCAGGGTGAGCCGGCGTGGTCAGGGTGAGCCGGCATGCCGGTCCGGAGCGGCGCCTTTAGAGTGAGTACTGACCAAAACAACTGGAACTACTTTTTTTTTTTTACGTAGAGCTGCTTTTCTTCATGTAATACAGAGAAAAACATCACTGCAAAAATCAGACTGTAGTTACAACTTATTACTGTTAAAAGTAACACTGCAAAAAATTATTTACTAGATTACACTGCAAAAAGTAAGTAACTAGATCAGTATAAACATCTCAATTTGAGCATAATAATCCAAATTTGAGCTGTTTTGACTAGTTCAGTTCAGTTCTTAGATTATTTCACGTGTTCTGAGATGTTTCTGACTCGTTTCGATACATTTCGTCCTTATTTCAAGTCATTTTCTTTGCCAATGGGGTGAGATTGGCAATTTTACTTTCTTATTTCAAGCGAGATTTACCCTAGAACTGGTCTGAAATGTCCGCAAACAAGCAAAGTAAACTCGGTCCGATCAGGAAAAGTGTCTAAATGAGTGAAAACCGCTCAAAACAAGAAACGTTTCCTCAATTCAAGTCACTTTTTCGTCAAATTATTCGCATTTTTTTGTCGAATTCTTGTCACTTTTTCGTCCATTTTTTCCTCAATTTTTCGTCAAATTTTTCTCACTTTTTCGTCAATTTTTTGTCAATTTTTTGTCACTTTTTTGTCAAATTATTTGCATTTTTGGTCGAATTCTTATCACTTTTTCGTCCATATTTTCTCAACTCGTTTCAATACGTTTCGTCCTTATTTCAGGTCATTTTCTTTGCCAATGGGGAAAGAAAATCGGTCTCATCTCATTGGCAACTTTACTTTCTTATTTCAAGCAAGATTTACCCTAGAACTGGTCTGAAATGTCCTCAAACAAGCAAAGTAAACTCGGTCCGATCAGGAAAAGTGTCTAAATGACTGAAAACCACTCAAAACAAGAAACATTTCCTCAATTCAAGTCATTTAAGCCAATGCTTGATTCACTTTTTGCAGTGTAGCTTCGATTTTGAGCTTTATTTCACTTTTTCTGACTGGTTTCAATGCATTTCTGGTTATTTCCTTTGCCAATGGGGTAAGAATATTGTGGACTTGGCCGTTTTAAATGTCATCGAACAGGCAAAGTAAACTTCAGATCAGGTTACAACAACTTATCACTGTTAAAAGTACTCTGCAAAAAATAATTTACTAGATTAGTCTCGATTTTGAGCCACTTGACCTGCTTTATTTCACTTTTTCTGACTCGTTTCTGGTCATTTTCATTGCCAATGGGGTAAGAATATTGTGGACTTGGTCGTTTGAAATGTCAAAGTAAACTTCAGATCAGGAGAAAAGTCTAAATGAGTGAAAACGGCTCAAAATGAGACACATTTCCTCAGTTCAGGTCATTTAAACCGACGCTTGGTGTTCACTTTTTGTAGTGTATTCATTCCTGAGTGAGTAAATGCATTTTTATACATGTTATTGATTATATTATCAACTCTTTTCGTTTCAATCTTCTCTTCTATGTCGTGATGAAGACTGTTTCTCACTTTTACCAGAGCTATTCACTGTTAAAACGTTCATATGACTTTCTGGTGCTTTGTAGAAGTTGCTTGTGTTGATGCCAGTGTGGTTGCTGCGGGTTTTGAGGACTCGGCGCATGTTTTTTTTCCAAACCCTTATCATTTCTAGTTATATTCTAAACTCAACTTGTGAAGTTATTATAGTCATCCATTTTGCCCATAACTAATAACTTGAAATGAGACTCCTTTTACGTATTTCCATCATTATTTTGCAGTGTATCGTTATTTATTTATTCATCATAATACATATTTTCATTTATTAGTACTCATAAAAAACATATCAGCAGCTTTGATAGTTGTGTTGTTCAAAATACTCACACTGCAAAAAGTAAATATGAAGCATTGGCTTAAATGACTTGAATTGAGGAAATGTTTCTTGTTTTGAGCGGTTTTCACTCATTTAGACACTTTTCCTGATCGGACCGAGTTCACTTTGCTTGTTTGAGGACATTTCAGACCAGTTCTAGGGTAAATCTCGCTTGAAATAAGAAAGTAAAATTGCCAATGAGATAAGACCAGTTTTCTTTTCCCCATTGGCAAAGTAAATGACCTGAAATCAGGACGAAACGTATTGAAACGAGTCAGAAACATCTCAGAACAAGTGAAATAATCCAGGACAAATGCCCAAGAACTTCTTAGTCAAAACAACTAAAATTTGGATTATTGTGCTCAAACTGAGATGTTTATACTGATCTAGTTAAATACTTTTTGCATTGCAATTTGACTTCATTTTTTACTCTCATCTTAGACCAAAATGACTTAAAAGTCTTTTTAAGCTGCTTTTGATACGGTTTGACTCGTCTTAAACTAGACAGATTTTTTCTTGTCTTTGACTATTTTGTCTCATTTCAGTTTTTTTTGTCTTATTTTAAGCAAAGTAATTGCCAATCTTAATTCAAGACGAGTCCAAACCTAGTCAAGATCATCAATAAAAGTCTTATTTCAAGTACAAATCAAGCACTTTTTTCCCCCAGTGCAACTAAATTGTTTCTAGTCCAAACAACTCAAAATCGGATGCTCAAATTGAGACATTTAAACTAATCTAGTGAGTTACTTTTTGCAGTGTAAAGATGCTTCTCAATCAGGAAAACTAAAATGTGTACTCGATACTCAGCACACTGCAGAAAATAGTTGTATTTTGCCCCGGATTTGATCCCCGGATTTGATGCGCTCACCCCCGTCCTGCCATTTCTGGGGGAGTCACGGGTCCGGGAAATACTTCAGGGGATCCGGAGAAAAGATGGGAGATCCTATACACTGCAAAAAGTCATTTACTAGATTAGTTTAGATCCTATACACTGCAAAAAGTCATTTACTAGATTAGTTTAGATCCTATACACTGCAAAAAGTCATTTACTAGATTAGTTTAGATCCTCTACACTGCAAAAAGTCATTTACTAGATTAGTTTAGATCCTATACACTGCAAAAAGTCATTTACTAGATTAGTTTAGATCCTATACACTGCAAAAAGTCATTTACTAGATTAGTTTAGATCCTATACACTGCAAAAAGTCATTTACTAGATTAGTTTAGATCCTATACACTGCAAAAAGTCATTTACTAGATTAGTTTAGATCCTATACACTGCAAAAAGTCATTTACTAGATTAGTTTAGATCTTATACACTGCAAAAAGTCATTTACCAGATTACCTTAGATCCTATACACTGCAAAAAGTCATTTACTAGATTAGTTTGGATCCTATACACTGCAAAAAGTCATTTACTAGATTAGTTTAGATCCTATACACTGCAAAAAAGTAATTTACTACATTTGTTTAGATCCTATACACAGCAAAAAGTCATGTACTAGATTAGTTTAGATCCTATACACTGCAAAAAGTCATTTACTCGATTAGTTTAGATCCTATACACTGCAAAAAGTCATTTACTAGATTAGTTCAGATGTCTCAATTTGAGCAGAATAATCCAAATGTGAGTAGTTTTGACTTGTTAAGATGGAGTCGGGTTTTTGACCTCGATTATTTCACTTATTCTGGGATGTTTCTGACTTGTTTCACTACATTTCGCCGTTAACTCGAGTAAGTTTCTCTGCCAGTGCTGTAAGAAAAATGGTCTTGTGCCTTTGGCTGTTTAGTACTTTCTTCTTTCGAGTGATATTTACCATAGAACTGGTCTGAAATGTCCTCAAACTAGCAAAGTAATCTTGGTCCGATCAGGAAAAAGGTCTAAATGAGTGAAAACCCTTAAAACAAGATACATTTCCTCAGTTCAAGTCATTTAAACCAATGCTTGATATTTTTGTAGTGTAGATGAGTTTTTTTTCTTCAAGTAGAGATAAAATCTACTTTGTCCTTATCGAAGCCCTATCGATGAACTAGCACTCAGTTGTTGTTGTTGTTGTTGTTGTTGTTGTTGTTCCTCACCTGAGCACCTTTCATTTCTTGGATACCAGGATACCTCATATGATCATGAAAAATAAGTAAGGATTAAACATCTCGTAGCCGTAGTGCGTTAGCCGGTTCTAACGCCCGACACAGTGTTGTTCCTCCTGCATTATAACGTCTAACGCGGCTCCTCGTTGTTTAATCCGCTTATACCAGGGTCCCACAAACGTAACATTTATAATAAATGTGTTTTTCATTGACTAAAGTCACTAAATCTGCCAGACTACGGGACTATTTTGTGTGGGTTATTAGCCGGTCACTGAAGGCTGGTCTCCGCAGTTATAGAGTTCGGGAATGTGACGTCATATCGCTAAGCATTATGGGATTAGCAGCAATTATAAACTAATGGAGATTTTAAAAGTTAAAATATTGGAGTTATTGTTCACATTAAAGCACTTGGACACCACAGTGAGTTCGATGTATCTACCAGCAGTAACTCAGCAGCTAACGGAGTTGTTCCATGGCTTTTTTCTCCACTTTTTATACTGTTTTTAGCTAATGTTAGTCAATGGAAATGTATGCTAACAGCTGCAAAGATGGCGGATCTCCATGGTAACTGTGAACTTTCCCGATCTCTATTACGAGGATCTCAGTCAGGCTCAACGACACAACATCAGCACAGAATCACAACACAACAGGACTAACCCGGAAACACTTTTCCCTGGAAGGAAACACCGATATGCGGCACTCGTGGGCAGCAGTTATTTACCTTTTACAAGGTTTAACCTGAAGCTAAAGCTAGCTAGCTCAACCAGCTCAACTGTTTATGGAAACAGCTGCGGTGGAGTCGCTCACACCTGGGCCCCCCCAACTGAAACTTTTATGTTTGACTTTACTAATCCAGACAAATATGCTTCAATGCAGGATCATTTTATGCACGCCTGAAAATGATGAAGAGCCTTAACCGTTTCCAATAGAAATGTAAAGCTCATATGTGGAGGGTCTGAGGAGGAGGTGAGGATCTGAGGAGATGAGGGTCTGAGGAGAGGAGGGTCTGAGGAGTGGAGGGTCTGAGGAGAGGAGGGTCTGAGGAGTGGAGGGTCTGAGGAGGGTCTGAGGAGAGGAGGGTCTGAGGAGAGGAGGGTCTGAGGAGAGGAGGGTCTGAGGAGAGGAGGGTCTGAGGAGAGGAGGGTCTGAGGAGAGGAGGGTCTGAGGAGTGGAGGGTCTGAGGAGAGGAGGGTCTGAGGAGAGGAGGGTCTGAGGAGAGGAGGGTCTGAGGAGAGGAGGGTCTGAGGAGGGTCTGAGGAGAGGAGGGTCTGAGGAGAGGAGGGTCTGAGGAGAGGAGGGTCTGAGGAGAGGAGGGTCTGAGGAGAGGAGGGTCTGAGGAGGAGTGGAGGGTCTGAGGAGGGTCTGAGGAGAGGAGGGTCTGAGGAGTGGAGGGTCTGAGGAGAGGAGGGTCTGAGGAGAGGAGGGTCTGAGGAGAGGAGGGTCTGAGGAGAGGAGGGTCTGAGGAGTGGAGGGTCTGAGGAGAGGAGGGTCTGAGGAGGAGAGGATCTTCCCTCAGTTCTGAAGGTCTTAGCTTTCAAACACTGGCCTGTTGTCTGTAAGCTCCACTTGAGAAGCTTTTAGATTTGGATTAATTGTAATGTGAAAACGTCTGGTCATTGAAATACATAAGCTACTCCTCGGCGTGTACTCGTATTTGCATGTGTACTAAGCTACTCCTCGGCGTGTACTCGTATTTGTATGTGTACTAAGCTACTCCTCGGCGTGTACTCGTATTTGTATGTGTACTAAGCTACCCCCCGGCGTGTACTCGTATTTGCATGTGTACTAAGCTACCCCTCGGCGTGTACTTGTATTTGGAGTCCCGTTGTTTGGAGGTAACGCTGGAGCAGGTGCGTCTTACTGATGATCGCGTTTCATCTGAGGCGGCGCCGGCGTTTCGAGGCGTTCGTCTCATTGTCATGGCAACAAAAGACGGAGGAGAGGCATGACAATCCCATCTGAAACTTAGGCCGTCGGGGGGGGCACGGGGGGGGGGCGCGGGGCAGGGGGGGGACAGTAAAGCTCAGAGACACACAAGGGTTAGTGCTAGATCGTCTGCTCCGGAGGGACAGTCTGCTGTGAAAACGTGAGATATCATGACACAAATTAAGGTTAGGGCCAGGGAAATGGTTTAACCTCTTAACTCCCGCCTGAACCGAGAGGATCTTTTTCCTCACGTCATCAGATTTTTTTTCCAACATTTTTTTGTTGGGGATTCAACTCATTTTTGTAACTTTATTGTCATTTTTTATCACATTTTTGTCATATTTTCGTCAATTTTTAATCCATTTTTTGTCACTTTTTTGTCATTTTTTTGTCATTTTTTATCACATTTTTGTCATATTTTCGTCAATTTTTAATCCATTTTTTGTCACTTTTTTGTAATTTTTTTGTCATTTTTTATCACATTTTTGTCACATTTTTGTCATTTTTTATCACATTTTTGTCACATTTTTGTCATTTTTTAATCACATTTTTGTCATTGTTTGTCACATTTTGTCACATTTTTGTCATTTTTTCGTCAATTTTTTATAAAATTTTTGTCACATTTTTGTCATTTTTTCGTCAATTTTTTATAAAATTTTTGTCACATTTTCGTCATTTTTTCGTCCATTTTTTTAATCAATTTTTTGTCATTTTTTGGTCACATTTTTGTCAATTTTTCGTCATTTTTTAATAAAATTTGTGTCACATTTTTGTCATTTTTTCGTCAATTTTTTTGTCAATTTCTTGTGACATTTTCGCCACTTTTTCATACATTTTTCGTCCCTTTTTTGTCAATGTTTTCTCACTTTTTTGTCACATTTCCATCATTGTTTTATTGCTATTTTCACAGCTTTTTTCCAGAAGCTTTTGGATTGGGGTAAAGCTAAACTGGAGAAAATGTGCTCGGTTCAGGTGGGATTTAAGGGGTTAACCTTAAGGATTAGGATTAGGATTATTTGTATTTTTAGACAAACCAACTCTCTTAAAGGGATGTTTCAGGGTGTTTGACGTAGGGCCTCATTTCCTCGTTATCCAGAGTGTTGCTGATTTCTGGAGACTTTTTTTGTGTGTAATTCATGCAGTTCTTATGTTTGAAGAGCTTCGTGGCGCTAGGCTAGTGCTAGGCTAGTGCATGTCTATGGTATCAGCTAGCAGGGGCGGACTGGCCATATGTTCATTCTGGAAGAGCACAGAAGGGCCACCGGCTCTGGGGTCAGTCCGGCCTCTCGATGTTCTCCCCTTATCCCCCGCCTTAACCGAGCTTTACCTAAATCTAAAAGCTTAAAAGAAAAGCGTCAAAATAGCGACGAGGATGGAAAACGGAACAAAAATGTGCCGGAAAAGCAACGAAAAAAACGTGACAAAAAAAGCAACGATAAAAAGCTACCAAAAAACAGCTAAAAATCCCCCAAAAACACAACAAAAATGTGCCGAAAACACAACTACAAAGCAACAAACAAACACAAAAAGTGACAAACATGACAAAAACGTAACAAAGCAAACGAAAAAAAGCAATGAATGTTAGTCTCAGTGATTTGCCTCAGGTGCTCTGTGGAGCGGGTCACGCTGTTTTTAGTGCAGGCTAGCTGATACCATAGACATGCACTAGCCTAGCACTAGCCTAGCACCACGAAACTCTTCAAATATAAGAACTGCATGAATTACAAAAGAAAATATCTCCGGAAATCAACAACACTCTGGATAACGAGGAAATGAGGCCCTATGTCAAACATCCTGAAACATCCCTTTAATGAACTGTTTTGCCGAAAAGTGACTAACTTTAGCTTGAGCTCTTCATTAATGTCAAATCCAAATAAATAAAACCTGATTACTATGGATCCATGAATTACCAGAGCTTAGCGAACTTGTGTGTCTGTCCTTCTGTTGGCGAGGAGGAAGTAGTGTCCGAATAACTACACTGCAAAAAGTGGATTCTCAGCAAGTGAAAAAATGTCTTACTTTAAGAAATAAGTTCTTATTTTCGGGTGAGGCATCCAGACCTATAGGAATGTTCTAGACATTCAAAGGCTGTAGCTCGACTGTAAGGCTGTGGGACTGAAGCCAAAATGAAAACTTCAATGTTATTCATTTAATAACATCTAAGGCCAGATTTGGTTTGGCCTTAGAGCAGATAAAACCTATTCTTGCCAATGGAACGAGCACGTTCTGTTCAAGTTTTTTTCTTAATTCCGATTATTTTGTATAATTCTAAGTAATAAATAATATTTTTTACAGTAAAAGGCCCTTCGTCTTTTGACAGTGAAGAAAACCGGCCCTCCACACTTGCCGACCCCTGGTTTATACTAAAGGTGGTCACAGTTAAGTCCCGCCCACATCCAGCGTTTAGCTCCGTCTGAAAAGGCCTTTTTTGGAGCCACTTATACAAATCTCTGCTATTTATGTAAAGTACTGAACTCTTCACTGGGTTTCCGTTATATAAAAGCCACTGCATAAACGTGCCCCTGAAAGTGATGCTATAGCCTCACACAGATACATATATCACACCTCACACCCATGGCCGGATCTACCATTGAGGTCACTGAGGTCCGGACCGCGGTAAAATTTTAGCTTTTTTTTTTTTTTTAATGAACAGGAGCACATGTGGCTCGGTCAGCGCTGTGGGCGTGGCTCGGTCAGCGCTGTGGGCGGGGCTCGGTCAGCGCTGTGGGCGGGGCTCGGTCAGCGCTGTGGGCGGGGCACATCCACTTTTCAGTCTCTGTCAAGCGACAGCTCCAGTGTCTGAGAGTAAAACGCACACTTGGAACAGTCTAAGCGGTCTTTCCCGTGGACCTTGTAATACAGAAGTAATACAGATTGTTTCCCGCCTGTTCCTGTCACTGACTTTGCCATAGTTTGTGGTGAAGTTTGTGCTGGTCTCCAAACGGACAGAAAGCGCAAAAATAACACTGCGCAAATGAGTGATACGTATCTTTTCCCACTTTGTAGTGGTTATACTGAAGTTCTGCAGGCTTTATAGTGGTTACACGCTGTATACCTGCGTATCACGTAGACTACACCACTGTCCCGATTGTTCCACTGCCATGGGTCTAAAACCGTCTGTATTGGGTTTTGTACGGTTTGTCGGACACTCTTGGCTGAAATCTGCCGATGCTGCAGATCCTCCTCCTCCTCGTGGGTAACCCGGTCTAAATGAAGATCTGGAAAAGCGTCCCGTCCTGCCAGCCCGTCAAACAGCTCAAACACATTTCCCCATGAAGCTCCGTCGCGCGCCTGACTCATGCGTCCGCGCGGCCCGTGGCCACGCCCGCGGCCCGAGCGCTCCCACGGGGCCCCGGAACGGAGCCTCAAGAAAACACAAAAATCAATTCCTCCCACAAACGCGAGTCAGCAGAACGGCGCGGCGAAAGCGCTGCGGAGGCATTTCCAAAGCCGCTCCCCTGCAGACGCCTCCTCTGAACACCCCCATCGACCGGCGCGGGGCGGGGGCTTGTGCCGCCGGGACAGGTTTGTGTTTAAAGTTGAGAAATGTGATTATGGCGGCGCGATAAGGAGGGAGGCTCTTTAGGTTTATACCAGGGATAGGAAACGTCAGGCCCCCCATCATCAAACTCTGGCTCTCGAGAGGATTTTGAGAAACATTATGACCCAAATCAGAGATGAAATGCCTTTTAAAGTCCTCTAGAAATGTGAAAAATACTGACAATTCCTTGTAATGTCTTAGCAGAGCAGCTTTTAGGCCATAATCCTAAAGGAACAATCATCTACACTGCAAAAAGTCTTTAACTAGATCAGTATAAACATCTCAATTTGAGCACAATAATCCAAATCTTAGTTGTTTTGACTGGTTAAGATGTTCCTGGGCATTTGTCCTGGATTATTTCACTTGTTCTGAGACGTTTCTGACTCGTTTCGATACGTTTCGTCCTTATTTCAGGTCATTTTCTTTGCCAATGGGGAAAGAAAATTGGTATCATCTCATTGGCAATTTTACTTTCTTATTTCAAGCGAGATTTACCCTAGAACTGGCCTGAAATGTCCTCAAACAAGCAAAGTAAACTCGGTCCGATCAGGAAAAGTGTCTAAATGAGTGAAAACCGCTCAAAACAAGAAACATTTCCTCAATTCAAGTCACTTTTTCGTCAATTTTTTCTCAATTTTTCGTCAAATTTTTCTCACTTTTTCGTCAATTTTTTGTCAATTTTTTGTCAATTTTTTGTCACTTTTTCTTCAAATTATTCGCATTTTTTGGTCGAATTCTTATCACTTTTTCGTCCAGTTTTTCTCAACTCGTTTCAATACGTTTCGTCCTTATTTCAGGTCATTTTCTTTGCCAATGGGGAAAGAAAATTGGTCTCATCGCATTGGTGATTTTACTTTCTTATTTCAAGCGAGATTTACCCTAGAACTGGTCTGAAATGTCCTCAAACAAGTGTCTAAATGAGTGAAAACCGACAAAAACAAGATACATTTCCTCAATTCAAGTCATACTTTTTGTAGTGTAAAGGAAGAAATGACTTAAATCTATTTGAATTATGAGATTAAATCTAAAGTTTGAGCCTCGTCTGGCTTTAGAGCAGATAAAACCTATTCTTGCCAATGGAACGAGCATGTTCTGTTCAAGTTTTTTCTTAATTCAGATTATTTTGTATAATTTCAAGTGATGAATAATATTTTTTACAGTAAAAGGCCCTTCGTCTTTTGACAGTGAAGAAAACCGGCTCCACCGAGCACACTTGCCGACCCCTGGTTTATACTAAAGGTGGTCACAGTTAAGTCCCGCCCACATCCAGCGTTTAGCTCCTTCTGAAAAGGCCTTTTTTGGAACCACTTGTGCAAATCTCTGCTATTTATGTAAAGTACTGAACTCTTCACTGGGTTTCCGTTATATAAAAGCCCCTGCGTAAACGTGCCCCTGAAAGTGATGCTATTGCCTCACACAGATACATATATCACACCTCACACCCATGGCCGGATCTACCATTGAGGTCAAATTTTAGCTTTTTTTTTTCTTCTCCACATTGAATCCTTTACTGCGCACATGAATGTTGTAAACACGCGCTAACACAGGCGGAAGAGCCTCTAGTTCAGACGTGGATGAGTTTGTTCTGAAACTAAACGTGTCCAAAAACCGTGTCTAAAACCGGACCTCATGAGCTGCTTTGGACCCGAGTGTAAAACTCCGATTTACAACCGGAGTTTTCCTCATTCTGATCTGAGGAGCGAGAGGAGAAGGAGGAGCGTCTGCGCCTCATCATCGCCTCCTCCTCTGCTGCTCACTTTGTTTCTGTTTCATGCAGAGATTGTAATGTCCTGCGTCTTTAATGAGAGCTTAAACCAGCGCATTCACCTTTGCAGCTCCCAGTGGTTTGACAGTGAGGGCGACGCAGAGGGGGCGGGGCCAGAGAGGGCGACGCAGAGGGGGCGACGCAGAGGGGCGGGGCCAGAGAGGGCGACGCAGAGGGGGCGGGGCCAGAGAGGGCGACGCAGAGGGGGCGGGGCCAGAGAGGGCGACGCAGAGGGGGCGGGGCCAGAGAGGGCGACGCAGAGGGGGCGGGGTCAGAGAGGGCGACGCAGAGGGGGCGACGCAGAGGGGCGGGGCCAGAGAAGGCGACGCAGAGGGGGCGGGGCCAGAGAGGGCGACGCAGAGGGGGCGGGGCCAGAGAGGGCGACGCAGAGGGGGCGGGGCCAGAGAGGGCGACGCAGAGGGGGCGGGGCCAGAGAGGGCGACGCAGAGGGGGCGACACAGAGGGGGCGGGGCCAGAGAGGGCGACGCAGAGGGGGCGGAGCCAGAGAGGGCGACGCAGAGGGGGCGACACAGAGGGGGCGGGGCCAGAGAGGGCGACGCAGAGGGGGCGGGGCCAGTGAGGGCGTCGCAGAGGGGGCGGGGCCAGAGAGGGCAACGCAGAGGGGGCGGGGCCAGTGAGGGCGACACAGAGGGGGCGGGGCCAGAGCGCAGAGTCTGATGTTCAGAATGAGCCAAAGCAAAACCCATTCACAGCCACAGCCTCGTTTTCAAAACAATTAAAAACGGACATTTTCATTTAATATTTTAGTATGTATTTAGGACCAGACATTCTTATTGCCTCTCAGTAAATCAATCAATCAATCAAAGTTTATTTGTATAGCACCTTACAACAACACAAGGAAGACCAAAGTGCTTCACAGACAGATAAAACAATATTAAAAAATCAATCAATCAAATTAGTGCGATCTAAGTCTTAAAAGCGAGTTTGAAAAGACGTGTCTTCAATCTAGACTTAAAGAGGGACAGTTCTGTGAGAACAGAGTGAAACTGTGTGGAAAACCTGCTTCACAGTAATAATGGATGAAATAGATGTTAAATAGATATTTTGTTTTGTGATATTCATCATGTCAAAGTCGGGGGTTCGTGACTTGTGCACGGCTGCACCCGCTGCCCTGGGGCAGACGGATGGAAGCGAGGCCAGTCTGCTCCATCTGCATGTCCGACCACCGTCCACTCACTCACACATTCACTCAGGCTCCTGGTCCCAAACGGTGCTCAAGATGAGAAAAAAGTGTTTTTGATCACTTAAAATACAGGAAATTACATCTGAATCTTTATAAAATTCCCGGTGGAGGAGCCTTAGACCCCCCCGATTTAAAGACTTATCCTGACCTCACTGTTTTTTACATCCTGGCTACGGCCCTGCTCACACCTACAGGGGTTTGTTTATAGATCCGTTTTTAATGAGCTGCGTGAACCAAAAAGTGACAAAAATGTGACAAAAATTCAACAAAAATGTCACAAAAATTCAACAAAAAAATGTCAAAAATTCAACAAAAATTCAACAAAAAAGTGACAAAAATGTGACAAAAATTCAACAAAAAAGTGACAAAAATGTGACAAAAATTCAACAAAAAAGTGACAAAAATTCAACCAAAAAGTGACAAAAATGTGACAAAAATTCAACAAAAATGTCACAAAAATTCAACAAAAATATGACAAAAATTCAACAAAAAATCAACAAAAAAATATCAAAGATTCAACAAAAAAGTGACAAAAATGTGACAAAAATTCAACCAAAAAGTGACAAAAATTCAACAAAAATTCAACAAAAAAATGTCAAAAATTCAACAAAAATTCAACAAAAAAGTGACAAAAAAGTGACAAAAATTCAACAAAAATTCAACAAAAATTCAACAAAAATTCAACAAAAATTCAACAAAAAAATGACAAAAAAATGACAAAAATTCAAACACTGCAACAAAAAGCAATTTTTGAAAACAGCTCAAGACCCCCCCGATTTAAAGACTTATCCGGACCTCACTGTTTTTTACATCCTGGCTACGGCCGTGCTCACACCTACAGGGCTTTGTTTATAGATCCGTTTCTAATGAGCTGCGTGAAAGCGACGTGACCCAGAGCGCCCCCCCCTGGGATTAAACCTGTCACTGCAGTGGGAGCTCATGGTCATTTATCAGACATTACTCCTGAGCTCCTGACCCCGCCCTCTGCAACAAACAACGTGTAGAACGAACCGAAAACTGAGAGGACGAATGAACCGCACAGGAAGTCACATGGGGAGAGAAATAGAGAGTGAGGAAGAGACAAGAGGAGAGAGAGAGAAGGATATAAAGGGAGAGTGAGGAAGAGGAAAGAGAGGAGAAGAGAGAGAGAGAGGGGAGGAGAGAAAGAGGGAGTGTGGAAGAGACAGGAGGAGTGAGAGAGAAGGAGAAAGAGAGAAGGAGAGAGAGAGAGAGAAGGAGAAAGAGAGGGGGTGAGGAGAGGAGAAGGAGAGGAGATAAGAGAGAGAGGAGAGATAAGAGAGACTGAGGAGAGGAGAGTGAGGAAGAGAGAGAGAAGGATAGAAAGGGAGAGTGAGGAAGAGGAAAGAGAGGAGAAGAGAGAGAGAGAGGGGAGGAGAGAAAGAGGGAGTGTGGAAGAGACAGGAGGAGAGAGAGAGAAGGAGAAAGAGAGAGGGGAGAGAAAGAGGAAAGAGAGGAGGAGAAAGAGGAGAGATAAGAGAGACTGAGGAGAGGAGAATGAGGAAGAGAGAGAGAGAGAAGAGAGAGGCAGACAGGAGGAGAGAAAGAGGGAGTGAGGAAGAGACAGGAGGAGAGAGAGAGAAGGAGAATGAGGAAGAGAAAGAGAGTGGGGAGAGAAAGAGGGAGAGAGGAGGAGAGATAAGAGAGACTGAGGAGAGGAGAATGAGGAAGAGAGAGAGGCAGATAGGAGGAGAGAAAGGGAGAGTGAGGAGAGAGAGAGAGGAGGGGAGAAAGAGAGAGAAGCGAGAGAGCTGGAGGACTGAGGCGGGTGCAGCTGTTGAGCTCCGTACTTGAACTCCGACTTCATAGAGCACATGACCCTCACAGATGCTTCACTACGGAGGCATTTGGACCGGTCATGTGATCCAGTTCTTTGCCATAGGCCGTGGCTTTTGAATGGTGTTTAGTATTTGATCATTTTGTTGTCGGGTGTTGTATCCCGAACATTAAAGGTGCCGCCTCGTTCCCGTCAGCCGAGTCTGCGGGGTTTCTCTCCCCCCCCGGACGGTCGGAAACGGTGTGGATGTATATCTGTGAGCTCCCTCTTTCAGACCCAGTGCGCAGTGAGAGCAGTGACGTCATCCTGTCTATGCTGCAGCGCCAAGAGTCCAGAGGGGGGAGAGAGAGAAGAGGGGGGAGAGAGAGAAGAGGGGAAGGAAAGAGAGAGAGAAGAGGGAGAGCAGCTCCACAGAAGGGGCGTTAGAGAGAGAGGAAAAGAAAAAAAATGGCTTCCAGGGAGAAGACGAGAGAGGATTTTTGGAGGTGAGGATGGTAGGAGTGAGAGGAGGTAAGGGAAGGGGGCGCAGAGAGGGGAGAGTAAAGGGGAGAAAGGGAGGGGGCGAGGAGAGGAGAGATAAGAGAGACTGAGGAGAGTGAGGAAGAGAGAAAGGAGGAGAGAAAGAGGGAGAGGGAGAGAGAAGAAGAGACAGGAGGAGAGAGGGAAGGAGAAAGAGAGGGGGGGAGAGAGAAGTGGGGGAGAGAGAAAGGGGAAGGTAAGAGAGAGAGAAGAGGGAGAGCAGCTCCACAGAAGGGGCGTTAGAGAAGGAGAGAGGAAAAGAAAAAAAATGGCTTCCAGGGAGAAGACGAGAGAGGATTTTTGGAGGTGAGGATGGTAGGAGTGAGAGGAGGCAGAGAGGGGAGAGAGAGAGAGAGTAAAGGGGAGAAAGGGAGGGGGGCGAGGAGAGGAGATGAGAGACTGAGGAGAGGAGAGTGAGGAAGATACAGGAGGAGAGAGAGAAAGTAAAGAGGAGAAAGGGAGGGGGTGAGGAGAGGAGAAGGAGAGGAGATAAGAGAGACTGAGGAGAGGAGAGTGAGGAAGAGAGAGAGGAGGATAGAAAGGGAGAGAGAAGAAGAGACAGGAGGAGAGAGAGAAGGAGAAAGAGAGAGGGGAGAGAGAGAATGGGGAAGGAAAGAGAGAGAGAAGAGGGAGAGCAGCTCCACAGAAGGGGCGTTAGAGAAGGAGAGAGGAAAAGAAAAAAATGGCTTCCAGGGAGAAGACGAGAGAGGATTTTTGGAGGTGAGGATGGTAGCAGTGAGAGGAGGTAAGGAAGGGGGGGCAGAGAGGGGAGAGAGAGAAGGTAAAGGGGAGAAAGGGAGGGGGGTGAGGAGAGTGGAGAGTGAGGAAGAGAGAGAGAGAGAAGGAGAAAGAGAGGAGGAAAGAAATAGAGTGGGGAGAGAAATAGAGAGTGAGGAAGAGACAAGAGGAGAGAGAGAGAAGGGGATAGAAAGGAAGAGAGAGAGGAGGATATAAAGAGGGAGTGAGGAAGAGACAGGAGGAGTGAGAGAGAAGGAGAAAGAGAGAGGGGAGAGAAAGAGGAGAGAGGAGAGAGACTGAGGAGAGAGAGAGAGAGGAGGAGAGAGAATGGGAGAGTGAGGAAGAGACAAGAGGAGAGAGAGAAGGAGAAAGAGAAAGCGGAAAGAAAGAGGAGAGATAAGAGAGACTGAGGAGAGGAGAATGAGGAAGAGAGAGAGAGAGAGGAGGAGAGAGAGAGCGAGCAGGGGAGAAAGAGAGAGGAGCGAGGAGAGCTGGGCACACAGGAGGACTGAGGCGGGTGCAGCTGTTGAGCCCCGTAGACTTCATAGAGCACACAAAGGTGCGCGCTGGACACTTTTACAGCCATTGTCCCGGGGTTTGTGTTCCTGTCCGGAGCTAATGTATCTACAGAAGCTCATTGTGCAGCTGCTGCTCCACGCGGTGATTAATGCCCCCCTGTCCCACCGAGCACCGCGGGCCCGGCTCATTTACTGACACAATGCGCTGCTTTGTTCCCGAGGTGTGTGTGGGGGGGGGGGGGGGGCAGGTGTAAACGCTGCACTGAGATCTGGAGCTGTTGTGCATGTTTTGGGTGGATGGTTGAAGGGGGGAAAGTGGAGATGACGTCCAGGGGAGGGCGCGGTCGCCTCGCAGCCTTATCTCTGCGGGACAGACGGGGCCTGACGCGCAGACAGACGCATCTACACTCGGCCCCGCTCGACTCGCACGTGCCCTGCTCTGACTTCCACTCCAGGCGCCCCCTGCTGGAATACAATGGTGTTGCATTTGCACAGGATCAGCAATGTCAGTGATGTGTTTATTTTTTTTTTACAATTACAAGGATACTAAACACCGAAGAATAACAACAACAAGGCTTTTGTTTATTGACGTTGCTAGCGCTAGCGAGCTACATGCTACGTCTGACTTGTAGCTTCTTTAGCTCATATGAAACAGACACAATAAGGAATGTTAGCTTGATTTAGTCGACAGAAAGATGGAGTCAATACAAAAGGGTTGTAAAATGACGTTCTTCATATTTGCATGGCTCTAGGGCAGGGGTAGGCAAGTTTGTGTCATGGAGGGCCAATTTTCTTCATTTCCAAAACGCCAAGGGCCAAAACTCACAATTGTAGCCCAAAGTAAAGCACCTTTTTCCTACAAATATAAGTTTTACACATAATATATGACCTAATGCTGGGAAATGTGAAAATGTAGACAGTATTTTTCAAACTTCAGAGTCCTTGTCACGTATTTGGTCTCTGATTTATGAATGCATGTTTCTTCAAAATTCTCTTGGGGGCCAAAGGTTTTATGCTGGAGGGCCGAATTTGGCCCCCGGGCCTGACGTTGCCTACCCCTGCCCTAGGGACCTACTAGGGACTAGACTTGTTCTGGGATGTTCAAATAATTAAAGGAACAGGCCACCGTTTTCCCATACTGAGATATGTTCTTACCTTAGACGAGTTCATGTGTACCTGTCTGGTCTTCACGCGTGTCCTCAGTCACGTAAACACAGCACAGACGGCGTTAGCATTTAGCCTCTCCTTTATACGCATGTTAACGAGTGACGTCACGAGCACGTGATACTGAGCCGTGGCGCCGACAGGAGGGCAAAAGGAAAGCGCTGGCCTATACTCCATTATAAATTAGCTAAAAACTTTGGTCAAAAGATCGTGCTAAATATGGCTAAATATAATACAATGAATGTAGTGAACACGCACGCCCCCTGTAGGCGACGCCAACAAACGAAGGAAGGAGCGGAGCGGAACGTTTCATTGATGTAAGATCAGATTTAACATAGAAAGCAACAGTGATCAGGAGACTGAATCAGCGACCGAGCCATGACTCACTTCATGTTATTAGAGGTAAGAAAATACAAACCTCCTCCACATGCACAGACACAAAAAAGCTACTACCATCAAGTGCCTCGTCGTGTCTGCTAAAGCCTCAGTAGATGTTCTTCATGCGGTTCAAGAGAGGACGGTCCAGTCACAGCAGACTTTTGAACCGAGCTCTTTCTAAATGTACAACAGGTCACTTTGTCCCAGTTGTGGGGATGCTTTCATCTTCTTTTGGTGAACTTTGGTGATTTTAATGATATTTAAGTGCTGATAATGATAATAAATTAAAAGCCTAAATGTAACTGTTAAACTGGTTTAGGCGAAAATGTTGACGTAAGTATTAAGAGAAACTTTAGACTATAGTTTAAGCTTAAACGTTTTTTAATGACGTTGTGTCTGTAGTATATGGCACGGATGAAATGGGCTTTTCGCTTGCAGCAGTTAGACTCCTATCAGGGCAGTAGCTCGTGATGCTGGTGGTCTGTGAGGCGACGGTTTTGCCGGTGGCTGTCTTTAAAAACGAGGTTTTGAGTGGGCTGTGTTGATTGTGGAGGATTGAGGAGCTGAGCCTTTTGCCCTCGGGCGTAGTGCGCATGTGCGGGATCTCCGACAGTCAACAATAACATTCAACGTGCGTATAGCTCCAGAACAGGTGAAGAATAAGATAGAAGCTACCAAGCTCTTCCACGTTGTCACTATTTAAATATGGTTACGTGAAGTGTTACACGATAAAGTATAATTACACAAATTTAAACAATGTGGATTATCTAAGCAAATAAAAAGGGGAACTATATTGTAAGGCGTAATAATACCAGGAGTAGTTTGGCGTCTGCACAGTAAAGTGAAGATATTACTGCGCAGAAGTACTCCTGGTGTTATTATGGAGAGGAGGCTAAATGCTAACGGCGTCTGTGCTAACGTGAGTGAGGACACGCGTGAAGACCAGACAGGTACACATGAACTCGTCTAAGCTCAGGTAGGAACATGTCTCAGTATGTAAAAACGGTGGCCTGTTCCTTTAAAGGTATAAAGAAGCACAGACACCTCCCGGGTCGTTGGGAGTGTTTGTGTGAGGAGCGTCAGCTGTGTTTGCGCTGCTCCTCTCCGGAACATTGCTCTGGGTCTCCATGGTTCTGTCTGGAGGATTCAGTCAAAGTGCGAGAGGAGGATCATCTCCGCGAGTCAAACAAGGGCTGGAAGATTTGGGGAAGTTTTGCGATCGCTATAGAAGACTTAATGAGAGGCTAAACTAATGCTAATGCTGAGCGAGCGGCTAAACCAGGACAAATACTCTGCATTTCTGATCTATTAAACTCCCCGAGAATGACGAGCTTCTCCAACACGTCTGCACAGCTCGACATCACATTATTATTTTACTATTTATTTATTTATTTCACTCTTTGTAGACGTTAACATGTCTATCCCACACATCACGACACATGAGTTAGCAGTACTGGAAACTGATGAGTTACTGGAAATTGATGAGTTAACATTACTGTTTACTGATGAGTTAACAGTACTGGAAACTGATAAGTTACGGGAAATTGATGAGTTAAAGTTACTGGATATTGATGAGTTAACATTACTGGAAATTGATGAGTTAATTACTGAAAATTGATGAGTTAATTACTGGAAATTGATGAGTTAATTACTAGAAATTGATGAGTTAACATTACTGTTTATTGATGAGTTAACATTACTGGATATTGATGAGTTAGTTACTGGAAATTGATGAGTTAATTACTGGAAATTGATGAGTTAACATTACTGTTTATTGATGAGTTAACACTACTGGATATTGATGAGTTAACATTACTGGATATTGATGAGTTAACATTACTGTTTATTGATGAGTTAACATTACTGGAAATTGATGAGTTAATTACTAGAAATTGATGAGTTAACATTACTGGATATTGATGAGTTAACATTACTGGATATTGATGAGTTAATTACTGGAAATTGATGAGTTAATTACTGGAAATTGATGAGTTAATTACTGGAAATTGATGAGTTAATTACTGGAAATTGATGAGTTAATTACTGGAAATTGATGAGTTAACAATACTGGAAACTGATGAGTTAATTACTGGAAATTGATGAGTTAACAATACTGGAAATTGATGAGTTAATTACTGGAAATTGATGAGTTAATTACTGGAAATTGATGAGTTAACAATACTGGAAACTGATGAGTTAATTACTGGAAATTGATGAGTTAACAATACTGGAAATTGATGAGTTAATTACTGGAAATTGATGAGTTAATTACTGGAAATTGATGAGTTAATTACTGGAAATTGATGAGTTAACAATACTGGAAACTGATGAGTTAACAATACTGGAAACTGATGAGTTAATTACTGGAAACTGATGAGTTAACAATACTGGAAACTGATGAGTTAACAATACTGGAAATTGATGAGTTAATTACTGGAAATTGATGAGTTAACAATACTGGAAATTGATGAGTTAATTACTGGAAATTGATGAGTTAATTACTGGAAATTGATGAGTTAGCAATACTGGAAATTGATGAGTTAACATTACTGGTTATTGATGAGTTAACATTACTAGAAATTGATGAGTTAATTACTAGAAATTGATGAGTTAATTACTGGAAATTGATGAGTTAATTACTGGAAATTGATGAGTTAACATTACTGGATATTGATGAGTTAATTACTAGAAATTGATGAGTTAACATTACTGGAAATCGATGAGTTAACATTACTGGAAATTGATGAGTAAACATTACTGTTTATTGATGAGTTAATTACTGGAAAATGATGAGTTAACATTACTGGAAATTGATGAGTTAACATTACTGGAAACTGATGAGTTAATTACTGGAAATTGATGAGTTAATTACTGTTTATTGATGAGTTAATTACTGGAAATTGATGAGTTAACATTACTAGAAAATGATGAGTTAATTACTAGATATTGATGAGTTACTGGAAACTGATGAGTTAACACTACTGGATATTGATGAGTTACTGGAAATTGGTTAGTTAATAATACTGGAAACTGATTTGTTAACAATACTAGAAATTGATGAGTTAACATTACTGGATATTGATGAGTTAACACTACTAGAAAATGATGAGTTAATTACTAGATATTGATGAGTTACTGGAAACTGATGAGTTAACAATACTGGATATTGATGAGTTAATTACTGGAAATTGATGAGTTAATTACTAGAAAATTATGAGTTAACAATACTGGAAATTGATGAGTTACTGGAAATTGGTTAGTTAATAATACTGGAAACTGATGTGTTAACATTGCTGGAAATTGATGAGTTAATTACTGGAATTTGATGAGTTAATTACTGGAAATTGATGAGTTACCAATACTGGATATTGATGAGTTTATTACTGGAATTTGATGAGTTACCAATACTTGTAAACCAATCGCATGAAAAAGATGTGGCTCATCATGTACAAGACCACTGACTGTTTGTCTCAGTGCACATGAAACAAAAACTGGCCCAAAGTTCTGCACCTTCTCTCTCCCATAGAGTTGCATTGGCGCCCGCCCTCCACCTGAATTACTCTCGTAGTAACACTTGTAGTTGAATATTTGCAGTACTCTGTAGCCCCGCCCCCTCCCGCTCCTCTCCCCGCCCCCCTCGCTCTCACTTCCACAGCGTGTCATTTGTTGCCAGGCCTCTGCAGTGGCATGTGCTCCTTCTCCCCTGTGGTAAAGAGGGGGGACCCCATTCCTGTCACAACAAAAGCCCTCTCCGACGACCCCCCCCATCGTCCACCGCCCCCCCCCCCCAGCTCAAATCCGCGTTAGCTCGGGGGGAAAAAACACTGGGCACTCGGCAGCGCGGCGCTCCCCGAGGTGGATTTATGTCCCGGAGGCGTGTGGACGGAGCTGTGGATGGAGCCCGGGGAAGGGAGCGGACCAGGCCAGGTTTGAAGTCTCCTTTTGAGTCTTTAAAGGAGCCGGAGCGGGAATGTTGCTGCTTTTTCAGGCTTTAAGTGGCCTTTTCTCTCTCTGAGCCGGGTCGTTGGAATGATCGGACCTGGACTTGTGTTTCGTTCCTGTTCGAGCTTCTGTTTTCAGTCTCTTCTCCTCACTCTGCTCCACCTGATGATGTCATGAGGTGCAGGAAGTGCTTTTGTCTGTTGTCGTCACGCCTTCACCTGGACTTTTCAGGACTCGAACTTAGGGCTGGATTATTCTGAACCTCTTCTCAGCAAACAGATGTAGACAGATTTACTTTACTTTTTGTAAAGTTACTTTTTGTAACTTTGCTCCACGACTTTTGAAAGAAACATATGACACTTTCTACTTTTCTATACAGGCTGATCGTTTAAAAACTAGTTCATCTCTTCACCTCCACCATTTCTAGAATATTTTTCTCATCATAAAACAAGAAAGAAACACTAAATTTAAGCAAATAAAGCTAGAATTAAGCAAAATGTCCTCAGAAAATGGAATAGTTTAAGGAAAACATTCTTATTTAGTGAAAAATTGTGGATATTTTACTTGAATGTTGCTTGATTTAAGTAAAATGTTCTAAATGACTCACATTTTTGAGCAAAATGTTCTTAATAAATACTAATATTTAAGGAGAGTATTTCCCGCGCCCGGAGACCCGCCTCCATGAGGTGGAGCCAGGCTGATGGTCAGAATCACCTGCTGGAGGATTCACCTATTGTACATGTTTTTAGTGGTAGACACGGGGAGAACATGCTCCACACAGAAAGGCCCCGTCCTGGTGGGAATCGAACCCGGGACCTTCGAGCTGTGAAGCTGAGGCTCTAACCGCTGTGCCACCGAGCCGCCCACTTTAAAGAATGGAATGTTTTATCTGTGAGAAGCAGTTCTTACATTAAGAGTTGTTGATCTTAGTTTTTCTTAAAATAAGAAAAAATATTCTTTGTCTAAAACTGAAGAAGATTCAAAAAGTTTTTCTTTCTTGTAACAAGAAAAATTATCATGTTTTTTAGCAAATTTATCTAAACAAGAAATGACTAGATTTTATTTCCTAAAATAAGAATTTTTTTCTCAAGAAAACTTTGCGGCAAAACATTATTACTTTTTAGGGAAAAAATAAGAACTTTTTTCTTAAAGTAAGACATTTTTTACTTGCTGAGAATCCACTTTTTGCAGTGTGGTCACTTCCGGTCGGTAAAACACGAGAAACATTCAGACGCAACAAAACTTTTTCTCCAGATGAGACTTTCGTTGGACTCACGGAACAACATCATGGCAGGAAGGTCGTGGGTTCGAATCCCAGCTCCTGCAGGTGCGCACTGCTGTTGTGTCCTCGGGCAGGACACTTCACTCTCTCTGCCTGGTGTGTGAGTGAGAGAGCGTTTCCTTGGGCCTGATGAAAAAGTATAAACATAAGTTGTGACAGTTTATCATTTAGTCGTAGGATTTTCCGATGTATAATTCCCAGCCTGATTTATTCTGCTTTAAACCAAAAAAAACAAGGCGAAATTTGATTTTTTTTTACCTTTTTTTTTCACTTAAAAATTCAAAAACGCTTAAAGTCAGTGAAAACCTTTGTCACTAAATCAACAAAATAAAACAATACATTCAAACCTGGCTCTGTCTGGGTTTTAGATTTTGGCTAAGATTAGATTTTTTTCTTATTTTTATAGGAAAACATAAAATAACAGAAACTTTTTTCTCATAAATCAGTAAAATTCAGCAAAAGTTTCCAATTGTTCTCTCTGAATGTATCTTTCTTCACCTGCAGCGTCCGCCTTAACCAATCTCCTTCTCCCCTGCTCAGTTTTACCCAAATCTAAAGCCTTCTCAGCCTATTTCAAAGCTAAGACCCACAAAACTGATCAAAAGTTTATTGTCATGTTTATGTTGCTTTTTTATATTGTGTAAATCTTGCTTCTCACATTTGCTTTGTCACATTTTTTGTCGCTTGTTTGTTTGCGACGCCTGATTTGAAAGCTAAGACCCTGTAGTTTCTGAAAATGGTGTGTAAGATCTGAGTGAGTGAGTGAGTGGAAACTGGTAACAAAGTCTGTACGAGAGAGATAAGATAATCCTTTATTGATCTCACAATGGAGAAGTTCCCTGTTCCATCAGCTCTCAGAAACACAGGAAAAACAGGAAATGTGCAAATTAAATCGTAAATGGAGGCCGTCTTATAAACAATGATAAAAATAAACATTAAAAACATTAAATTAGACCAGACTATACTTTGGCAGTGCAGGTTAAAGTCCTGGTGGTCTGACTCAGACAGAGCCGAGGGAAGATATTTTAGTTAGGGGGCGCCCTTTTTCTGCGCATATTTCCTATTTATTAACCTCTTACCCTCCGCCTTAACCGAGCGCAGTTTCTCCAGTTCGGCTTTACCCAAATCTAACAAGTTCTCACCTGGCGCTTATTAGAGCAGAGTAACGCCTCATAGTCAAGACATACAAAACAGATCCCTTTTCCTCACATTGCTGTCTCGTTGTTTCACATTCTTTTGTGTGAAGTTTGACACATTTTTGGTGTTTTTTGTCACATTTTTATTTATTTTTTGTCACATTTTTATTTATTTTTTTGTCACATTTTTATTTATTTTTTGTCACATTTTTATTTATTTTTTTGTCACATTTTTATTTATTTTTTGTCACATTTTTATTTATTTTTTGTCACATTTTTCACTTATTTTTTGTCAACTTTAAAAAAAAAAAATTGTCACATTTTTTATTGTTTTTTGTCACATTTGTGTCGCTTCTTTTTCTCTTTCTTTTTTTCTTTTTTTACACTTTTACCAATAAGCTTTTACATTTGGGTAAAACCAAACTGGAGAGAAAGTGCTCTGTTCAGGTGGAAGGCTTGCTGTTCCCAAACTATACACCAGGGGGTGCTGCAGCCCCCTCAGCACCCTGGGTTCCCACGGCCTTGGACTCAGATTATTAGTAATAATAATGTACAAAGCATATAATGATCTTCTCCCTCCTCCAGGAGCTTTTTGAACACAGGAAAAGTCAGTATAACCTCAGAGGAGCTGCTATTTTCAAAAAAGCAAAAGCGAAAAAGAATAAAAAGAGTGGATGTGTTTCTGTGAGAGGAGTTAATCTGTGGAAGATCAGTTAAAACTGTCCCAAACAGTCAACTCTTCAAAAACTTGTTTAAAGCTGCTAAAATTCAAGAATATATAAGCTTAGGATGAATAAAGTAAGAAAAAAAACATAAAAAATAATAATGACATGATTTAGTTTCAACTAAATTAACATAAAACAAATGTATGTATATATATTTGTTGGAATATGTTGCTAACTCCAGATACTTAGGCTTATTTCTCTTCTGTTTGACACTTCATTATTAATGTTTTGTTTTTTCTCTGGTGGAAGTCTGTAAACTGGCGTGATAAGTTTTCACTTCAGCCTAAAACCTTTCGGTCGTGTTGTACACAAAGAATTGGAAATGTTTGTATAAGGTTTAAAGGAATGAACTGACCGAATAAACTACTAGTACTACTACTACTACTATTACATTGTAGTTTTGCACAGTCGTGTTGTTCAGTCTGACAGCAGTGAGGGAGCCTCAGTCTGTGTTGTCCATGATGGAGCTGAGCCTGAATCATGAAGAAAGCAGCTCATGGAACATTTATGGTGGAAAAAGTTGAGGTCGATCGATATGGTTTTTTTTTAAGGTCGATATTTGGGCCGTTTTTTCCAAATCTCTGGTTTGTGAATCCTGTAAAAACATAAACACTGGGCTGCTTTTATTGTATTACTTTAGGGCAGGGGAGGCAAGTTAACATCATCGCCGAATTCACCATTATATCCCAGAGTAAAGAACTTTTAATCTGCAAATACCAAGTGGTTCTCAAGTGGTTCTGGCCTCGGGACCCGCCTTTACCCTCGGATGACGAGCCACGACCCAAATACAACCGTCATTTGTCATATATCCCATAAAATATCGTATTTTCAACCATTTTTTAATTGAACAAGCAGTAGATTTGCTTTAAAGCGATCAAAACAACCCAATCAGTTTAATTTGAACAGACCCTGGTGTGTTTCCATGCAGTTTCAGATGGGAAATATTCCTATAGGCCCCCCCTGAAAATGGTTCCACGACCCACAGTTGAGAATCACTGTTGCATCTGACCAGGTGGGATGTTCTGCCAGGACATTTTAAGAAACCCTGCATTTTTAGAGTACTTTAAAGGGGCTAGATGCAAGTTAGCCATTTTATACTCACTACTGCCACCTCAGGTTATACGTGTAACTGCAGCTTCTATATTAAAGAGGGAGTATTCTGCTTTTTTCAGCCCCACAGCACCAGTCTATATCACACTACAATGATGACAAACCTTCTGTTGGTCTGTAAATGCAGTAAATTAGAATAACTGCCTTGTATAAAATGTCTCTCTCAAAATGGCTGTAGTGAATGTCTTGAAATCGGCCTCTGTCTCTTTAAGAACCTCTGAGCCTTTAGACACGCCCCCTCCACACGCTGTCTGTGGCATCAGTGGGGAGGGGGTTCTGCTGAGGAGCAGTGGTTGGTTACTCGGCTGGTGACGAAAGCTCGGAGGCGTCTCCAGGAGGTGGGGGCGTTCCTAGGAGGACTCAGGCAAACCTATCCCTAAAATGGCCGCCATCAGAGTTTTTACAGATGACTCAGAAATACGTGAATGTGCCAAGGCAACACTTCAGCCATGTTTTTAATGAGGGAGTGACAGAATAACATGATGGAAAGCTTGAAAAAGTCCATTTTGCATAACACCCCCCCTATAACAAGTATTTGATCTCTTTTTTGCATAATAATATTTCTCAAAATCGGGGATTCCATCATTGTTTCTGTCCCAGCTTGGATTAGTTGCCGTTAGCATTAGCATACAGTTGCTAAAAATACAATTGCAGACGTTCTGAGCTCCATAATGACACACAGCCTGTCCATATTGACTGAGACTATGAGATTACTACTGAGATATCGGCTTGTATCGGCGCTAGATCGGCCGATATTGTAAATACCTCTAGAAAAAAAACAGTATATTCCAGTGTTTGTGTCTGTGGTTCTGGAGAGGCGGTGGCCCGGGGGCTGAGCAGGTCCCCCGGGGGCTGAGCAGGTCCCTCTGGCCTGTGGGCAGAAGGTCCGGCTCTCTTGTTGTCGGGAAGGGCATCGTGCTTGTCCGCGGTCACTCCGGTTGTCCTGGATGTTGAGCGTTTTTTTCGGAGAACGTTACGGGAAGAACTGGCCGCACATTTCTTGTCCTCATCATCATCACACTTGCCTCGGTCTGAAGGAAACGCCCCCGTCCTGACCCCGAACCTGAACTCCCACACTCGCTTTAGGTCATCCTGAGGTCTGTCTTCCTCGCCTCTAACTGCTCTGTTTGTCCCTCCCTGCCCCCCCCTTCTTCTGCGCTCGTCTCCGCCCCCCTCCTCTCTGCCCCCCCTGCCCCCCCCACACCTCCTCTCTCCCCCCACAGGAAGGCGCCGGGAACAGTTTCCTCAGGGCGGCCCGCTCCGGGAACCTGGACAAGGCCCTGGACCACATCAAGAACGGCATCGACATAAACACGGCCAATCAGGTGAGGCGGGGGGGGCGGGGCTTGTGGATGGGACCGCTCGCACGGCGTGGGTTGCGCATGTGTAAGGTCACAAGGGGGCGGGGCCTTTCGCAGGAACTTTCAATGGGAACTTTAGCTCGGAAATTGTGGGAGTTTTCGATTTTTCGTTGCCCATTGACCTTTGACCTCTGAACCGAGCGCATTTTCTCCAGTTCAGCTTTACCCCAATCCGAAAGCTTCCGGAAAAAAGGTGTGAAAATAGCGACAAAACTGAGACGAAAATAATGATGAAAATGTGACAAAAATGTGACGAAAAATTTACAAAAAATGACAAAAATTGATGAAAAAGTGCCAAAAATGTCACAAAAAATGACAAAAATGTGATAAAAATTTGACAAAAAATGACTTAAAAAATGACGACAAAATGACAAAAGTGTGACAAAAAATTGCAAAAAAATTACAAAAAAAGTTGAAAAAATGAGTTGAATACCCCAAAAAATGATTGACAAAAATCTTTTTAGTCTCTGGGTCAGTTTTTCAGATGAAGAAGAATCGCCAAAAAACTGTTAGCAGCTAGTTAGCATCATTAGTATCATTAGCATCATTAGCAACATTAGCAACATTAGCAGCATTAGCAACATTAGCATCATTAGCAAAATTAGCATCATTAGCATCATTAGCAACATTAGCATCATTAGCAGCATTAGCAACATTTGCAACAGTAGCAACATTAGCATCATTAGCATAATTAGCATCATTAGCAGCATTAGCAACATTTGCAACAGTAGCAACATTAGCAGCTTTAGCAACATTAGCATCATTAGCAACATTAGCAGCTTTAGCAGCATTGGCAACATTAGCAACATTAGCAGCATTAGCAACATTAGCATCATTAGCAACATTAGCAGCATTAGCAACATTAGCAACATTAGCAACATTAGCATCATTAGCCTGACTCTGGTTTAGGGAGTGTCGTCTGTAATAAAGTCAGCTCTATGTGTAATCTTGGATTTACCCGATACAGGTATCGGTATCGGTATCGGTGCATCCCTGACACAAATCCAAAAGTTTACAGCCAATAGGCCAGAGTAACGCCCCTTGAAAACAAGATGGCAACTTAACTTCATCTGAAAGCTAAGACCTTCAAAACTCATCTACACAGATCGTTTTCCTCGTGTTGACATTTCTTTTTCGTGGCTCTTTCGTGGCGTTTTCATCCTCGAGTCATTTTTGTCGCTATTTTGGATTTTTTCTAGAAGCTTTTAGCGAAACTGGAGAAAATGTGCTCGGTTAAGGCGAGGCTTTAATTCCCACGGAAAATTTCTGATGTTGAAAATTCCCAGAACTTTGCTTCCCGACATGTTGTACCTGCCGGCGGTCACTCTGGGGTTTAATAAATGTATATGATATTTATATATATATATATATATATATATATGGAACATGTCCTCTGGCAGTAAATATTGATCCTATGATTATTTACAAAGTGATAATCCACTGTGTGCTCTGTTAAAAAGAAACTAAAGTGCCAGGACCGCCGCCTCGGCACATACATGACCAGACTGACCCGTGCAAGGCCGTGGGAACCCAGGGTGCTGAGGGCGCTGCAGCACCCCCTGGTGGATAGTTTGTGAACTGCAGGCAATATTAACCCCTTAACTCCCACCTGAACCGAGCACATTTTCTCCAGCTTTACCCCAATCCAAAAGCTTCTGGAAAAAAGCTGTGAAAATAGCGACAAAACTGAGATGAAAACATTGACGAAAAAGTGACAAAAAATTTACAAAAATTTGACAAAAAAGCGAGAAAAAATTGACGAAAAATTGCGAATATTTGACGAAAAAATTGACAATTTTTTTTACAAAAAAGCGAGAAAAATTTGACGAATAATTGAGAAAAAAGGACGAAAAAGTGATACGAATTTGACAAAAAAATGTGAATAATTTGACGGAAAAGTGACAAAAAATTGACAAAAAATTGACAAAAAAGTGAGAAAAAATTGACGAAAAATTGAGAAAAAATGGACGAAAAAGTGATAAGAATTTGACAAAAAAAATGCGAATAATTTGACGAAAAAGTGACAAAAAAGTCACGAAAATTTGACAAAAATGAGACGACTGCCCAACAAAAAAAGTGATTAAAAAAAAATCTGATGTGAGGAAAAAGATCAGTTTAGTTTTGTAGGTCTTTCAAATGAGGCGTCACACTGGCCTACAGGATTTGGGTAAAGCTGAACTGGAGAAAATGCTCTCGGTTCAGGCGGGAGTTAAGAGGTTAATCAATAGGATTTATGCACAGAAAAAGTACTTTGGGGGTACATTTTGTCCCTCAGCGCCTCCTAAATAAAACATCTTCCCACGGCTCTGGACCCGTGTGCTGGACAATGACCCGAGGAAGCGGTTTGTGGATCATGTGACAACTGTGTTTATTTCAGTGTGAGCTGCATGTGTTACTGTGACTCCAGTGGCTTGTTTTTATGAAGCATGTCGACCTCCTCACCCCCACCTCCACCTCCTCCCTCACCTCCTCACCCTCACCTCCTCACCCCCACCCTCACCTCCTCACTTCTCCCCACCTCCTCCTGTGTCTGAAGAAGAAGGAGTTTATTTCAATGTGAGATTTATTACCTCATTTTAAACACAGTCAGAGCAAAAGTACAAAAACACGGTGTTCCGTTGGCGGATCATGTTTCGTACCTTCTCAAATCAAGGGCAAATTTATTCCAAGCACAATTTGCCCATTTTTAGACTTTTTGTTCTGTCGTAGTTTGTTTTATTCAGATTTGCAGATTTGTGTCTTTTACAAAGTTATTCCTGCTGATCTGGAATCATAACCAAACATTACCTCAAAGAGTAAAACCTTTAACATCGATGAGGAGGAGGCATCTAAAAGAATGTTTTTATCTCTGCTCCTCTTCCTCACCTGCTCCTCCTCCCACTACAGAAAGTGAATATCGAGCATTGGCTTAAATGACTTGAATTGAGGAAATGTTTCTTGTTTTGAGCGGTTTTCACTCGTTTAGACACTTTTCCTGATCGGACCGAGTTTGCTTTGCTTGTTTGAGGACATTTCAGACCAGTTCTAGGGTAAATCTCGCTTGAAATAAGAAAGTAATGAGCCAATGAGATAAGACCGATTTTCTTTCCCCATTGGCAAAGAAAATGACCTGAAATAAGGACGAAATGTATCGAAACGAGTTGAGAAAAAATGGACGAAAAAGTGATAAGAATTCGACCAAAAAATGTGAATAATTTGACGAAAAAGTGACTTGAATTGAGGAAATGTTTCTTGTTTTGAACGGTTTTCACTCATTTAGACACTTTTCCTGATCTGACCAAGTTTACTTTGCTTGTTTGAGGACATTTCAGACCAGTTCTAGGGTAAATCTCGCTTGAAATAAGAAAGTAAAATTGCCAATGAGATAAGACCCATTTTCTTTCCCCAAAAAGTGATAAGAATTCGACAAAAAAAATGCGAATAATTTGACAAAAAAATGACAAAAAATTGACAAAAAAATGCGAATAATTTGACAAAAAAATGACAAAAAATTTACAAAAAAATGTGAATAATTTGACAAAAAATTTACAAAAAAATTACAAAAACATGTGAATAATATAACGAAAAAGTGACAAAAAATTGAGGAAAAAATGGACGAAAAAGTGATAAGAATTCCACAAAAAAATGCGAATAATTTGACGAAAAAGTGACTTGAATTGAGGAAATGTTTCTTGTTTTGAGCGGTTTTCACTCATTTAGACACTTTTCCTGATCGGACCGAGTTTCCTTTGCTTGTTTGAGGACATTTCAGACCAGTTCTAGGGTAAATCTGGCTTGAAATAAGAAAGTAAAATTGCCAATGAGATAAGACCCATTTTCTTTCCCCAAAAAGTGATAAGAATTCGACAAAAAAATGTGAATAATTTGACAAAAAAATGACAAAAAATTTACAAAAAAATGTGAATAATTTGACAAAAAATTTACAAAAAAATTACAAAAACATGTGAATAATATAACGAAAAAGTGACAAAAAATTGAGGAAAAAATGGACGAAAAAGTGATAAAAATTCGACAAAAAAATGCGAATAATTTGACGAAAAAGTGACTTGAATTGAGGAAATGTTTCTTGTTTTGAGCGGTTTTCACTCATTTAGACACTTTTCCTGATCGGACCAAGTTTCCTTTGCTTGTTTGAGGACATTTCAGACCAGTTCTAGGGTAAATCTGGCTTGAAATAAGAAAGTAAAATTGCCAATGAGATGAGACCAATTTTCTTTCCCCATTGGCAAAGAAAATGACCTGAAATAAGAACGAAACGTATCGAAACGAGTTGAGAAAAAATGGACGAAAAAGTGATAAGAATTCGACCAAAAAATGCGAATAATTTGACGAAAAAGTGACAAAAAATTACAAAAAATTTACCAAAAAATGTGAATAATTTGACAAAAAAGTGACAAAAAATTGACAAAAATTTGACGAAAAAGTGAGAAAAATTTGATGAAAAATTGAGAAAAAAATGACGAAAAAGTGAGAAAAATTTGACCAATAATTGAGAAAAAATTGACGAAAAAGTGATAAGAATTCGACATTTCTTTCCCCATTGGCAAAGAAAATGACCTGAAATAAGGACGAAACGTATCGAAACGAGTCAGAAACATCTCAGAACAAGTGAAATAATCCAGGACAAATGCCCAACAACTTCTTAACTAGTCAAAACAACTAAAATTTAGATGATGTGCTCAAATTGAGATGTTTATACTGATCTAGTTAATTACTTTTTGCAGTGCACCTGCTCTTCTTCCTTCTCTTCACTTGCTCCTCCTTCTCCTCCCCTGCTCCTCCTCCTCATCACCTCCTCCTCCTCCCCCCCCCCCCCCCCCCCTCCACAGTGCCCTCCTCGCGCCTCTCTCTCCGCCGCTCAGAGGAACAATATGTGGCGCTGTGGCAAAGGTCCAACCTCACATGTCCTGTGGGCTGTCGAGGGCTGTGTGAGCTCGGACCTATCCCACACGCCTCGTATTCTTCCTGCCCCAGAGAGACCAGCGCCCCCTGCTGTACTGCACCTCCCCACACACACCCCGGCATCGCACCCACAACCCGCGCTCACTGTGTGTGAATGTGCATGCCCCCCCGGTGGTCAGTGTAAGTATGGGGACCCTCAGCATGTGGGTCTGTGTTCTTCAGCCTGAGGAACAAATATCTGTATCTGTGTCGTGAATAAAAGACTCAAACTCAACAGGAGAGACTGAGGGATGTTACTTTTTTAGATAACTGTACTTTAAAGGGACTATACGGACTCTACGCTCACACCTGTTCACCACAACTGCCTCTATAATCCTGTCCTGTGTCGTCATGCACGAGCTAAATACAGAGACTGCAGTTACACGTAAGACCTGAGGTGGCAGCAGTGAGTATAAAATGACCAACTTGCATTTAGTCCCTTTAACGATACTTTTTTTGATACCGATGGTAAAGGATTTGTCATATAGAAACTTAACACAGATTAATAATGTTCATTTCTTTTGCTTTTGTATCATTTGTTTGAGGTGAAACAACCAAGAAACTTCCTTAAAATTACAAAAGGGTGAAAAAACAGTTTTTTTTTTTCATTTTTTACCCATTTTTTTCATGTTTTTCTCCCCCAAAAAATCCCAAAGTTTTTACCTTTTTTTCCCATCAGTTTTCCCCCAAAATTTCCCTTTTTTTCCATGTTTTTTGTTTGTTTGTTTTTCCCATTTTTTCCACTTTTTCAATTTTTTCATCTATTTTTCCTCCAAAAAATGCAAAAAAAAAAAGTTTTAACATTTTTTCCATGTTTTTTTTCCATCAGTTTTTCCCAAAAAATAAAATTTTGCCCCAATTTTTTCTTCTTTTTTTTTAGATTTTTTTTCCACGTTTTTAAATCATTTTTTCATGTTTTTCTCCCCCAAAAATTCCCAAAGTTTTTACGTGCTTTTTTCCATCAGTTTTCCCCAAAATTTCTATTTAGCCCCAAATTTTCCCAATTTTTTTCCATGTAATTAATTTTTAATTAGTTATTTTGTTTTGTTTTTCCCATGTTTTCCACTTTTTCAATTTTTTCATCTTTTTTTCCTCTAAAAAATGCACACAAAAAATTGACATTTTTTCCACGTTTTTTTTCCATCAGTTTTCCCAAAAAATTTAATTTTGCCCCAATTTTTAGAATTTTTTTTCACGTTTTTAAATCTTTTTTTCATGTTTTTTCCAATTATATTTTTTTTACGTGTTTTCTTCCATCAGTTTTCCCCCAAATTTCAATTTTTTTCCCAATCCCTTTTTCCCAATCCCGTCAATAATTATCACTGAAAATTCCATATTTACTATATTGAATCTTTGGACCTGGAGAACTTTTTTGTCTTTTGATCATCTGGCCCACTAAGTTCAAAGCTCATGACGACACAATTCATTTTTAGATTTTTGCTTCACTGAAAAACTCCCAAACTGCACAAACTCAGAATGACCGGATCAATCTTAACGCTGTGGAATCCGTGGTGATTCCAGATGGTCTGAGTGTGAGCTGCCGGTCCTACAGCTGCTCTGTCTGCTTCTCCTCAGAATGGGCTGAACGGGCTGCACCTGGCCTCCAAAGAAGGTCATGTGAAAATGGTGCTGGAGCTGCTGCACAACGGGATCACCCTGGAGACCACCACCAAGGTCAGACCTTCACACGAGCGGCTGCATGAGTGAATGAGGGCGACTGTAAACCCGGCGCCGCCAGAGTCACGGGACGTCACACGTGTGCGTCTGAGTCCGTAGGTTTAGAATGAGGTGCGTGGAGCTGCTCTCCTCGATCTTCTCACAGTTAGCAGAACTGACGAAAGCTCGGAGGCGTCTCCAGGAGGTGGGGGCGTTCCTAGGAGGACTCAGGCAAAGCTATCCCTAAAATGGCCGCCGTCAGAGTTTTTACAGATTACTCAGAAATACGTGAATGTGCCAAGGCAACACTTTAGGCATGTTTTTTAATAAGGGAGTGACAGAATAACATGATGGAAAGCTTGAAAAAGTCCATTTTGCATAATACCCCCCCTTTAATACAGAAGCTGCAGTTACGCATAAGGCCAGAGGTGGCAGTAGTGAGTATAAAATGACTAACTTGCATCTAGCCCCTTTAACACAAGTCTTTCAAATCAGTCCACACGTAGTAGTCGAGGACACTGTCTCTGTCGCACCTTCAGCTAAGCAATAAGTAGCTAGCCTTGCTGCTACTAGCCTAGCCTAACGTTTGGGAACTATTTGCCGCGGAAATCATTAAATAAACCTTTGGGCCTTCATAAAAGTGTATGAAGTTTATGTTGTGCATGTTCAATTGGCAAATGGCCGAATAATAAGCGGGATAATGTTTAGAACGATGGTCATTATCGGGAAAATAAGAACCTTCAGGGCGAAACAAGACCTGTCGGTGCTTATTTTCCCGATAATGACCATCGTTCTAAACATTATCCTTTACTTACAAATGTACATTAAAACAAATATTGTAACAACATTCCCATTTAAACCACAGACGTATCAACAGGCCTGAAGCACAGTGGACGTGTTTGTCACTGTAGAGAGGGTTTGGAAACAAGCTTTAGGCTGTGTCCGAAAGTCCACACTATTCCCTATAGTCACGATATAGTCACTATATAGTGGTCACTTGTTGTAGGCGTGTCCGAATGTCCAGAGAGAAAAAAGTCGTCCACTCGAAATTTCCCACAATGCATCTGGAAAAGTCGTGAGCATCGATGGTCACTAAACGAGTCAATATAGCCCACAATGCACTGGGAGAGTGTGAGAAGAGCCGGACAGAGACAGGTCTGTGAACTAAACACGACTGAAGTAAATCAGCTGTTTCAGTCGAGTGTTTGTGTTTCTCATGAATAAACGACCTAAATATAAACGGTTACGGAGAAAAGATGCTAACGTTAGCTGCTAACCTTTAGCTTGAACTGTTAAATGACCGATAGCTTCATGCTAACGTTAGCTGCTAACCTTTAGCTTGCGCTGTTAAATGACCGATAGCTTCATGCTAACGCTAGCGGCTAACCTTTAGCTGGAGCTAAATGACCGATAGCTTCCTCTGGAATAATCCAAGCCATTCATGTAAAATCCATGTTAAATATAAAGTATCTGACTCGTATTTATCATAAATATTCCACTGTCTCTGAGTTTGGTTTTTATCACAGAAATACTTTATTCCCGGAGTTTAGCGACTTTTATCAGATGTGGTCGCTCATGCTGGTGTTTCGGACACCGGGCTCTGACCGACTTTCTGCGTCTCTGAGCTCACGCTGGAGTGACTTTTTTTTTTCTTGCTTTTTTTGTGATGATAGTTTTAATTTAAATTCAAATGTAAAAAATAAAACGCCTGTAAAAGTGCCAAAACAGTCGTTCTGTTTCATAAAATAAACGTTTGTAACAATAAATAAACTCTTCAAACTCTTCAAAAAAAGTGACTATATAGTTCGGGCCTATGTAGTGAATGAGGGTCAGGGACGAGGGTGGACATTCGGACACAGCCAGAGTTTAGTAAAATCCACTGTTACCATGGAGATCCGCCATGTTTGTGGCTGTTAGCAAACATTTCCCATGGACTAAAAACAGTATAAAAAGTGTAGAATCAGCTGCTGGGTCACTGTGGTGTCCAAGTGTTTTAATGTTAAGTAAAATCTCCTTCAGTTCATTATTGCTGCAAATCCCATGATGCTTAGCGAGATGACATCACAGCCCTGAACTCTTTACACTAGCGCCTCCTGCTGTTGCGTAAACTCCCCTGTAACCCTCTGATTCTGTCCCCCCGCAGAAGGGGAACACGGCCCTGCACATCGCGGCTCTGGCGGGGCAGGAGCAGGTGGTCACCGAGCTGGTCAACTACGGCGCCAACGTCAACGCCCAGTCCCAGGTTTGACTCCTCGGCTCCTCAAACATCGTTGTGTCTACGTGTGTGCCATCTCTGTGCATCCTCTTTTCTCTGTGCTTGCGTGCGGTGCTGTCTCCTGCCTGTGTCGTCCGCTGCCCCGCCCCCCACCACCGCCCCCGCCGCCATCGCCACCGCCGTGTCTGAGAGCAGAAGGGCTTCACGCCGCTCTACATGGCGGCTCAGGAAAACCATCTAGAGGTGGTGAAGTTTCTGCTGGAGAACGGAGCCAATCAGAGCATTCCAACCGAGGTACTCCGCCCCCCCCTTCGCCCCGCCCCCTCGCCCCGTCCACAGCTCCGGGTTTGGAACTTTAAAGGGCCAAGACTGACGTTTCCTTTCCGTTATCGTTTCTTTTTCTTCCACGTTCCGGCACGGCCGAGCTCGTCTCATTCATGAGCTCAGCAGCTACAGGAAGATCATTATGAGAATATCATTAACACACAAGTTAACACTGTAACGCTAACGAGACACAAGACGCTCTGACTTTGTTCAGTGACAATAATTTAAAAAAAAAGGTGGGGTTTAGGATCAGGGCAGTCTTGTTTAGGATGTGAGCAGATAAACGGTGGATTTTAAAGGATAAATTGCCCGATAAGCACTTAATTAATGAGAAAAAATGGAATCAAACTTGTGGACACAACAGAAGTTTATGTAAGGATTAAACACCTCTGAGCCTTAGTGCGTTAGCCGGTTCTAACGCCCGACACAGTGTTGTTCCTCCTGCATTATAACGTCTAACGCGGCTCCTCGTTGTTTAATCCGCTTATACCAGGGTCCCACAAACCTAACATTTATAATAAATGTGTTTTTCATTGGCTGGTCTCAGAGCGAGTCATTCTCCGCAGCTATTACGAGGATCTCAGTCAGGCTCAACGACACAACATCAGCACAGAATCACAACACAACAGGACTAACCCGGAAACACTTTTCCCTGGAAGTAAACACCGATATGCGGCACTCGTGGGCCGGACTTATTTACCTTTCAGTCGCTCACACCTGGGCCCCCCCAACTGAAACTTTTATGTTTGACTTTACTAATCCAGACAAAGATGCTTCAATGCAGGATCATTTTATGTACGCCTGAAAATGATGAATAGCCTTAACCGTTTCCAATAGAAATGTAAAGCTCATATGTTATTAACAGTAGCTAACCTAGCTGCTCACTCTCCTCTACAAACATTTAGCAAACACTAAATCCATCTCATACGTTCCTGTCAGTCACTAATTACGCCTTTATCTGATTCAGCTGTGTCATGCGTTGCTATGGCGACGCCACAGCGGAGTGACATCCCAGTGATTTAACCACCGGACTACGTGTGCGGTTACACCAAAATAATGCACCAGCCAATCAGAATCCAGTATTCACCCAGACCATGGAATATGCAGAGTGACCCCATGGGGTTTCCGCCTGGACAGTAAACCAGACGCTGAACTTCCCGTCCGCTCTCTCTTCCCATTAAAAATGAGTAGAACAGAAATGAAGCGATAGCTCAAGATTTGGTAAAGGACAGCGAGTAAAAGCTCGGATGTGACGGAGCAGGTTAGAAAATATGACGTGAGGACTTCACTGGAGGAAACCTCCGTGTTCATAACGTGGATGTTTTTTGTCTAGAGGCTAACGCGGCTAACACAAAATAAAAATCAAAACTAGCGCAAAAAAAGAATCGTCCTGTTAGTTTAAATAATATTTACTTGTTTACCTGTAACATTATCATTTTTTAACACCAGCCTTTAGCTCTAAGATAAAGCTCCGCCCCTTACGAGCGCTGGCGTTTCCTTTGGGGCAGATTCACAGAGAACATGATGTTATTACTCGCTGCTGTGACTCCATCAGTAACTCTGTCCTTAACCAGATCCTGAGCTTCTCTTTATTTGTGTGGGACAAACAGGAAGTCCAGGGTCTGGTTTACTGTCCAGGAAGACGCCACGTGGGGAAACTGCGCATAAGCCTACGCAGCAACAGCTTAAAGTTTAACTCAATTAGCACAAGCAGCTAAAGTTAGCATTTAACCTGTTGCACAAAAACAACCGACCTGAGGAAAGTTCCGTCCGTGGGGCAAAGGGGCAAAAACGTCTGTCAATAGTTGGGCATAAAGAAAGTTGAACTAATGAATGAGACGGTGCTTTTATTTTGGCGAGCTGGATCGAAGCAGGAAGTGACTGTGTGGGCTGTGCAGCTCCTGTTAGCTTGAGTCAGTCTTACACATTGTAGCTCAGATGTAGTTTTGAAACGCCTTTAATCTGCTGGTTGTCGTCGCTGATCTGCAGTCATGTGTGATCCCCATGGTTCTATTTCTCAGTGTTTCTTGTGTCCAGCAGAGGTCAGTCTTTAGCCCCCGGGTTGTTCCCTCTTGTGTCTCTCCCCCCCCGGTACTGACCCTGTGTGTGTCTGTCCCAGGACGGCTTCACCCCCCTGGCCGTGGCTCTGCAGCAGGGCCATGAGAACGTGGTGGCCCTCCTCATAAACTACGGCACGAAAGGCAAAGTGCGGCTCCCGGCGCTGCACATCGCGGCGCGCAACGACGACACGCGCACGGCGGCCGTGCTGCTGCAGAACGACCCCAACCCGGACGTCCTCAGTAAGGTACGGTCCGGCTAACGTCTGAAACATTACCACAGAGCCGGCTCTATGGGGGAAAGGCTAGACCGCAGTACCACCAGCGGCCACTAATCAAACTAGAGACAAGTGAACCCAGGAAGCTAACGGACAATCCACAACGGAAACAGAAACAGATCAGACTACACACACAAATGACCCCTCCTCGTCCCTTTCCTCCCCCCTACACATAAATGCTAACGTTAGCTTTATGCTACATATGCTAACACTAGGCTAGTGTCGTTCTTTTCCTCCTACTGGGCAATCTGCTGTGAAGAAAATATCAATATGGACCCAGTTTTGACTTGACTTTACTTGTGTGTGATAGTTTACAGTTTATCAGAAAACAGAGAAAAATTGTGGCGAAACCATCAAATTATCGCCTCTAAGCACAAACACTAGCAACTAATCCTTAACCTCTTAACTCCCGCCTGAACCGAGAGGATCTTTTTCCTCACGTCATCAGATTTTTTTTCCATCATTTTTTTTGTTGGGTATTCAACTCATTTTTGTAACATTTTTGTCATTTTTTTTGTCATTTTTTTGTCATTTTTTCTTCCATTTTTTTAATACATTTTTTGTCAAATTCTTATCAATTTTTTTGTCATTTTATGTCATTTTTTGTCATAATTTTTCAGTTTTTCTTCAATTTTTTTTAATCAATTTTTTGTCCAATTTTTCTAAATTTTTTGTGACATTTTTGCCACTTTTTCATCAAATTTTATCTTTTTTTTTTTTGTCACATTTTGTCGAATTTTATCTTTTTTTTATTTTTGCTATTTTTTTGGTAAATTTTTATCACAGTTTTGTAAATTTTTTGGTCAATTTTTAATCAACTTTTGGTCATTTTTTGGTCATATTTTTGTATTTTTTTTCTCACATTTTTGTCTTTTTTTTGTCATTTTTGCCTCTTTGTCAGCAATTTTTCGTCACCTTTTTGTCAATGTTTTCTCACTTTTTCGTCACATTTCCATCATTGTTTTCGTCTCAGTTTTGTTGCTATTTTCACACCTTTTTCCCAGAAGCTTTTGGATTGGGGTAAAGCCAAACTGGAAGAAAATGTGCTCGGTTCAGGCGGGAGTTAAGGGGTTAAAGGAGCTATACCTGATTCGACTTCTAGAAATGGAATGAAAATACTGTAATTTCATCCTCCTTTGGTATAATGTAAACTCAAACATTTGTGGGGAAAACATGCGTGCACCCAACTATAAAACATTTGTATCAATTTCATGAACTTGCAGGCTGTTTTTCTAGCATTTTTGTGATAAACTTGTCCCTGTAAAGAATTTGGATTCTACAAATACATTAGGTAAGTTACGAATGAGTTTGGACCACAACAAACATTTTAATTTAGTGGCCTCGCCTTTAAGTGTTTGCTGTCAAGATCTATGCAGTTAGTGAACTAGACCTTCAGCAGCATTTGTCCAATTCGACCGTCCTTAAACAGGGGAAAGGGAAGTGACATCACCAACAGCTGCTGTTCTTCTTCTGTAAGGTTATTGGCAGACTGCAGGCAAACAAAAGTGCATGTCGCCCCCTAGTGTATAGTGTATGCAACGACATAGTGTCCAAACAAAGACATTTAAGGAGAAAAAAAAATCCAAATGCTCCTTCACATTTCCCTTTAGTGATATTTTATCTCCACAGCTGTTTCTTAAAGCGACAGCAGCAACTGATCCATGTGGCTTAAGTTTCTACTAAATGAAAACAAAAGCATTTAATCCGTTTCCTGAGTTTCCTCTTTAACACTGACATGTGACTGAGCTGTGGGGACGACAACATGTGTTTATCACTTTTATAAAGTTTGGCTTGTGCAGAATGTGCTCCTGTCAATCAACAGTGGTTGCGCATGAATCACTCGAGGGTGGGGGTGAGGTCCCTATGCTAACGTGGCTATGATTGTTAGCATTGAGGCTCCTCCCCCTAACTCCTTCCTAACTGGCAGCCCAATTCGGAGGCTTCTTATCATGGCGGACGCTGACGCACATCCGGTTTGGTGTGAGACCTCTTACCAATTTACTGGTTTCGTTCGGGTCCTGTTATTCCCATGAAAGGCTTTCTTCCCCTTCGGCTAAGCCACGCCTCCTTGTGTGATGCGGGAGGGAAAAAAATAATATTACTCAAATTGCAGGCCCAGGCGCTCGATTATTCGCAGTCTGTTCCATTTGTAAAGCGTCAAAGTGTAAAGCATTCTCCGTGCGGGCTTCTGGTCCAAAGGTCTAAGAAACGAAGTCTGAACAAACGCTTCAGATGAAAGGTCACACGTGTCCGTCTGACTGTAATGGGATGTAACTGTGCCTCTTGTCTGACTGTAACGGGATGTAACTGTGCCTCTTGTCTGACTGTAACGGGATGTAACTGTGCCTCTTGTCTGACTGTAACGGGATGTAACTGTGCCTCTTGTCTGACTGTAATGGGATGTAACTGTGCCTCTTGTCTGACTGTAATGGGATGTAACTGTGCCTCTTGTCTGACTGTAACGGGATGTAACTGTGCCTCTTGTCTGACTGTAACGGGATGTAACTGTGCCTCTAGTCTGACTGTAATGGGATGTAACTGTGCCTCTTGTCTGACTGTAACGGGATGTAACTGTGCCTCTTGTCTGACTGTAACGGGATGTAACTGTGCCTCTTGTCTGACTGTAATGGGATGTAACTGTGCCTCTTGTCTGACTGTAATGGGATGTAACTGTGCCTCTTGTCTGACTGTAATGGGATGTAACTGTGCCTCTTGTCTGACTGTAACGGGATGTAACTGTGCCTCTTGCAGACCGGCTTCACCCCGCTGCACATCGCTGCTCACTACGAGAACCTGAACGTGGCCCAGCTGCTGCTCAACAGAGGCGCGAATGTCAACTTCACCCCAAAGGTACGAACACGAGATCATTCCAAAGCAGGTTCAGGCGCCTAAATGTGGACAGTCAGGGGTGTCACATCTCCTGTTCTGAACTGGTAGGTTGGAGCTCCTCAGGGCTGCATACTTAGACCCATATTGTTCCATGTATCAATACAGCTTTATGCAGATGATGCCAAATCTGATGTAAAGTCTGAGGAACTTCACGACTTGGACTTGACTCGAGACTTGCCTTTAGTGACTTGCTCCCACCTCTGACACTGAGTCACTTAACCTCTTAACTCCCGCCTGAACCGAGAGCGTTTTCTGCAGTTCAGCTTTACCCAAATCCTGTAGGCCAGTGTAACGCCTCATTTGAAAGCTAAGATCTACAAAACTCATCTAAATGGATCTTTTTCCTCACGTCATCAGATTTTTTTCCATCTTTTTGGGGGGGGGGGTTTCAACTCATTTTGTAACTTTTTTGTCTTTTTTTTTTAAATCAATTTTTTGTCTTTTTTGGGTCATTTTTCGTCACATTTTTGTCAAAGTTGTTGTCGTTTTTTTGTCTTTTTTTGTCATTTTTTTGTCTTTTTAGTCATTTTTCGTCACTTTTTCGTCACTTTTTTGTCTTTTTTTGTCATTTCTTTGTCATTTTTTTGTCTTTTTTTTGTCATTTTGTGTCTTTTTTTGTGATTTTTTGTGATTTTTCGTCACTTTTTTGTCTTTTTTGTCATTTTTTTGTCACATTTCTGTCATTTTTTTGTCATTTTTTGTCATATTTTTTGTCATTTTTTTTGTCATTTTTTGTCATTTTTTCGTCACTTTTTTGTCCAAGTTTTCTCACTTTTTTGTCACATCTTCATCCTTGTTTTCGTCTCAGTTTTGTCGCTATCTTCACACCTTTTTTCCAGAAGCTTTTGGATTGGGGCAAAGCCAAACTGGAGAAAATGTGCTCGGTTCAGGTGGGAGTTAAGGGGTTAAAGGTCAAATATGCACAAATATTAACTTTTTTTCCACATAAAAAGTTGCGTAGTGCACCTTTAAGCAGGATTATTTTTCTGATGATTTTGACTTGGTTCGAGCTTTACCGGGGCGGCCGTAGGTGTGGCTCAAACTGACGCTGCCTTTAGTTTTTATTTTTTTTTTTTTTTTTTTTTTTTTTATTTTTTTTTTTTTTTTTTTATTATTCATTCAACATAAAAGCACAAGATACACTTACAGATAGTGCACCAACCCAAAAAACCCTCCCTCCCTCCCTCCACCCCCATTTACACTCATTCTCACTCATTCACACTCATTCACACAAAAAGGGCTTTTACCTACAGTACAGTACTCAGGCTCCCACAGTAAACATCACTGCAGTCAGCAAAGAAACAAAGTTCGTGGCACAGGAAACTGTGTGTGTTGCTGGTCCATTGACGGCACCATTTTCATTAGCTACAAGTTCATCCATAATTGTTTTAATTTTATTTTAGGTACTTTTTGTCTATTTTTATTTTTATTTTTTTATTTTTTATTTTTTTTCTTTTTCAAAAAAAAAACTATAGGACATTATCTTCACCAGACCAGGTCTATATAGGGTTCTTAAAACCAGGTCCAATCCAGATCATGTCCAGGTCGGGCTCAGCAACACACACTTTCATTTATATGTACACTCAAATTAGGAGAACAACAGATTTCATATAATCTAATCAAAATGACACTTTCAAAATAAGCATTTGAGACCATCCCATCTACTTTTGTGTTTTTTGGCATCATTATCTGTTTCAACCATATACTTTTCTAAAGTTAAGAAATTCTGAATAAATGTTTTAAAGAAAGTAATATTAAGTGAATATCTATTTTTGGCCTTAAAAATAAACCTTTTACCGAGTACAATAATTAAATTAACTAAATCATGACAGTCAATAAATTCTCCTAATGTAACAGAAACCACATCAAGCTTCATAAACAAACCAATCCTTAAACACATTTTTTCAACTTCTACCCAAAACAAAGACACAATATGACAATACCAAAACAAATGCAGGGTAGATTCGGACTCGTGACCACAAAAACGACAAACATCTGATTCTATCATATTCCACAGTTTTAGCATTTTACCCGTGGGTAAGAAGTTATAAATAATTTTAATTTGAAAGTAACGATTTTGCACATCGATAGTAGTTTTGTAGATTAATTTGAATATTGCGTCCCATGGCAACGGGGAGTCAAAGTAGTCCTCCCATTTTCCACATGTACTATATGGGGCAGCCTTCAGAGATTTCTTTATTAAATAAAAATTGTATATTTTTCTATTTATTTTTGTTCCTTTTTGCCAACTAGAGTTTCTTATTGGAGGTTTACAGACCGATAATTTAGTAGTTCCATAATTAATTACTTGCTTCCATTTTTTCCCAATTACTCCTGTTAGTTGAGTAAATGAAAAGCTGGAACAGGCATCGCCATACGTAGTTCTGAATTCATCATACTCCATGATCTTACCGTTCTCATTGATAATATCATTGACAAAAATGATTCCTCTTTCAAACATATTCTTCCAAAAGAAAGGCTTTCCATCTATTAGAATATTAGAGTTCATCCATATTATCTGCTGCAAAATGTCGTCTCTTTTTTCTGGTACATAAAATTGAAAGCACCACCATGAGTGGATTGTTTCTTTTATGAACCCCGAGATATTTCCCAGCAGACTCACTACATATGGAAAATGGGAAGGCATCACTTGGAGAAACGGATACAATTTCTTATGATACAGTACATGTTTTTTGTCCAGCAGGACACTTGTGTACCACTCGGTATTGAGATACATCTTTGGAACAATTGATGCTTTTAAAGACAGACACATAGCTTCAAGGTTTAGAAGTTTCAGACCCCCATATTCATATTCATTGTACAAAACCTTTCTTTTGATCTTTTCTGGCTTGCCGTCCCAGACAAAATCGAATACCTTCTGCTCATAAACCTTAAAAAAGTTTTGTGATGGAGCTGGTAATGACAAAAATAGATAAATAAACTGAGGAATAATTAAAGAGCTGCCTTTAGTTTGTGTGAGGAACCTTTGCATCTGCAGAGAGTGGTCCTCTGTGGTCTAACTGACCCTGGTCTGTGGTCTAACTGACCCGTGTGTCCACAGAACGGCATCACGCCCCTGCACATCGCGTCCAGGAGAGGGAACGTCATCATGGTGCGTCTGCTGCTGGACAGAGGAGCACAGATCGACGCCAAGACCAAGGTGCCGCGCAGGACAAGCTTTTTTGTCTTTTTGTTGTAATTTTTTGTCTTTTTTTGTAATTTTTTGTTGTTTTTTGTCATTTTTTTTGTTATTTTTTCGTCACTTTTTTTGTCATTTTTTGTCAATTTTTTTGTCATTTTTTGACATTTCTCCGTCACTCTTTTGTCAATGTTTTTGTCATTTTTTTTGTCATTTTTTTGTCATTTTTGTTATATTTTTTGTTATATTTTCTGTCATTTTTGTCATTTTTGTCATTTTTAGTCATTTTTTGTCAACGTTTTTGTCATTTTTTTGTTGTTATTTTTTGTTATTTTTTGTCATTTTTTTGTTTTTTTTGTGTCTTTTTTTATGTCTTTTTTGTCATTTTTTTGGTTATTCTTTCATCACTTTTTTTGTCATTTTTTGTCCATTTTTTTGTCATTTTTTGACATTTTTTGTCATTTTTTTGGTCATTTTTTTTGTCATTTTTTTGTTTTTATTTTTTGTTATTTTTTGTCATTTTTTTGTCTTTTTTGTGTCTTTTTTTATGTCTTTTTTGTCATTTTTTTGTTTGTTTTTTCGTCACTTTTTTGTCATTTTTTGTCAATTTTTTTTTGTCATTTTTTGACATTTTTCCGTCACTTTTTTGTCAACGTTTTTGTCATTTTTTTTTTATTTTTTGTCATTTTTTTTTTTATTATTTTTGTCAAATTTTTTGTCATTTTTTGACATTTTTCCGTCACTTTTTTGCCTTTTTGTTGTCATTTTTTGTCATTTTTTTGTCCATTTTTTTTGTTATTTTTTGCCTCTGTTTAACCGCGTGGTCACATGTTTGTTCTGTCGCGCAGGACGAGCTGACCCCGCTCCACTGCGCCGCCAGGAACGGCCACGTCCGGATCATCGAGATCCTCCTGGACCACGGGGCGCCCATCCAGGCCAAGACCAAGGTCAGACGGAGCTTTGTCCCGTGTCCGTCTGCTGGGGGGGGGGGGGTCAGGGCCAGGAAATGATGCTAAATCAACAAGGACGGCTCTGAAATCAGGACGTTCGTCTGAAAAGGGGTGTGTGGGAAAAGAAAAGGGCCCGACTGGTGTTTTAAAGTCAGACACAGCAGTTATTATCGCTCACTCCAGAGCAGAGCGAGTCCTTGAGCCAAAGTCTGGACGAGGAAACTATTCACAACAGTGGAGAAGCTTTTAGGTAAAACATGAACCTGTTTCCGTTCTCTCGAGTGTTCGTCCCACAGCAGGGTTCCTCCTCAGGCAGCTTTGCTTTAGGCTGTGGGTCAGAGCTTTACCCGACTGACCTGGCACACTTTAAACACATTTAAACACATCTACAGATCTGAGAGCACGAGACGGGGCAAGGGCGAGCAAAACATGAAACACGTGTTCAAACCAACAAAGTAAAGCTCAGCTCACACTACACCACTTTTATGCCCGATCTTGCTCTAATTCTCAGTCGTGCCGAGTCTTTTCGAGTCGCGTCTAGTCGAAGGCGGTCACACAGAGTCGGGTCGTGTAGTGTGGGCGGTAGAAAACATGTTTGATTTTTAAGCCCGATTTTGGACGCACGGGAGAAACGTGGGTGATTTTACCGACACAAATGTGAATGACAGAGTGATATAAAGACAGAAAAACACCACCGCGCCTCCTTTTTTCACTTCTCTGTTAAACCAGCGGCACAAACAACACACAACACAACACGAAACAGCACAACTTTCTATCACCAAAAGTTCACGACAACCACCTTTTCCAGCTACATTTCAACCACGAGCAGAGTTTAGCGGCTCTTACTGAGTTTGGAGACGAACTGTTTAGCTTCACTTCGCTGCTAACGGCGGCTAGCCTCCGCTTTCTCCTCCGTCTTGTCTCCTTTTCTTATTAAATCCACTGAGCTACGTCCCGCTTCTTCGCGTCGCCAACTTTTATCTCCATTTGACAGAACTGTAGCCCAGTTGAAGCTTCGTAGTAGCAGTAAGCTAGCTGTAACGCTTTGTGACTAGAAGGGTTGACTGTGCCAGAAGAAGATTCGGCCACGGAGCCAGAGTGTGTGAATAAAACACATATACAGGAGGAACGTTTCAAAAAAATGTATTGAATATGTATAGTTTTCAATATAATAGTGTATTCAATATATATATGTATACGGTATATAATAATAAATATAGGAGGTTATGAAAGTGTATATATATTATTGATAGGTCAGATATAATTACAAAACAATACACACAAATACAAAAACAAAACAATGTGGTGCAGAATGCACTTCAAAGAGGTTGTTTTTCTTTGAGTTTTCAGTTCAGTTCAGGTTCGATTATTCCTACCACTTTGGTAGGTCAATAGCTCGCCATCAAGAGGAGAAAGTTGAAAGGTTGCGATTCAAAAAGGGTGGATTGGTTGGTTCAGTCCTTTACAAAAAACCCGACCTGGAAAGGTCAAAATGAAACAAATGAGCATATGTATCATTAAGCTAAATTATCCACATTTACCTCTGTAGATTTTACAGATATTTTACATAGAATAAAACTATTTAACAGCTAAATAGTTTTACAATACGGTTAGAAAACCATTTCACAAATCAAGTGCACTTCAAAGGTTCAACATACTCAAGATATCCAAGAATAAAGTAAATTACTTGAGTAGGGATTAAAATACTCAAGCAGATTCTCATAAAGTTGCGCAACAATAGGAAAAAAACACGTAGCTACGTCAAAAGTCAAAAAGTAAATAAAGCGGAAACTCATAGCCGCTTTAATGCTATAATTAGAAATCTCAAGCGCGCACAAAACCGGTGCAAAAGCGCAAAACCAAGGGTCGCTTCTAGTAAAAGAAACCGTTCCGTGCCATTCGGCTTAAATATTAAGTTAAATAATGTCGCGGATTAAGCGCTAGAAGCGGTGCTTTGCGCGCAAGCACAGCACATAAACAAACGTAAACAATCAAAGAGGCTCAAAGGAGCTTGGAACGGGAGCGGTAGCGAGGCTTGGATCACGCAATCAAAACCGCAAAATGTAACTTAAAATCACTCGCTATAAACGTAAATAATAAACCGAGTTTGTGTCGGAAACTCACCGTTGAAGACTATCTAAGATACTCGGGTAGAAGTGGTCCCAGCCCGAGAGGTTTGAAGGTGTGGGGCTCGAACGGTCATCACAAGCGTGATGCTGTTAAACAATGTCTTTGTAAACATCACGCCATCATTCATAAACCGCTTCGAACTTTAAAACTCACCCATTATAGGAGTGTCAATATGAGCGTATTGAGCGTATGAGTTGTACGGGAAGCAGACCCGCAAAATTAAAACTGCTTCAGGAAATGCGGGTTACATAGCGCTGCGGTGTTGTGACATTGTTGACACCATTGACCAATCGGGACACACACGTTATCCCGCGCTCACAAACACAGGCCTGTCTTTGCGGATTTGGGGTCAGTTTTGAAGCCGTAGAGACGACAGACGCGCTGTGTTATAAAACATCAGCTGTTTGTCAGAATCGTGTGTCGCTCTTACGATTCTCAGTCGTTAAGTGTTGAACCCCCAGACGTTCTATAATCGCACTGAATCCAGTCGTGTAGTGTGGACCCCCCATTCAATATAAAATCATTCACGACTGGAAAAATCGTGTAGTGTGTGCTGACCTTAAATGAATGAAGATCAAATGTATTGAATGAGATATAAAGACAGGCCCTCCTTTTTTAGCTCATTCAAATATTTGTGTTATTTTCATTTTATGTTAGCTTCAATTAGCCATTAGCTCTAAGTCAAATACACCTATGTTTTATGTTTTTTTATTGTTATTACCGCTATTAATCCTTTTTTTATACAGGTTTGTCCCTTGAGACTCAATGTCACATTTACATGAGGGTCAGTTAAACAGCACAAAAGTAAAAATACAACAAAAATACTGACACATTTTACAGTTTTGAAGTATTTCGAGCCAACGTCATGTTTTGAACCTGCGGTGATCAGTGACTCCCGGTGGAAACATCACATCTGCTGGTGCTGATCATGTAAAACGCTCCTCGTGCTTCTCGTCCCACAGAACGGCCTGTCCCCGATCCACATGGCCGCCCAGGGGGACCACGTGGACTGTGTGAAGCAGCTCCTCCAGTACAACGCGGAGATCGACGACATCACGCTGGACCACCTCACGCCGCTGCACGTGGCCGCGCACTGTGGGCACCACCGCATGGCCAAGGCGCTGCTGGACAAGGGCGGCAAACCCAACTCGCGGGCCCTGGTAGGTCCCTCCCCCCCCCCCTGTACCCAGAGCCGTGGGAGGATGTTTTAGTTAGGGGGCGCTGAGGGACAAAATATACCCCCAAAATACTGTTTATTAACCTCTTAACTCCCGCCTGAACCGAGAGCATTTTCTCCAGTTCAGCAAATCCAAATCCTGTAGGCCAGTGTGACGCCTCATTTGAAAGACCTACAAAACTAAACTGATCTTTTTCCTCACATCAGGTGTTTTTTTCATCACTTTTTTTGTTGTCAAATTTTTGTGACTTTTTTGTGACTTTTTCGTCAAATTATTTGCATTTTTTTGTCAAATTCTTATCACTTTTTTGTCCATTTTTTTTTTTTCTTCAAATTTTTCTCACTTTTTTGTCAAATTTGTGTCAATTTTTGTCATTTTTTGTAAAATTTTTGTCATTTTTTTGTCAAATTCTTTTCACTTTTTCTTCAAATTTTTCCAACTTTTTCGTCCATTTTTTCTCAATTTTTCATCAATTTTTTTCACTTTTTTGTCATTTTTTTGTCAATTATTCAAATTTTTTTGTCTAAATTCTTATCACTTTTTCATCCTTTTTTCGCCATTTTTTGTAAATTTTTTGTCATTTTTTCGTCAATTTTTTTTTTTTTTTCTATTTTTCTTCAAATTTTTCTCACTTTTTTGTCAAATTTGTGTAAATTTTTTGTCACTTTTTTGTCACTTTTTTGTAAAATTCTTGTCACTTTTTGTAAATTTTTTGTCACTTTTTTGTAAATGTTTTCTCACTTTTTTCACATTTTCATCCTTGTTTTCGTCTCAGTTTTGTCGCTATTTTCACACCTGTTTCCCAGAAGCTTTTGGATTGGGGTAAAGCTGGAGAAAATGTGCTCGGTTCAGGTGGGAGTTAAGGGGTTAATATTGCCTGCAGTTCACAAACTATCCACCAGGGGGTGCTGCAGCGCCCTCAGCACCCTGGGTTCCCACGGCCTTGCCCTTTACCCCCCCCCCACATACACATGTTTACCAGTGACGTCTCCTCTGTGCTCGTCAGAACGGCTTCACTCCGCTCCACATCGCCTGCAAGAAGAACCATCTGAGAGTCATGGACCTGCTGCTCAAACAGTCGGCGTCACTGGAGGCGGTCACTGAGGTAACCACACGGGGACCACGCGGGGACCACACGGGGACCACCAGGATCTGTCCCCTAAACAACACCAGTGTGGTCTCAAGAAAAGGTTTAGGTTCCACTGGTAGAGAAAATATTAAAGCAGGAACCGAAAGTTTAGTTCTACTGGTAGAGAAAAAATTCATTTTGATGCTGTTGGTCCAGGGAAGTGACTTGGTTGTTTCAGCTTTTTTCCCCCAATATTTATTTATTTATTTTCCCCTATAGTTAAAAATACATATTTTTACCAATTCTTACCAATCTTTTCTAGTTTTCCCTCATTTTTACGAATTCTTTTTTTTTTTTTGCCCAATGCTTCCCCCATTTACCCCCACAATTTAGTCCCCTTTTTTTTTCTCCATATTTTTGCCCCATTTCTCCCAATTTTAAAGGAGCTATATCATGCTATTTTAGCCTTTCCAAAGTTAAGTATAGGCGTGTATATGATATATTGTACCTCTACCACTATGGAGCACTCATTTTTGTGATAAATATAAGTGTTTTCTGGAGGTATTTTTCGAATCCGGAAGACAAAACGCTTCGATTCAGTTAACTCCGCCCCCTCTCTCCACACATACTTTACCGTAATATAAATAAACTGCAATAAGTGAAGTTACTTCACAATGCAGTTATAAGGAGTTGACATCTGCAACACAGCTTCATAAATGGCTAACACACATGCTAATATGCTAACACACAAGCTAATATGCTAACACACATGCTAATATGCTAACACACATGCTAATATGCTAACACACATGCTAATATGCTAACACACATGCTAATATGCTAACACACGAGCTAACCCGCGTTTGGACTGACTCACCCTCTAGTCCATCACTGTTTACATTGTGGGACTCGCGTTGGTTATAAAAGTTAATCCACTTTGGTTCTGGTGAAGGTTCACAAACATCCATCAGTGACAGTCACAGAAAAACAATATTTTGGTGATAGTCGCCGAATCCCGGAGAGAAAAACAGCTTCTGTGGACTCTTCTTGAAAAAGGTTGAATCATAGACTGTATAAACTCCTCGTCCTCGTAGCCAAACGCGCTTCTTTTTCTCCGTGACATTATCGTTAGGTAAGAATAAAGAACAGGTGTGTCCAGAGTAGGTAACGAGCTCCATCTTCAGCTGCAGCGCAAACATGACTGATCTGTTCAGACGCTCAGGGTTTGTTTTGGCCACAGCTGACCTGGAAGCACCTCGGGCACAGCCTTTTTATATCTTTTTATTTTTTTCCTTTTCCTTTATTTGCATCTTTCTTGCGACAGAAATAATGAAAAGGGTGGTTTAAAAATTAAAATCCGTCCGTAAGCATAGAATTAAGACATTACATTACAGACGTCGAGCACTTTCGTTCCGCTGTGACGACACAACTGAACACTCAGTCGTTCACCAGGAGAGGGCGGAGCCTCAGAGAGCAGGAGGGCGGAGCCTCAGAGAGCAGGAGGGCGGAGCCTCAGAGAGCAGGATTCAGGAGGATTACTGAGAGCTGCGTGAATGAAGCCACAAACCACTCTGGGGGTGTTTTTGATAAGGAAATAGCAGAACAACATGGCTGAAAGCTCCAAAAAGTCGATTTTCCATGATATAGGACCTTTAATACATTTTCTTCCCAATTTTTTCCCTCATTTTTATTACTAATATTTTCTCTATTTTCCCTCAAAATGATTCCCTATTTTCCCCAACAATTTATTCCCCATTTCTCCGAATTTTTTTTTACACTTTATTTTATTTTATTTTATTTTATTTTATTTTATTTTATTTTATTTTATTTTATTTTATTTTATTTTATTTTATTTTATTTTATTTTATTTTATTTTATTTTATTTTATTTTATTTTATTTTATTTTATTTTATTTTTGACACAATTTTTTCTAATTTTTTCTAATTTTCCCAATTTATTCCCTCTTATTCATCACTAATATTTTTTGCATTTCCCCCATTTTATTCCCCAAATGATTCTCCTTTTTGTTCACATTTTTGGACCTCGAGATAAACCCAAACGTGCAGATCTTCCACATTATGTTCAGTTTTCTGGTATTGTTAAAGTTCTGGTCCCGAAGCTCCCTGACCCTCCCTGTCCTGTCCTGTCCTCCCCCAGTCGGGCCTGACTCCGCTGCACGTCGCCTCCTTCATGGGCCACCTCAACATCGTGAAGATCCTGCTGCAGAAAGGAGCCTCGCCCAGCGCCTCCAACGTGGTCAGTGTCCGGGCGTCCGGCGGTCACAGGTCATAACACGTGATGTTTTATGACGACAATGTGGTTTGTGCAGAAAGTGGAGACTCCTCTACACATGGCGTCCAGGGCGGGGCACGCCGAGGTGGCCGAGTTCCTGCTCCAGAACGGGGCTCCGGTGGACGCCAAGGCCAAGGTAACGGCAACTTCTCTTCCCCCTCTTGGAAAGCTCTGTTTTTCTCTTCTCTTTTTTCTTCATTGTTTTTATTATGCAATTTAAAAAAAAATAGCACAATGGCAAACAGACAACTGGTCTTCCATCCAAGTAATAGCCAAGAGTGAACAATGTCCCCTGTACACCGCAAAAAGTATTTAACTAGATCAGTATAAACATCTCAATTTGAGCACAATAATCCAAATGTTAGTTGTTTTGACTAGTTCAGTTCAGTTCTTAGATTATTTCACTTGTTCTGAGATGTTTCTGACTCGTTTCGATGCGTTTCGTCCTTATTTCAGGTCATTTTCTTTGCCAATGGGGAAAGAAAATTGGTCTTATCTCATTTTTTTCTCAATTTTACTTTCTTACCGTAAATTCTCTAATACTGGCCTGTGTTTCATTAGAGGCCGGGTCTCTGACAGAGGCCGGGTCTCCGACAGAGGCCGGGTCTAACAGAGGCCGGGTCTAACAGGGGCCGGGTCTCCGACAGGGGCCGGGTCTCCGACAGAGGCCGGGTCTAACAGAGGCCGGGTCTCCGACAGGGGCCGGGTCTCAGACAGAGGCCGGGTCTAACAGAGGCCGGGTCTAACAGAGGCCGGGTCTAACAGAGGCCGGGTCTCCGACAGGGGCCGGGTCTCCGACAGAGGCCGGGTTCGCGGCTGGCGGAGGCAAATAAAAGCCGGTCTCTAAAACAGGCCGGGGCTTTTATTAGAAACTATAGTGGTAGAAATATTCCCCATGTTAGGAACTTGTCTCATACTGGTGTAAATGAAAACTCACGTGCAGGAAGTAACAAACTGAACCCGGGCCGAGGGGGACGCTGCGGAGGAGCTGATCCCAGCGTAACTTTGACACAGATTTAGCCACTTTTCAAACCTCCTGTGACGATATTTGGAAACAGTGCAAATGTCGTGTGACCCTCCAGGGTTTTAATAAAGTCACCATCGCGTCTTCAAAGCACGTCCAGCTGCTCCGTGTGCAGGTCAGTCCCACGCCTCAAAATAACTCCTCCCATCAGCGCGAGCGTCTCGTCTTCTTTCGGGTCAGTCTCATGATCGATCACAAACACAAACGCTCCGTCTAAACTCGCCTTTACACAAGAAAACAACAAATAATCCGGTCCGCGGTAAAAACGAAACAGAAACCTGCAGTGACACTGATGTCAAAGCTCCGCTAACGGCAACGAAACACTTCCTGTTGTCCCGACAAAATAAAAGGCGTCAATGTTCCAGCCGCTGGGAGAGGGTTTGAAATGTTCATTAATAAATGAACCTAATATTTTAGGTGCAAATGGACACAAATCTCGTTTTTCTTCATTTTCCTGGTCGCCCGTTTTGCTCAAATAGAAATAAAGGCCTGTCTCTAATTGTGGCCTGGTTCCAATAAAGGCCTGGTCCTGATGCCCTTGAGTAAATAAAGGCCCCGGCCGATATTAGAGCATTTCGGTGTTTCAAGCGAGATTTACCCTAGAACTGGTCTGAAATGTCCTCAAACAAGCAAAGTAAACTCGGTCCGATCAGGAAAAGTGTCTAAATGAGTGAAAACCGCTCAAAACAAGAAACATTTCCTCAATTCAAGTCACTTTTTTGTCAAATTATTCGCATTTTTTGGTCGAATTCTTATCACTTTTTCGTCCATTTTTTCCTCAATTTTTCGTCAAATTTTTCTCACTTTTTCGTCAATTTTTGGTCAAATTTCTCATTTTTTGGTAATTTTTTGTAAATTTTTTGTCAAATCATTCGCATTTTTTGGTCAATTTTTTGTCAATTTTTTGTCACTTTTTCGTCAAATTATTCACATTTTTTTGTCGAATTCTTATCACTTTTTCGTCCATTTTTTCTACATTTTTTTGTCATATTTTTCTCACTTTTTTCTGAATTTTTTCTCAATTTTTGGTCAAATTATTCGCATTTTTTGGTCGAATTCTTATCACTTTTTCGTCCATTTTTTCCTCAATTTTTCGTCAAATTTTTCTCACTTTTTCGTCCATTTTTTCTTAACTCGTTTCGATACGTTTTGTCCTTATTTCAGGTCATTTTCTTTGCCAATGGGGAACGAAAATCGGTCTTATCTCATTGGCTCATTACTTTCTTATTTCAAGCGAGATTTACCCTAGAACTGGTCTGAAAAGCAAACTTGGTCCGATCAGGAAAAGTGTCTAAATGAGTGAAAACCGCTCAAAACAAGAAACATTTCCTCAATTCAAGTCATTTAAGCCAATGCTTGATATTCACTTTCTGTAGTGCATCTCCGTCCCAGTTTCCCTCTCAGCTCAAAGGTCTCACCTGTAACTGTCCCCCCCCCTCAGGACGACCAGACGCCCCTGCACTGCGCCGCTCGTATGGGACACAAAGAGCTGGTCAAGCTTCTCCTGGACCAAAAAGCCAACCCCAACTCCAGCACCACGGCGGGACACACCCCCCTGCACATCGCGGCCCGAGAGGGACACGCCCACACGGTCCGCATCCTCCTGGACACGGACGCGCAGCAGACCAAGATGACCAAGGTAACGGGACGTGGGTGGGCGTGGCCGGTCACCGCGTGAAGGTGAGAAGGCGTCCTGACCGGAGGCGTGTGTTTGTGTCGTGCAGAAAGGCTTCACTCCTCTTCACGTGGCGTCCAAATACGGCAAAGTGGACGTGGCCGAGCTGCTGCTGGAGCGAGGGGCCAATCCCAACGCAGCCGGGAAGGTGAGCGACACGTGTGGGCGAGGCCGTTGGGAACCCAGGGTGCTGAGGGCGCCGCAGCACCCCCCTGGCGGAGAGTTTGTGAACTGCAGGCAATGTTAACCCCTTAACTCCCACCTGAACCGAGCACATTTTCTCCAGCTTTACTCCAATCCAAAAGCTTCTGGAGAAAAGGTGTGAAGATAGCGACAAGACTGAGACGAAAACAAGGATGAAAATGTGACAAAAAATGTACAAAAAGTGACAAAAATGGACAGAAATTTGACAAAAAAGTGAGAAAAATGTGACGAAAAAATGGATGAAAAAGTGATAGGAATTTGACCCAAAAAAATGTGAAGAATTTGACGAATAATTTGACGAAAAATTGAGAAAAAATGGACGAAAAAATGACAAAAAATGGACGAAAAATTGACAAAAAATGGACGAAAAAGTGACAAAAAATTTACAAATTTGACAAAAAGGTGACGAAAAATGGAGGAAAAAAACGACATAAAAGTGAAAGGAATTTGACAAAAAAAAGTGAATAATTTGACGAATAATTTGACGAATAATTTGACGAAAAATTTAGAAAAAATGACAAAAATGGACAAAAAAGTGGAAAAAATGGACAAAAAATTGGAAAAAAATGGACAAAAATGGCAAAAAATTGACAAAAATTTGACAAAAAAATGACAAAAAAATGGAAAAAAAATTGACAAAAATTTGACAAAAAATTGACAAAAATTTGACAAAAAATTGACAAAAAAATGACAAAAAATTGACGTAAAAGTGACAAAAATTGGTCAAAAAAATGTCAAAAAAAAAAGTAATAAGAATTCGACCAAAAAATGTGAATAATTTGACGAAAAAGTGACAAAAAAGTCACATAAATGTGACAAAAATGAGACGACTGCCCAACAAAAAAAGTGATGAAAAAAAATCTGACGTGATGAAAAAGATCAATTTAGTTTTGTAGGTCTTTCAAATGAGGCGTTACACTGGCCTACAGGATTTGGGTAAAGCTGAACTGGAGAAAATGCTCTCGGTTCAGGCGGGAGTTAAGAGGTTAACAAACAGGATTTATGCACAGAAAAAGTATTTTGGGGGTACATTTTGTCCCTCAGCGCCCCCTCACTAAAACATCCTCCCACGGCTCTGCGTGTGGACTCGCTCCCGCGTTCTCCTGGTCACGAATCGAGATCCGAGCTGAGAAAACTGACCTGGGGTTTGATTTCAGAACGGCCTGACTCCTCTACACGTGGCCGTCCATCACAACAACCTGGATGTGGTCAACCTGCTGGTCAGCAAGGGAGGCTCTCCACACAGCGCTGCCAGGGTGAGGCTCACAGGAACCCCTCTTAACACCCCCTAGCACCCCTCCTTACCTCCTCTGTCCCCCCTAACACCCCTCTTTACCTCCTCTGTCCCCCTTAACACCCCTCTTTACCTCCTCTGTCCCCTCTTTACCTCCTCTGTCCCCCCTAACACTCCTCTTTACCTCCTCTGTCCCCCCTAACACTCCTCTTTACCTCCTCTGTCCTCCCTAACGCCCCTCTTTACCTCCTCTGTCCCCCCTAACACTCCTCTTTACCTCCTCTGTCCCCCCTAACACTCCTCTTTACCTCCTCTGTCCTCCCTAACACCCCTCTTTACCTCCTCTGTCCCCCCTAACACTCCTCTTTACCTCCTCTGTCCTCCCTAACACCCCTCTTTACCTCCTCTGTCCCCCCTAACACTCCTCTTTACCTCCTCTGTCCCCCCTAACACTCCTCTTTACCTCCTCTGTCCTCCCTAACACCCCTCTTTACCTCCTCTGTCCCCCCTAACACTCCTCTTTACCTCCTCTGTCCCCCCTAACACCCCTCTTTACCTCCTCTGTCTCCCCTAACACCCCTCTTTACCTCCTCTGTCCCCCCTAACACCCCTCTTTACCTCCTCTGTCCCAACTAACACCCCTCTTTACCTCCTCTGTCCCCCCTAACACCCCTACCCACCCCTAACACGTGTGAAAATAGCAACAAAACTGAGACGAAAACAAGGATGAAAATGTGGAAAAAGTGAGAAAACATTGACGAAAAAGTGACAAAAAATGGTCAAAAAAAGACAAAAATTTGAAAAAAAATTGAGAAAAAAAGGGAAAAAAAGGGGAAAAAAGCACATAAAATGGACAAAAAATCGAGAAAAAATTGACAAAAAAGTGACAAAAAATTGAGAAAAAATGGACGAAAAAATGAAACAAAAATGGACAAAAAAAGACAAAAAATAGAAAAAAAATTGAGAAAGAAATGGACAAAAAATGGACAAAAAATGGACAAAAAAATGACAAAAAATGGACAAAAATTGACAAAAATTGACAAAAACTTAACACAAAAGTGAGAAAAAATTGAAAAAACTTTGAGAAAAAATGGACGAAAAATGGACAAAAAATTGACAAAAAAGTGAGAAAAATTCGACCAAAAATTGAGAAAAAATGGATGAAAAAGTGACAAAAAATTGACAAAAATGGACGAAAAATTGGAAAAAAAGACAAAAAAATGAAAAAAAAATGGGCAAAAAATTAACACAAAAGTGAGAAAAAATGGAAAAAAAATTGACAAAAAAAATGAACAAAATTGACAAAAAGTGACAAAAAATGGACGAAAAATGGACGAAAAAGTGACAAAAAATTGACTAAAAAATTACCTCCTCTGTCCCTCCTAACACCCCTCTTTACCTCCTCTGTCCCCCCTAACACCCCTCGTTACCTCCTCTTTTCCCCATAACACCCCTCTTTACCTCCTCTGTCCCCCATAACACCCCTCTTTACCTCCTCTGTCCCCCCTAACACCCCTCCTTACCTCCTCTGTCCCCCCTAACACCCCTCTTTACCTCCTCTGTCCCAGATTTTAACCCATTTCAGAAACGTGTATGTGAATATTTGAGCCAGTTAGTTTAAACGCTCTCTCTGATTGTGGAGTTAGAGACTCCCACGTGTCGTCCTCTCGTTATCACTCGCCTCCTGTGAACCTCGTTTAACCTCCTCCGCCTCCTCCCCCCTCTGGGCAGAACGGCTACACGGCCCTGCACATCGCGTCCAAGCAGAACCAGCTGGAGGTGGCCACCAGCCTGCTGCAGCACGGGGCCTCGGCCAACGCGGAGTCCCTGCAGGGGGTGACTCCTCTGCACCTGGCCTCTCAGGAGGGACGTCCCGACATGGTCACCCTGCTCATCTCCAAACAGGCCAACGTCAACCTGGGGAACAAGGCAAGGGCTACACACTTTACTGCTGTTCTCTCATGTTTAAACGTTCTGCAGGTGAACCCGGTCTGGAAGTCTCGGTTTAACTAGATCAGTATAAACATCTCAATTTGAGCATAATAATCCAAATTTTAGTTGTTTTGACTGGTTAAGAAGTTGTTGGGCATTTGTCCCAGATTATTTCACTTGTTCTGAGATGTTTCTGACTCGTTTCGATACATTTCCTCCTTATTTCAGGTCATTTTCTTTGCCAATGGGGAAAGAAAATTGGTCTCATCTCATTGGCAGATTTACTTTCTTATTTCAAGTGAGATTTACCCTAGAACTGGTCTGAAATGTCCTCAAACAAGCAAAGTAAACTCGGTCCGTAATCTAAATGACCGCTCACAGCTGTAAACGGGTGTGAAATGTGCAGGTAATTACATTCTTTTAGAAATCTGAATACACAGGAGGGACTGGGAGAGCTAGAAACGAGTTTGGGCCAAAACAAAAATGTCAGTGTTTAAACAGGAAAAATCAGGACTTTAACCTCTTAACTCCCCCGAGAGGATCTTTTTCCTCACGTCATCAGATTTTTTTTCATCATAATTTTTTTTGTTGGATATTTGTTAGATTTTTTTTTTCGGCTATTTTTTATCACATTTTTGTCACATTTTTGTCATTTTTTTGTCATTTTTTTGTCAATTTTGTATCATATTTTTGTCAATTTTTTTTTATTTTTTTGTCACATTTTTGTCATTTTTATGCCAAATTTTTATCACATTTTTGTCATTTTTTTGTCATTTTTTTTGTCATTTTTTGTCATTTTTTTGTCATTTTTTTGTCATTTTTTGTCATTTTTTTGTCATTTTCTTGTCATTTTCTTGTCAATTTTGTATCATATTTTTGTCAATTTCTTTTTTTTTTTTTGTCACATTTTTGTCATTTTTATGCCAAATTTTTATCACATTTTTGTCATTTTTTTGTCATTTTTTTGTCATTTTTTTTGTCATTTTTTGGTCATTTTTTTGTCATTTTTTTGTCATTTTTTGTCATTTTTTTGTCATTTTCTTGTGACATTTTTGTGACATTTTTGTGACATTTTTGCATCAATGTTTTCTCACTTGGCAATTTTACTTTCTTATTTCAAGCCAGATTTACCCTAGATCTGGTCTGAAATGTCCTCAAACAAGCAAAGTAAAGTCGGTCCGATCAGGAAAAGTGTCTAAATGAGTGAAAACCGCCCTTGTTCTCGGCTCAGGAGGGGGTTCAGATGAAAGGGAGCTGAGGACGTGTTGTTAAATCCCTCTGTGTGTTGTTTGTGTTGTTTGTGTTGTTTTTGCAGAGTGGTCTGACGCCGCTGCACCTCGTGGCTCAGGAGGGGCACGTGGGCATCGCGGACATCCTGGTCAAACAGGGCGCCTCGGTGTACGCCGCCACGCGGGTCAGTCACGCTCACACACGTCTGTACAAATATACTCACACATGGCAACTTTAAACCTTTACTGAAGTTACATGAATATGAGGATAATCATTTAAACCTCTTAACTCCCACCTGAACATGTTTTCTCCAAATTCTCCAAATCTAAAAGCTGATTCAAAACAGAGGCAAAAAACGAGAAGGAAATGAGGATGTAAACGTGAAAAAAAAGCTAAAAAAGTGACCAAAAAAAGCGACAAAAATGACAAAAACTCAACAAAAAAGTGACAAAAATCCAGCAAAAAAAAGATAAAAATCCAGCAGAAAAAAAGATAAAAATCCAGCTGAAAAAAAGATAAAAATCCAGCAGAAAAAAAGATAAAAATCCAGCTGAAAAAAAGATAAAAATCCAGCTGAAAAAAAGATAAAAATCCAGCAAAAAATGACAAAAATCCAGCAAAAATACACAAAAATCCAGCAAAAAAAAGACAAAAAAATGACAAAAATCCAGCAAAAAAAGACAAAAATCTAGCAAAAAAAAGACAAAAATCCAGCAAAAAAAAGACAAAAATCCAGCAAAAAAAAGACAAAAATCCAGCAAAAAAAAGACAAAAATCCAGCAAAAAAAATGACAAAAATCCAGCAAAAAAAATGACAAAAATCCAGCAAAAAAAAGACAAAAATCTAGCAAAAAAAAGACAAAAATCCAGCAAAAAAAAGACAAAAATCCAGCAAAAAAAAGACAAAAATCCAGCAAAAAAAAGACAAAAATCCAGCAAAAAAAAGACAAAAATCCAGCAGAAAAAACACAAAAATCCAGCAAAAAAAAGAATAAATTCCAGCAAAAAAAATGACAAAAATCCAGCAAAAAAGTAACAAAAAAGTGACAAAAACACATAAGGGAAATAAAATGTGACGACAATGGCGTAGAGGACAGAATAGATTTGGTTTTGGCGGGTGGTAAGAGGTTAATGTTTCATATAAAAATAAGGACGAAAAAAAATGCCAAAAATTTCACATCTTTGATTTAAATTTATAGTTTTATTGATTGGACAAATTAGTTACAATCAGAGGGATTTGGATCTTGGAAGTTATAAAAGAAGCTGTTTTTAGTGGAAAAATGTAATTCATTTATTAAATTTGGCCTAGTTTTGTGACATTTGAAACTTAAAGCTGGAGGACCTGATGTTTTGGATTTGTAGAATACATTTCTTTTTGCCACCTCAGAGTTTGTGGTAAACACAGAAAAACTATGTCTATCGTCTTCACCTAAAGTTTTATAGAGCGATGGCTCATAGAAGTGTAATGTAAATGACCGCTCACAGCTGTAAACGGGTGGGAAATGTGCAGGTAATTACATTCTTTTAACAATTTGAATACACAGGAGGGACTGGGAGAGCTAGAAACGAGCTAGAAACTCCCAACTGAATCGAGACGATCTTTTTCCTCACGTCATCAGATTTTTTTCCCATCATTTTTTTGTTGGATATTCAACTCATTTTTTTTTGTCATTTTTTTGTCATTTTATTGTCATTTTAGTCATTTTTTTCATCTATTTTTTATCACATTTTTGTCACATTTTTGTCATTTTTTTGTTATTTTTTTGTCACATTTTGTCACATTTTTGTCATTTTTTGATCATTTTTTGGTCATTTTTTAATCACATTTTTGTCACATTTTTGTCATTTTTTGTCATTTTTTGGTCAATTTTTTGTCATTTTTTGGTCAATTTTTTATCACATTTTTCTCATTTTTTTGTAATTTTCTTGTGACATTTTTGTGACATTTTTGCCACTTTTTCATCAATGTTTTCTCACTTTTTTGTCACATTTCCATCCTTGTTTTTGTCTCAGTTTTGTTGCTATTTTCTCACCTTTTTTCCAGAAGCTTTTGGATTGGGGTAAAGCCAAACTGGAGAAAATGTGCTCGGTTCAGGCGGGAGTTAAGGGGTTAAAACATGATCTAAATAATGTCACATGTACTTTCCCTCTTCAAAAACACATCTGTAGCTGTATCCCTCCTCTGGCCTTGACCGCCCTCTGCTGGTCATTTGTGTAACTACATTTAAGAGTCCTCTGTGCATTATTAGATTTTATCGATACTAAACATGAGGCGAAGTCGTCCAGAGAACCTTATATAAAAACAGCAGAATATCGGACCTTGAATATCGGACCCTTGAATATCGGACCCTTGAATATCGGCCCTTGAATATCGGGCCTTGAATATCGGCCCTTTACACAGTTACATCAGTCAGAATGAGCACAGATGAATATTTGAACAGAGTTTGCTCCGGTGCCAGTGTGAAGAATGGGGGTTTATGAATTATTAATGATGCTGTAATATCGAGTGAGTCTGCAGTCTGTTCCAACGCCAAGGAGGAGACAGGAGGAGAGAAGAGAGAGGAGGAGAGAGGAGGAGAGAGGAGAGAAGAGGAGAGGAGGAGAGGAGAGAGAGGAGAGAGAGAGGAGGAGAGAGGAGGAGGAGAGAGAGAGGAGGAGAGAGAGAGAGGAGAGAGGAGGAGAGAGAGGAGGAGAGAGGAGAGAAGGAGAGGAGGAGAGAGGAGGAGAGAAGAGGAGAAAGGAGGAGAGGAGAGAGGAGGAGAGAAGAGGAGAGAGGAGGAGAGGAGAGAGGAGGAGAGGAGAGGAGAGAAGAGGAGAGAAGAGGAGAGAGGAGGAGAGAGGAGAGAGGAGGAGAGAAGAGGAGAGAAGAAGAGAGAAGAGAGAGGAGGAGAGAAGAAGAGAGAGGAGGAGAGAAGAGGAGAGAAGAAGAGAGAAGAAGAGAGAGAGGAGAGAAGAGGAGAGAAGAAGAGAGAGGAGAGAAGAAGAGAGAGGAGGAGAGAAGAGGAGAGAAGAAGAGAGAGGAGGAGAGAAGAGGAGAGAAGAAGAGAGAAGAAGAGAGAGAGGAGAGAGAGGAGAGAGAGGAGAGAGAGGAGAGAAGAAGAGAGAAGAAGAGAGAGGAGGAGAGGAGAGAGGAGGAGAGAAGAAGAGAGAGGAGAGAGAGAGGAGAGAGACAGAGAGAGGAGGAGAGTGAAGGAGAGAGGAGGAGAGGAGGAGAGAAGAAGAGAGAGGAGGAGAGAGGAGGAGAGAGGAGGAGAGAAGAAGAGAGAGGAGGAGAGAGGAGGAGAGAGGAGGAGAGAAGAAGAGAGAGGAGGAGAGAGGAGGAGAGAGGAGGAGAGAAGAAGAGAGAGGAGAGAGGAGGAGAGAAGAAGAGAGAGGAGAGAGGAGGAGAGAGGAGGAGAGAAGAGGAGAGAAGAGGAGAGAGGAGGAGAGAGGAGAGAGGAGGAGAGAAGAGGAGAGAAGAAGAGAGAAGAGAGAGGAGGAGAGAAGAAGAGAGAGGAGGAGAGAAGAGGAGAGAAGAAGAGAGAAGAAGAGAGAGAGGAGAGAAGAGGAGAGAAGAAGAGAGAGGAGAGAAGAAGAGAGAGGAGGAGAGAAGAGGAGAGAAGAGGAGAGAAGAAGAGAGAGAGGAGAGAAGAGGAGAGAAGAAGAGAGAGGAGAGAGGAGGAGAGAAGAGGAGAGAAGAAGAGAGAGGAGGAGAGAAGAGGAGAGAAGAGGAGAGAAGAAGAGAGAGAGGAGAGAAGAGGAGAGAAGAAGAGAGAGGAGAGAGAGGAGAGAGAGGAGAGAAGAAGAGAGAAGAAGAGAGAGGAGAGAGACAGAGAGAGGAGGAGAGTGAAGGAGAGAGGAGGAGAGGAGGAGAGAAGAAGAGAGAGGAGGAGAGAGGAGGAGAGAGGAGGAGAGAAGAAGAGAGAGGAGGAGAGAGGAGGAGAGAGGAGGAGAGAGGAGGAGAGAGGAGAGAGGAGGAGAGAAGAGGAGAGAAGAAGAGAGAAGAGAGAGGAGGAGAGAAGAAGAGAGAGGAGGAGAGAAGAGGAGAGAAGAAGAGAGAGGAGGAGAGAAGAGGAGAGAAGAGGAGAGAAGAAGAGAGAGAGGAGAGAAGAGGAGAGAAGAAGAGAGAGGAGAGAGAGGAGAGAGAGGAGAGAAGAAGAGAGAAGAAGAGAGAGGAGAGAGACAGAGAGAGGAGGAGAGTGAAGGAGAGAGGAGGAGAGGAGGAGAGAAGAAGAGAGAGGAGGAGAGAGGAGGAGAGAGGAGGAGAGAAGAAGAGAGAGGAGGAGAGAGGAGGAGAGAGGAGGAGAGAAGAAGAGAGAGGAGAGAGGAGGAGAGAAGAAGAGAGAGGAGAGAGGAGGAGAGAGGAGGAGAGAGGAGGAGAGAAGAAGAGAGAGGAGAGAGGAGGAGAGAGGAGGAGAGAGGAGGAGCACATGTTCAGCTTTACTCAAATCGAAAAACATCTTGAAAAAGTGTAAAATAGCGACAAAAACAAGGATGAAAATGCAACAAAAACATCTTAAAAGTGACAGAAATGCAACAAAAAAAGCCAGAAAACGGCGATGAAAAAGCTACAAAAAACATGAAAAAAGCGTCAAAAAAGAATTAAAAAAGTGTAAAATAAAAAGCATCAAAAATAACAAAAAGGGGAAAAAATAGCAAATATTTAGAAAAAAAAAAGCTTTAAAAAAAGTATAAAAAATTGTAAAAAATAAAAAAAAACATCAAGAGTAAAAATTGCAGATCCGTTTTGTAGGTCTTAGCTTTCAAATGAGGCGTTACACTGGCCAATAGGCTGTAAACTCCACTGAAGAAGCTTTTAGATTTGGGTAAACCCTAACCCTGTCCCCTGAAGGCCTGTTTTGTCTGTGCAGATGGGATACACCCCCCTCCATGTGGCCAGTCACTACGGCAACATCAAAATGGTCAAGTTCCTCCTGCAGCAACAGGCCAACGTCAACAGCAAAACACGGGTGAGCGCCCCCCGCTGGCTGCTGGTGGAGTAGACCTGGGAATGCCCTCCTGAGAATCGTAGTTTCTAAAGCTGTTCTTGTGTCCCCCAGCTGGGCTACACCCCCCTGCACCAGGCGGCCCAGCAGGGGCACACGGACATCGTGACCCTGCTGCTGAAGCACGGAGCACAGCCCAACGAGACCACCACGGTGAGGCCCTACGCACCCGACCCAATATACACCCTATACCCTATACCCTACACCCTATACCCTACCCATTATACACCCTACACCCTAAACCCGACCCAATACCTCAGCTTACTATCAACGAGACCACCACGGTGAGGCCCTACGCACCCGACCCAATATACACCCTATACACTACACCCTATACCCTATACCCGACCCATTATTCACCCTACACCCTATACCCTATACCCTACACCCTATACACTACACCCTACCCATTATTCACCCTACACCCTATACCCTATACACTACACCCTATACCCTATACCCGACCCATTATTCACCCTACACCCTATACCCTACCTCAGCTTACTATCAACGAGACCACCACGGTGAGGCCCTACGCACCCGACCCATTACACACCCTATACCAGGGGGGCCCAAACTATTTGTCTCTGAGGCCAAAATGAAAAAGTGCCTGTGAGTTGTGGGCCAAACACGGCGATGTCAAGTGCGAAAAACACATATAACTGCAAATTATAAAGTTACTTTATTTCATTTACTTTTAATGTTTTCGATAGCCACATTTGCATTTGATTCTATCTATGCAAATAACCTGCTATATTAAAACAAATGGTAACTATGGCAAAAGCCTAGTTTTAGTCAAACAAAATCAACCACTGTAGCAATTTAGTGCAACACCAGTAACTTCACCTCATTCGTTAACTCAAAGAAAATGTCAGTGTCAGTTCAGCTAAATTCTTTTATGAGTCAGTTTTTAACATACACTGTTGTTAATGTAACAACCGTTGCAATAAAAGTTGGGAAATCTGTGAAAGTTGATGCTACAACACTCTGTAAATGATAAACACCAAGACACCACAACAGTGTTTCCTTAACTTTGCGAAAGGAGTGAAACAGCGCCCCCAGTTTGACGCTAGTGGTCAAAAGGTGTACTGCATCCATATTTACCTTTGAGAATGAATGGGAGAGAGTTAGTATTAACCACACGCAGCACAAAGTAGGTCACTCTCTGGCCAAATTTTGCCCGCGGGCCCCACTTTGGGCACCCCTGCCCTACACCCTATGCCCTACCCACTATACACCCTATACCCTATACCCTACCTCAGCTTACTATCAAGGAGACCACCACGGTGAGGACCTATGCACCCTACCCATTATACACCCTACACCCTACCCATTATACACCCTACCCATTATACACCCTACACCCTACCCATTATACACCCTACCCATTATACACCCTACACCCTACCCATTATATACCCTACCCATTATACACCCTATACCCTACCCATTATACACCCTACCCATTATACACCCTATACCCTACACCCTACCCACTACCTCAGCTTACTATCAAGGAGACCTAAGGCCTGTCCCAGACCCCCTTACACCCCCTTACCCCCCCTTACCCCCCCTTACACCCCTCTTACCCCGGGGTGACAGTTTGCCGGTGCAGTCCGTGATATTGGGAGGGAGAAGAGGAACTCTCTCACCTTAGCCACAGAAGAGACGTCCCCCAATAATATTAGACCGTAGAATCAAATGTGGGCAATAAAATAAAGGGAACAGCCATTGTTGTGAAAGCTATGACTTAAAAGAGTGCAAAATGAGAGCAATTTAAGTAATTCAGATTCTGATTAGTTTCTGAGATCAGGAAAGGGAGGGACTTTATCAGAAATATAAATATATATATATCATAAGTTAAGAGATTATAATGTGTGTAACTGTGTCTCCTGTGGCCCAGAACGGGACGTCCGCCCTGGCCATCGCCAAACGCCTGGGCTACATCTCTGTCATCGACGTGCTGAAGCTGGTGACGGAGGAGAGCGTCTCCATGGTGAGGCCCCGCCCCCTCTCGCCCCCCCCCCCCCTCGCCCCCCCCCTTACACTGAACGTAAATATGACGGGAGAATAACTGTTTTTGGTGCAGTCGTCCACAGAGAAGCACCGGATGAGCTTCCCCGAAACCGTGGACGAGATCCTGGACGTGTCTGAGGACGAAGGTGAGAAACGCTCAGTATCACAGACAGACTTTATTTATTTATAATAGAACTCATTTCTCATGGAGCAGCTTCTTTATGTAGAAATACAAGAAACAAGTATTAATCTAGACACATGAGGAAAAGGCCTCGCGAGTACTGAGTTTCAAGAATAATTAAAAATCTACTTAAATAACTGTTTGCTGCCCTCCTCTGGCCGACTATGGACATACTTCTACATAAAATAAATAAATATATATATAAATACATTGTAAAAGATGCCGTATTTTCCGGACTATATGTTTTTCCTTGTTTTTCCTTGTTTTGCGACGTGTGCTCAGTGTATCTGCTGCTCCTGTAACTGAAGATTTAAAACACGGTCGATAAGCAGCAGAAAGAAGTGTAGAGTGAGAGAGAAACTTGTGCAGCTCTGACCAGAGTGAAGGAAACAAAAACATCCACATGGCCCGAGCGAGAGGCGCGAGTTCACCAATGTTCACACCGTGATGCCGGGAGAGGCTTGTCAACGCTGCAGTTACGCCTCTTGGTGCGACTTATAGTCAGTTTCACTCTGATGTGTAACGCTGCGTCCACACCAAACGCGTTTTGGGCGTCAAAAACGCGCCTCAAGCCCATAGTTGGAGCTTGTGCTACTGAAGTCTGACACTCATCACAAATGTCACCGAGCGTCAGCTCAGAGTCTGTTCGTCCATCTTGGAAGTGGCTCTTGCCTGAAATAAACCTGATCCAGCTCATTGTTGATGAAGAGTCTGCAATAAACCACACATGCGTGAAGGCTCAGTGTGTGATCGTCATGAAGCTGCTCTATGTCGTTAGTGCATAATGTTTGTTTTCATGGGAGAAAACCGGAGCTCAATGCAAGCTAACTGAGCTAACTGAGCTAAGTGAGCTAACTGAGCTAAGTGAGCTAACTGAGCTAAGTGAGCTAACTGAGCTAAGTGAGCTAACTGAGCTAACTGAGCTAAGTGAGCTAACTGAGCTAACTGAGCTAAGTGAGCTAACTGAGCTAAGTGAACTAACTGAGCTAACTGAGCTAAGTGAGCTAACTGAACTAACTGAGCTAACTGAGCTAAGTGAGCTAACTGAGCTAACTGAGCTAACTGAGCTAACTGAGCTAACTGAGCTAACTGAGCTAAGTGAGCTAACTGAGCTAACTGAGCTAACTGAGCAAAGTGAGCAAAGTGAGCAAAGTGAGCAAAGTGAGCAAAGTGAGCAAAGTGAGCTTAGTGAGCTTAGTGAGCTTAGTGAGCTAAGTGAGCTAAGTGAGCTAACTGAGCTAACTGAGCAAAGTGAGCAAAGTGAGCAAAGTGAGCAAAGTGAGCAAAGTGAGCTAAGTGAGCTAAGTGAGCTAAGTGAGCTAAGTGAGCAAAGTGAGCAAAGTGAGCTTAGTGAGCTTAGTGAGCTAAGTGAGCTAAGTGAGCTAAGTGAGCTAACTGAGCTAAGTGAGCTAACTGAGCTAAGTGAGCTAAGTGAGCTAACTGAGCTAACTGAGCTAACTGAGCTAAGTGAACTAACAGAGCTAACTGAGCTAACTGAGCTAACTGAGCTAACTGAGCTAACTGAGCTAACTGAGCTAACTGAGCAAAGTGAGCAAAGTGAGCAAAGTGAGCAAAGTGAGCAAAGTGAGCTTAGTGAGCTTAGTGAGCTAAGTGAGCTAAGTGAGCTAACTGAGCTAACTGAGCTAACTGAGCAAAGTGAGCAAAGTGAGCAAAGTGAGCTTAGTGAGCTTAGTGAGCTTAGTGAGCTAAGTGAGCTAACTGAGCTAACTGAGCAAAGTGAGCAAAGTGAGCAAAGTGAGCAAAGTGAGCAAAGTGAGCAAAGTGAGCTTAGTGAGCTTAGTGAGCTAACTGGGCTAACTGGGCTAACTGAGCTAACTGAGCTCTGCCAAGTCAGAGGAGTCTCTAAAGCTGTGCATTTATAATGAACCAGCCAGGGAAACTTGAGCGATGACAGTTTTAAAGGGCGGCCCTGAGATTCTTCCATCATTATTAGGAGGAAATTTAGAAAGTGCAAAACAAAACACATTTATAGCAGCTTTTTATGAGGACTGCCAATGACGTCTATATACGTCAATTATGTTTTTCAATGGGAACGGCTGCAGCAAAGCCTTGAGCATGTCTGGTGTTGAAATGTTAGTTGTAGTTCTTTTAGTGAGTCACTAGGCGGCAGCATTGCTCTTTGGATGCGATCACAGTTTTTGCTCGTTTTCTCAGCTTTTTGGGTGATTTCACCTGTTTTCTACGGACGATTACTAAAGAATGGAAAGAGGTGCAAACAAACTTATTTTTTAAGATGAAAGAAGAGAGTCTAATCTTTCTTTTGGTGGGTTTCATGTTGACATAGACCTCGACTTAAATTATCTGTGGTTCTTGAAAGCTAATAAACATAAACACATAGTCCGGAAAATACGGTGTATATTCCCGAGTTAGCGTCATGTTGCTAATGCACCAGAGACAAAATTAAAAGCACAAACTAGTGTAAAATGTAAATGTCTCCGTTTGTTTTGCCTCTTCGTAGGAATTGCTCAGCTCACTTTAGGTATGGCCGGACCTCCTGTTCCCTCCGTGTGTGGCTTCACTCCCTCCTCACTCTGCCCATCTGTGTGTCGCGGTTTATCATGAGCATGCGCCGAAACCGAAACATGGCACCCCGTACTAGCACCCGCCACGGCACCCATCGCCACCTCTCTAACCCTCCATCCTCACCCACTGTGCCCGCCCACAGTAGTAGCTGCTGTCGCCGTGGTCGTGTGGTGGTCGTGTGGTGGTCGTGTGGTGCTGTCAGAGCTGTTGGTGTTGCTTATGTCAGAGCTACTATCGCTGCGAGCGCCCGGATAGTAGCGGACTGACTGGGGCCTGACTGGGGACTGAGTGGGGACTGATTTGGGACTGACTGGGGACTGAGTGGGGACTGATTTGGGACTGACTGGGGCCTGACTGGGGACTGAGTGGGGACTGATTTGGGACTGACTGGGGACTGAGTGGGGACTGAGTGGGGACTGATTTGGGACTGACTGGGGACTGACTTGGGACTAGGGATGGGTACCGTTCGTTTTTTTTTGATACAAAGTACTTTAACGATACCTGCTTTTCGGTTCCGGTGCCTTAACGGTACTTTTTTCGATGCCTATCTCATTTTAATTCAATAAAAATAACGTGTATAAAAAGAATCATTCAGGAAAAAGACCAAAAACAGCACAACAGAGGCGACCCAGGAGATAAAAGAGAGAAAGGACGTTATTCCCTCCTGAGCTGCAGAGTCAGATCCACATCAGGACACGGTTTCTTTCAGCTAAACTTTTCTAAACTCACTGCACTTTGACGAGGCGAAAGCTCCACACGTCAAAGATCAAGACAAAAAAGTTACAAAAATGAGTTGAATACCCAACAATAAAATGACGGAAAAAAAATCTGATGACGTGAGGAAAAAGATCCTCTCGGTTCAGGCGGGAGTTAAGGGGTTAAGAAGCAACTCAGATGATATTATGATGGAATTTCAAACATATTTTCTGAATTACTGTTGTAACGAAAAACAAAAAGCTTGATCGTGTTTTGTTTTTCTGGAAAAAAGGTGTGAAAATAGCAACAAAACTGAGACGAAAACAAGGATGAAAATGTGAAAAAAGTGAGAAAAATTTACGAAAAAATACAAAAAACGACAAAAAATGGACAAAAAATGGAGAAAAAATGGACGAAAAAGTGACAAAGATCCTTACATGGTGTGAGCGCTCACTCTGCCACTGATCATTCACCAAAACTGGACCAACAATGTCTAACACAGAGTGAGGATCACTTTTCTATAAACCAGCCTGGATATTCCCGTCTCTGCAGCTGCTGTAAAGTGTAAACAACAGCACGTAAGCTCCGCCCAACAGCACGTAAGCTCCGCCCAACAGCACGTAAGCTCCGCCTCCGGGTCTGTCGCTAAAGGCAAAGACGTATTTCTTGTCACGGCTTGGTTTTGCTTTTCAATTTGCCTAAAAACTACAGTTTCTTATTCAGTCCTGGTTCAGTCCTGGTTTAGTTTAGCTCTGGGTTTTACGACCGGAGTAAGTCCTGGTTTAGTCCTGGTTTAGTTTAGCTCTGGGTTTTACGACCGGAGTAAGTCCTGGTTTAGACCTGGTTTAGACCTGGTTTAGACCTGGTTTAGTCCTGGTTTAGTCCTGGTTTAGTTTAGCTCTGGGTTTTACGACCGGAGTAAGTCCTGGTTTAGACCTGGCTCAGTCCTGACGCAGACCGCGGCTCTGCTATCTCTATTAAAAAGGTTTAGTAGCCGACGTTGTAGCTTCGCCAGTTGATAGGCGACTCCAGTTTTAGACCTGGTTTAGACCTGGTTTAGTCCTGGTTTAGTCCTGGTTTAGTTTAGCTCTGGGTTTTACGACCGGAGTAAGTCCTGGTTTAGACCTGGCTCAGTTCTGACGCAGACCGCGGCTCTGCCATCTCTATTACAGAAGTTTAGTAGTTGTAGCTTCGCCAGTTCATAGGCTGCTCCAGTTCTGGTGTCTTGTGAGTCTGAAGAGGCCTGTGTGAGTTATAGCTATATAAAGATGTAGCTTTTCTTCGCTCCATTTGCGCTAAAGCGGCTCATTATCTGCGTAAACGTGCATTTTTTAGACTCAATGCGGGTCTGGAGAGAAAAAGAACCGAAAACTGGCACCGAAAGAATTTTATTTTTTCGATACCTCCCCCGACCGGAGCTTTTCGGTCGGTTCCAAGTAGGTACTGTTTAACGGTGCCCATCCCTACTAGGGACTGACTTGGGGCTGACTTGGGACTGACTTGGACTTGGGACTGGTTTGGGACTGACTTGGGACTGGTTTGGGACTGGTTTGGGACTGACTTAGGACTGACTTGGGACTGACTTGGGACTGACTCGGGACTGGTTTGGGACTGACTTGGGACTGACTTGGGACTTGGGACTTGGGACTGCCTGAGCCGTCTCTCTGACTCGTGTTAACGCTGGAATTACGTATGTGTTTTTGCTGCAGTTAAAAGCGCATCGCGGAAAACCAGGAACTCCACAGGTAGATTCTGTCGTCCTCCTGAAGTGTCTCACACCGGCTACGTTTACATGGAGACCAAACATCTTACTCTGATTACTGCAGCTCTCAGACTATTCAAGATACAGTTTGCAAACAGCATAATCTGATATACATGTACACGGATTTCTTCCTGATCTTTCACTAAAATAAACTAACCAGGAAAATGAAGCAAAAAGGACAAAATACTAAGCATTTTTTAAAACTGATAACAAAAGTCACTGAAGTTATCTGAGATAAATCTGGTTAAGGCGCTGCAGATGTGCCCCATCAGGAGAGTGGGGACACAACTGGGTTTAGGGGCACATGAGCAGAAGTTTCCAATAATGTGTAACACATGGAAATCTGATCATATTTAGAGATGTGGGAAGTGGAATTATGTGAAAGAGAGGAATCAAACTAAACTTTTGGGCTGTTCTCACCTCTCTGGGAGGGACAATAGGGCTCATTTATATGTCATTTAGAAAAGCCTTACTGCTGTAAAGCTCCCCCTGTGGTGTCATGTGTGGGGGGGTTCAGGCGTCTGTATAAAACTGACTCCTCCCCAAACCACACAAGGAAACAGGAGACGAGCGTTTTCTAACGTGGAAACAGAGCGAGACGTCAGAGATCAACGAAAAACAAAATCCACCGCAATAAAAAGAGACGAAACTCACTGTTTCTAACTCTGAAGCTTTTGGTCAAAGTGTGGTCCTGTCCTGGAGCGAAGCAGCGTCTCTGTCCCACTGTCGCTTTGTTATCGAGGCTCTTCATGAGGAAGCGGCGCCGCATAATCTATGATTAATAAATCCACTTATAAATGTGAATCATTGTAAATACACACAGTCAAAGCCACGCCCCTTTTTACTGTACGCTCCCAAATCTCCAAAAACAAGCCGCTTTGAACCTAAAGGTTTTAAATATACCATTACTGCAGCTTAAATATGGAGAGGCTTCGTCGTGACTTCAACTGAACCATTCTGCAAAAAGCAATAATCACCAATTTAAAAAAAAAAAAAAAAAACTTCTTTTTTGTTTTTCTCTAAACCTGGGCTGTCCACTTGTGTCCCTGGTTCTATTGTCACACATGCAGAACATTACGACCTCCTCAGTGTTGTGAGTTCACGTCCCAGCTCTGATTATTTACTGAATTGTCTCTATATTCTCCTCATCCGCACATTTTTAATAGAAGTTAATTTGTGTTCTAATTTCTTTAATTACTTGCTCTGGCTCATGAAGCCGGAGTTTAGATGAGAATGTAAACGCATCAGATCTGATTTCTCCAGTTGTCTGATTTATTGGACCATGTAAACGTAGTCGGGTTAGAGGTTCACTAAAATCATCACACAAGTCTGACTTAATAATGACATATGAAAACTGAGCAATAATTAAGAAAAACGAGAAAACAAACTTCTTCTTTTGGCCGGTTTACTCCCTGTTAGTCCTCAGTTTGCCTGCGTGTCCTGATCTCCCACACGGGGGGGCCACAGTTTCCTTGTTCCTCCAGTGGGGGGGGTTGAATATTTTGTCATATATATTTACATTTACTATATTTAGTTTGTGTCCGTTGGTGGAAATGTCTGAGATTCTTTGTTCTGATAATGCCGTTTCCATCCCATTGTTGTCCCTCTAACCTGCCGCCCCCCCCCCCCGGGTAACTGTGTCTCTCTCTCTGCCCGCCGCCCCCCCCCCCCTGACGTGTGCATCTCTTGTTCTCTGAAGGCGAGGAGCTGCTGGGGACCGAGGGGGCCAGGTACATGAAGGCGGACGACACCAAAGACCATGACGACGATTTCCTCTCCCCCAAGAAATCACTGGAGTACGAGAGAGGGCTGGGCACAGCGTAAGGGGCACCGGGCGGGGAGGGGCACCACCGGGGCAGGGCAAGGGGGGGCATATGTGGGCACCACCGATCAGGGCGAGACGAGGGCTGGGTACCTTTAAACAAAACCAGACTGATATCAGGGAAAAAAACATTTAGGTCCTACAAGTATCGAGAAAATAAAAGTATGTATTTGTATGATATAGTATGATATTTGTAGCACCACAGCATATTCTATGTTATAGTTATGGACACAGGCTGTGGCTCGTTTGAAAGGTGAGACTCTAAACTCTCTGTAGGTGAAAACAGTTTAATTCTACGTGTCTCGGTTCCTGAGAAATCTAAGCTAAACAGAGGCGAGTTTGGATAAAAATCACAGATTTTTTCATAAAAAATAGTCTTTTATGAAACACTCTCCTTTCTGATTAACTCTTCTCTCCTCCTCTCTCTTCTTCTCTCCTCCTCTCTCCTCTACTCTCTTCTTCTCTCCTCCTCTCTCCTCCTCTCTCCTCCTCTCTCTTCTTCTCTCCTCCTCTCTCTTCTTCTCTCCTCCTCTCTCCTCCACTCTCTTCTTCTCTCCTCCTCTCTCTTCTTCTCTCCTCCACTCTCTTCTTCTCTCCTCCTCTCTCTTCTTCTCTCCTCCTCTCTCTTCTTCTCTCCTCCTCTCTCCTCCACTCTCTTCTTCTCTCCTCTCTCTTCTTCTCTCCTCCTCTCTCCTCCTCTCTCCTCCTCTCTCTTCTTCTCTCCTCCTCTCTCCTCCTCTCTCCTCCTCTCTCCTCCACTCTCTTCTTCTCTCCTCCTCTCTCTTCTCTCCTCCTCTCTCCTCCTCTCTCCTCCTCTCTCTTCTTCTCTCCTCCTCTCTCCTCCTCTCTCCTCCTCTCTCCTCCTCTCTCTTCTTCTCTCCTCCTCTCTCTTCTTCTCTCCTCCTCTCTCCTCCTCTCTCCTCCACTCTCTTCTTCTCTCCTCTCTCTTCTCTCCTCCTCTCTTCTTCTCTCCTCTCTCTTCTCTCCTCCTCTCTTCTTCTCTCCTCCTCTCTCTTCTTCTCTCCTCCTCTCTCTTCTTCTCTCCTCGTCTCTCCTCCTCTCTCCTCCTCTCTCTTCTTCTGTCCTCGTCTCTCCTCCTCTCTCTTCTTCTCTCCTCCTCTCTCCTCCTCTCTCTTCTTCTCTCCTCCTCTCTCCTCTTCTCTCCTCCTCTCTCCTCCTCTCTCTTCTTCTCTCCTCCTCTCTCCTCCTCTCTCTTCTCCTCCTCTCTCTTCTTCTCTCCTCCACTCTCCTCCTCTCTCTTCTTCTCTCCTCCTCTCTCCTCCTCTCTCTTCTTCTCTCCTCCTCTCTCCTCCTCTCTCTTCTTCTCCTCTCTCTTCTTCTCTCCTCCTCTCTCCTCCTCTCTCCTCCTCTCTCCTCCTCTCTCCTCTTCTCAGATCTTCCACACATGATTGTTCTGTTTTCTGGTTTCTAGACGACACATATTTTAGTATCGTCAAAGCACCCGCGGTACTCGGCCCTCGACAACAGACAGACACTGGACAAGGGGACACGGGGGCACCAGGGTGGGACGCCAGACACACGCCAAACACACGCCAAACACACGCCAAACACACGCCAGAGACACAGGGACCAGACACATTCTCGGGTCACCAGGGCGAGTCACAACGACCAGTGAGCCTCCAGTTAACCCAAGGCCTGGTTCTGAAGTGGTGTTGGGAGGCAGTGCAGACCCCCCTCCCGCCACCAGGGGGAGCAGCCCGAGCAGAGGTGAGCTCCCTGTGCTGACGTGTGTTTTTTCTCCCCCCTCACAGGAACTACTCCCCGGCTCTGCCCCGGATCCCACGCGTGTCCCCGGAGACCGTCATCCTCAAAGAGCACGAGCTGGAGCAGGTACAGACCAGAGTCCTTTACCCAAATCCAAACGTGACCGGAGCTCACAGGCCAGAGTCACGCCGCATTTGAAAGCTAAGACCGAAAACACGTATCAAAGATTTTCCCCTGCGCTGTTGCTGCGCTGTTGTCACTCTTTTTGTAGCTTTTTCATCACTGTTTTGACATATTTTTGTTGATATTTCAACACTTTTTCTTAAAGGCCACCGTTTTTACACACTGAGATATGTTCTTACCTGAGCTGTGACGAGTTCTTTAGGACCTGTCTGATCTTCAGTCACGTAAACACAGCGCAGACGGCGTTAGCATTTAGCCTCTCCCTCTCTCCTCTATAGCTCCAAAACAGGTCAAGATAGAAGCTACCAAGCTCTTCCACGTTTTCCCTATTTAAATATGGTTACGTGAAGTGTTCCACTACAAAGTATAATTACACAAAATTAAGCAATGTGGATTTTCTAAGCGGATAAAAGGGGGAACTATATTGTAAGGCGTAATAATACCAGGAGTAGTTTGGCATCCGCGCAGTAAAGTGAAGATTACTGCAAAAGACACACTGCAAAAGTAGGTCACCCTGTGGCGGGCCAACAGAATTGTTTCGGCGGGCCAAATTTGGCCCACGGGCCAAATTTTAAACTTTTTAACCTGTTAAAACTTTTTAACCTGTTAAAGTTCACCTTAGTCCTGAAGAAGAAGCAATGAGTTTGGATTGTTTGGATTGATAAATCTCCACTTAAGTTGAGGGACATGATCATAATGAAATCATGACGTATTAAGGATTAGCAAATGATAAGTTCATGACTGTCATAAATTTTATCCTATAAAGTTATACTTAACACTTCATTTACAAGTAGATTTCCTCCATATAAGTCCTGATGTTCATGTATGATCCTCATGATCATGATGGTTGATTATCTTATTGTCTGTTTTAGTGAATTCATGGCTTTCTTTTGTTCGTTTGTTATTTTATTTTGAACATGTGAGCAACACAACACACCTTTACAACATTTTAAACGTAAAGGCTGTTACAAAAAGACAAAAGCAAACTTGCCAGTTCCCTTGAAAAGCCAGATGCAAATGCACATATCCAAAAAGGAGTGAGGAGAAGTTTAACTTATTTAACCCCACCCCCTCATGATCCTCATGATCATAATGAATGAATAGTTTCATGTACATTCATGTACAGGCCGTGTATATGAATCGTGCTCTCCAAATAAACTCCATGTGTTCTGTCCCGCAGCTGCACACGCCCCTCCCACTGCCAAAGGAGTACGACGAGGACTCCCTGATCCCCAGCAGCCCCGCCACCGAGACGTCCGACAACGTCAGCCCGGTGGCCAGCCCCATCCACACAGGGTCAGCCCCCCCAGCTCCAAACACCAGCCCCCCCAGCCTCGCGCAGCCGTTTAAACTAACACGAGTGGTTCTCCCTGTGTCTCTTGTGCCGCAGGTTCCTGGTCAGCTTCATGGTGGACGCTCGCGGCGGCTCCATGCGCGGCAGCCGGCACAACGGCCTGCGGGTCATCATCCCCCCCCGCACCTGCGCCGCGCCCACCCGCATCACCTGCCGCCTGGTCAAGCCGCAGAAGCTCACCAGCCCCCCGCCCCTGGTGGAGGGCGAGGGCCTGGCCAGCAGGATCATCTCCCTGGGCCCCGCCGGCATGCAGTTCCTGGGGTGAGTGGGGGGTCTGGGGGGGGTTCTTTCTCACACATTTAACATACAAACAGACAGTGACAGTGTGTGTGTGTGTTTGAACCAGGCCGGTGATCGTGGAGATCCCTCACTTCGCCGCTCTGGGCCGGGGCGATCGAGAGCTGGTGGTTCTGCGCAGCGAGAACGGCTCCGTGTGGAAAGAGCATCGCAATCGCTACGGAGACGAGGTGCTGGAGACCATCCTCAACGGCATGGACGAGGGTGGGTACGGCGGTGTTTCATTGTCATTACTGTATAATTGTTGTAGAGACACATAGAAAAATATCAATGTGAGGCACCAAAATAATGTTCTAAAGTTTATTTTTAAGCCCCATATGTGTATGTCCACTTTAAAGAGACGAGATGCAAGTTGGTCCTTTTATACTCACTACTGCCACCTCAGGTCTTCCACGTAACTGCAGTTTCTATATTAAAGGGATATTTCAGGATTTTTAATTTCCTAGTTATCCAGAGTGTTGCTGATTTCTGGAGATATTTTTTTTTTGTAATTCATGCAGTTCTTATATTTGAAGAGCTACGTGGTGCTAGGCTAATGCAAGGCTAGTGCTAGGCTAGTGCATTTCTATGGTATCAGCTAGCCTGCATTAAAAAAACAGTGTGACCCGCTCCACAGAGCACCTGAGTCACTTATAACACCAGGCTAACCATATAAATGTCTTATCTTCTCTGCTCGTCCCTAACCTTTGACCTCTGTCCTTCAGACATGAGATGAGATAGGCTGTATCCGAATGTCCACACTAGTCCCTGACCCCTCATTCACTACACAGGCCCGCACTATATAGTCGACTATATAGTCACTGATTCTGTTGGCGATTCGGACACAAGCCACGACTTTCTCAGCGCTGCGTGACGTCACGCACGCTGCAGCTGCAGATTTGTTTTTTTGTTTTTTTTTATCTGAATTTATTTATCGTTACAAACGTTTATTTTATGAAACAGAACGACTGTTTTGGCACTTTTACAGGCGTTACTATCATCACAAAAAAAGAAAAAAAAAAGAAAAAAGTCACCCCAGCGTGAGCTCAGAGATGCCGAAAGTCGGTCAGAGCCCGGTGTCCGAACACCAGCAGATTGAGTGACCACATCTGATAAAAGTCGCTAAACTCCGGGAATAAAGTATTTCTGTGATAAAAAACAAACTCAGAGACAGTGGAATATTTATGGATAAATACGAGTCAGATACGCTTTTACTTCACATGGATTTTACATGAATGGCTTGGATTATTCGAGAGGAAGCTATCGGTCATTTAGCTCCAGCTAAAGGTTAGCAGCTAACGTTAGCATGAAGCTATCGGTCATTTAACAGCTCAAGCTAAAGGTTAGCAGCTAACGTTAGCATGAAGCTATCGGTCATTTAACAGCTCCAGCTAAAGGTTAGCAGCTAACGTTAGCATCTTTTCTCCGTAACCGTTTATATTTAGGTCGTTTATTCTTGAGAAACACAAACACTCGACTGAAACAGCTGATTTACTTCAGTCGTGTTTAGTTCAAAGACCTGTCTCTGTCAGGCTCTTCTCCCACTCTCGCAATGCATTGTGGTCTATATTGACCTGTTTAGTGACCATCGATGCTCACTACTTTTCCAGATGCATTGTGGGAAATCTCGAGTGCACTACTTTTTCTCTCTGGACATTCGGACACCCCTACAAAATGTGACCACTATATAGTGACTATATAGTGACTATATAGTGACTATATAGGGAATAGTGTGGACATTCGGATACAGCCATAGCCTTATCTTCTCTGCTGGTCCCTAACCTTTGACCTCTGACCCTCAGACCTGAGATGAGATCAGCCTTATCTTCTCTGCTCGTCCCTAACCTTTGACCTCTGACCCTCAGACCTGAGATGAGATCAGCCTTATCTTCTCTGCTGGTCCCTAACCTTTGACCTCTGACCCTCAGACCTGAGATGAGATCAGCCTTATCTTCTCTGCTCGTCCCTAACCTTTGACCTCTGACCCTCAGACCTGAGATGAGATCAGCCTTATCTTCTCTGCTCGTCCCTAACCTTTGACCTCTGACCCTCAGACCTGAGATGAGATCAGCCTTATCTTCTCTGCTGGTCCCTAACCTTTGACCTCTGTCCCTCAGACCTGAGATGAGATGAGCCTTATCTTCTCTGCTCCTCACTAACCTTTGACCTTTGACCTCTGCCCCTCAGACCTGAGATGAGATCAGCCTTATCTTCTCTGCTGTCCCTAACCTTTGACCTCTGTCCCTCAGACCTGAGATGAGATCAGCCTTATCTTCTCTGCTCGTCACTAACCTTTGACCTCTGTCCCTCAGACCTGAGATCAGCCTTATCTTCTCTGCTGGTCCCTAACCTTTGACCTTTGACCTCTGCCCCTCAGACCTGGAGAGCCAGGAGGAGCTGGGGAAGAAGCGAATCCGCCGCATCATCTCCACGGACTTCCCGCTGTACTTCGCGGTGGTGTCGCGGGTGCAGCAGGAGAGCGACCTCATCGGGCCCGAGGGGGGGGCGCTGACCAGTAAGCTGGTGCCGCTGGTCCAGGCCTCGTTCCCGGAGACGGCGGTGACCAAGCGGGTGCGGCTGGGGCTGCAGGTGAGGTGGGACGACCGCGACCGGGAGGCGGACGCGAGCGTTAGTGGCTGAATGAACCTCACGCATGTGCTGGATGTCCCCCCCCCACCCCCCCACACCACCCCCCAGGAATGAGCCTCACCTCACCCTCATTTTCAGTGGACCTTCCCTCGCCTTGTACCGGACCGTGCATGCACCCGGCACCTTCATGAGACTCTCATTCTGAACTTGTTTCCATCGAGCAGTTGTCGTCTGGTTTGGGGTCGAGGAGGAAACAGTTTTGTGGGCTCACACAGAGGTCAAAGGGCAGATTTGTAAAGGGATGTTTCAGGATTTCTGACAAAGGGCCTCATTTCTTCGTTATCCAGAGTGTTGTTGATTTCTGGAGATGTATATATTTTTAATCCATGCAGTCTTTATATTGGAAGAGTTTAGTTTAGTGGCGCTAGGCTAGTGCTAGGCTTGTGCTAGCCAAATTAGCTAAGCTTAGCAATCGGCACAACTTGGTTTCTCTAAATGAGGCTCCACTTTCGTTGCTCCTACAGACTCTGAACTTTCTTGTTTAATATCTAATTCCCAGCCTGATTTGTTCAGCTTTTAATCCATGCAGCCCTTATATTGGAAGAGTTAGTTTAGTGGTGCTAGGCTAGTGCTAGCCTTTCAAACGAGCCCCCTCTGGTTCTTCTACGCCTCTGTGGAGCGGCGTAACATCGTGATGAAAATTCTTGCATTTACTTCAGAAGTGGAGGTTTCTGTTGAGCGCGTTTCATGATAAACATGCTCTGATTTTGTTTTTTTATGAATAGATCATCATAATATAACAATAACAATCAATAAAATCAAATAAAACTAGCCTTTTCCATATCCAATAAGTATGGATGCCCGTTTCCGCCATGTTAAAAAATAATAGCCCGACGGGAAGTCGTAATTTTGAGATTTAAACTCGTAATTTTGTGTTTAAAACACAAAATTACGAGTTTAAATCTCAATATTACGACTTTTAAAACTCAGAATTTCGAGATTTAAAATCGGAATTTGGGGTTTTTCAGATCCGTGATCACAGACGTGGGTACGGCGGGGACAGCGGAACCTCTGGTGCGGATGTAAACAAACAGTTATGGAGGATTAGCAACACACAGAAGTGTTTATTTTACCTCAACACCCGGAATTAAAAGCAGTGACAAGAAAACGTATTAAAAATGTCTGTGTCCACGATAGGAAAGTGTTCAGGCCTTGATGATGCAGGAACATTCCCAAAGCTAAGACTTTGATTGCACATGCTAACCAGGCTAACCTAGACTAGCCATTGTCTAGGCAACAACATCCGGATTTTCAAAGTAAAATAGGGCCGACGTCTATGATCACGGATCCTAAAAACTCGTAATTCCGAGTTTAAAAAGTCGTAATTTCGAGATTTAAACACAAAATCATGATTTCGACTTCCTGTTGGGCTTTTATTTTTTAATATGGCGGAAACGGGCTTCCATAAATAAGTGTCTAAAAAGATAAAAAAGAAAAAAAGTCAAGAAACACGCAGTAATGAAATATGAATAACCTTTTTTAGAGGGGAGGGTGGGTGGGGGGCAAAGTTCAATCTTGCCTAAGGCGCCAAATGAGCTGAGGCCGGCCCTGGTGAGCACTCGGCACAACTTGGTTTTCTCTAAATGAGGTTTTTGCTCCTACAGACTCTGAACTTTCTTGTTTAATATCTAATTCCCAGCCCTTTTTACAGATTTTTTTATGCACAAACGCCTTATTGTTGCACAAAAACAAAAAAATGACAGAAAACTCACAATACATTGTTTCCTCATATTTATATCCGTGATGTTCAGCTAAAGTTTCAAATTGAAATCTCTACATTTAATCTTTTTCCTTTATTCACCTGCAGCGTCTCACCTGTCAGATACAGACTCGGTCTTTATACACATCCCCTATTATTGTTAAACCTCTGGCTGCTGTATCAAAGTGTCCCAGGAGAGGGCGCTGTTTGTGATGCGAGGAGGTCAAACCCTGAATCAGGAGGGCAGTTTCTTTCTCTTACACAAAACGGGAAGGAAAACACGTTTGAAAAACTCTTAAAAAGTCACAATTTGTTTAAGGTCAGATGGATGCAGCACTGTGGAAATAAAAAATAAATATATATATTGGGGCGGGACCACAGAATCAGCGAGCGTTTTGTCTGCAATGGCCGACAGGGTGAGTTTACAGGAATCCACTTTCCGCAGCTGTGATCGACCTGAAGTGTCCAGGAGTTGCAGGAGTTCAGTTCTCAGAGACTAATGTGAGAAAAGTGGAAACCCGAGCGCTATTGAACAAACACTTAACGCTGTAACGTCTAGACCGGTCCAGGAATGATCTGAAGGAGGAGTTTCCCACAGGTTTTCTGCTCTGATGAGATTAGAGCGACTCGGCACAGACTTCTGGACACGCCCGGTGGGTTTCAGCGAGGGCGGGGCAGTGGGCACCGCAAAAAAAAATCCACACCGGTACTTTAACAATACTTGGTTTTTGATACCAATAACTGAACGATTATTATTATTATTTGTGTAACACTTTATGTCACACTACCCTTGACCAAGGCCGGATTTAAGTCAAAGGGGCCCTGGGGCGAACGTTTTTCCCCCCATATACTCAATTAATATTTAGATTTTTATATAGCACCTTCACAACTTCTGTACTTATACTGTATGTCTGTTGGATTTCTCTCTCTCTACAATGAAGGGGGCACATTTAAAAGGGGGGTCTGGGGGTCCTGCCACAGGGATCTATTTTATTTTAATGGTGCATTTTAACAGACCAATACGTACATGATTTTTCCCAGGGTCAACGCAATGAAAATGGCTCAGACGTTGTTTAGACCTGGTTTAGTCTTGGTTTAGTCTCGGATAAAAAAATCTATGGAAGCCCTTTTCCACCATGTTAAAAAATAAAAGCCCAACGGGAAGTCGAAATTACGAGATTTAAAGTCATAATAAAAAAAAATAAAAAAAATGTGTTTAAATCTCGAAATTCCGAATCTAAATCTCGAAATTTCGAGATTTCAACTTGAAATTCTGAGTTTTACACAAAATTTCGAGTAAAAATCTCGAAATTCCTAGTTTTAAAAGTCGTAATTTCGAGATTTAAACAAAATTATGACTTTAAATCTCATAATTTCGACTTCCCGTTGGGCTTTTATTTTTTAACATGGCGGAAACAGGCTTCCATAAAAAGTGATAAAGCCTTACATGTGATTTTTTTTTCCAAAATTTTCTCCAGAATTCCCTTTTTTTTTTTTTTTAGTTTTTTCCGACAATTTTCTAAATTTTCCCCACATTTTTGGTTTTTTTTAATGTTTTTTCCCCAAATTTCCAAATTCTTCCCCAATTTTCCCCCCTTTTTTTCTATTTTTCCCCACATTTTTCCACTTGTCGATCAAAACACCATAACTTGAATATAAAGATTTTATATGTATTTTCGGTCCCAGTTTTTTCCACACTTTTATTTTTTCAACATCGGTCGTGCCTCTCAAACATCAGGGACGCCTCAGTCGGCTTTAGAATGACCTCTGACCTCTGACCTCTGACCCCTGGACTGTGAACTGCTCGATCGAAACAAGGCGATGACGACGATGATTTGTCCCTGTTTTCATCTTTTCAGAATCTCCTGCTTTTTGATTTTGAAATATATATATATATATATATATTTGGAGATGTGTATAAATCCTAAAGTTATATCATGTATGTTCGTATTCGTGTGCTGGAACTGAAACTGTGCTGCACCAAAGACACACGAACCCGTGACACCTGCAGCCGCATCACAAACAAATATATTCTTAAGCTAGTTTTTCTACAGCTAATTATTTTAATACGTTTTTTTTTTATTATGATTAAACTAATATTTGAAATACTGAGATGAACTTTTATAACTTGTGCCGTAGGATGGACCTAAACCGATCAGAGCAAATACTTTTATAATATACGTACTAATATCTCTTCCACGGGACCTTTTTGAGCCGCCTTAAGAAGTTTCTTAGTTGATCCAGAATGTTCCGTCTGTGCTGAGTGTACGGAGGACCAACACTGCCACAACAATAAATCAGTGTCCCTTTTGGAAAGTAACTGTTGAAATATAGCTCCAAATGCAAACAGGTAAATGAATAAAGCCTGTAGTTATAATTCTGTCCTGCATTAACCCCTTAACTCCCACCTGAACCGAGCACGTTTTCTCCAGTTTGGCTTTACCCCAATCCAAAAGCTTCTGGTAAAAAAGCTGTGAAAATAGCGACAGAACTGAGACGAAAACAATGATGGAAATGTGACAAAAATTGACAAAAATGTGACGAAAAAATGACAAAAAAATTGATGAAAAAATGACAAAAAATGTGACAAAAATGTGACAAAAATGTGACAAAAATGTGACAAGAAAATGACAAAAATTTCACCAAAAAATGGACCAAAAAATGACAAAAAGTTACAAAAATGTGATAAAAATTTGACAAGAAAATGACAAAAATGTGATAAAAATTTGACAAGAAAATGACAAAAATTTGAGGAAAATTTGATGAAAATTTGACAAAAAAATGACAAAAATGTGACAAAAATTTGATGAAAATTTGATGAAAATTTGACAAGAAAATTACAAAAAATCGACAAAAAATTGACAAAAAAATGACAAAAATGTGACAAAAATTAGATAAAAAATTGACAAGAAAATTACAAAAAAATTACGAAAAAATGACAATAATGTGACAAAAATGTGATAAAAATTTGACAAGAGAATGACAAAAATTTCACAAAAAAATTACAAAAAAGTTACAAAAATGTGATAAATATTTGACAAGAAAATTACAAAAAATTTACGAAAAAAATGACAAAAAAATGACAAAAATGTGATGAAATATTGACGAAAAAATGACCAAAAAAAATGACCAAAAAGTTACAAAAATGAGTTGAATACCCAACAAAAAAATGATGGAAAAATAATCTGATGATGCGAGGAAAAAAATCCTCTCGGTTCAGGCGGGAGTTAAGAGGTTAATGTGGAAATTAATGAAATATAGCATTTCAGGGAAGCAGCCAATCACAGCGCTCGGAGCAACGTCTGCGTCACATCAGCGGTGCTTAAAGGTTAAACCGCCCCTTTAAAGGTTAAACCGCCCCTTTAAGGAGAGACAGAAGCCGCTCTCGGAAAGATCGTCTGAGAACGTCTGGTTTACAAATGAGAAACACTTTCATTTCCTTTATTTATTTATCGACTGTGAAAATGAAGCCATGAAGTGACGGTTTAGATCATTTTCTAAACTGAGCGAAACCCACTGTGATCATGACGTCAGTGACATTTACTTTTATAAAGTCATCACAGGGTCAGCTTTTAGTCCCTTTTATATCATCATTAACTTAAAACGATGTAGTTTTGTAGCTTTTGATAAATAGTGAACGGTTCACTCAGCAGCTAATCTGCTAAAGCTAACGTTCCTGATCCAGAGCGGCATCGTCCTGTGACTCAGGCTCAAATCATATCCTTAAAGCTCGGGTTGAACGATACGGACAAAATGTCATATATCGATATTCATGCCAGATATCGATACGATACGATATAACTATGGGTTAGGTGAAAACTAAGCATTTTTCAGAAAAATAAAAACATAATACAAAAAAATTCAGTTTTATTGATGAAAATCTGTATCGTTTATATCTTGCTTTTTATATTTTAATATTTTGAATGTTCATATCTCGATATCGATACGATAACGATATAACTTTCACAGAAATGATCCTGTTCCCACAAACACACTGTAGCCGCCAGTGCTAACCTGAGCTGCTTCTGTGGCCGACATGCTAGCTGACGCGCTAGCTCACTGATTCATTCATTCTTGGCTCGTATCAAAGCCTCGGAGGCTGGATTATCGTTAAAGGCATTCCTTTATTACAAAAAATAGTCTAAAATCAGCCCATGCAGTGCAATTAGATTCATATTCAAAACTAAAACAGTTTACCTCATTCTCAGTATCGCAAAGCAGTCAACAAACGTATGAGCCCGTCCGCCTAGCACCTCTATACAGGGAGCAAAGGTCACCGCCTATATCCTGTGTGCGCTTGTCCTGCAGTGACCCCTAGTGGACATTTACTTGGAGACTACTGGCTCCTGCACACACCAATGTCTTTTATAACTCTTGATTCCCACAAAAAGGGGCGTGGCTTAGCAAAAGTTCCCGGATGTTGCTCCATCTAGACAGAATGAAAAACACATGTTAAAAATTAAATGTTAAATTTCAATCCTTCTTAGCCACTTTGGACACTGGTTATTGGTTGTTTTTTGATCCTCCGTATCTGCATTTGACCCATCCTCCTTCAGCCTGGATAGGAGAGCCTAGTGTACATGTTTTAGGTTGCTGGAGGAAAACGTCGAACGCCCTACGCGCTCCGGGGTTTGTTCCCGGGCCTCTCCATGTAGCTCAGTCAGGACGACTCTCTTACACTCTGTGCCTTATGTCTCTTGATCTCACTTTTGTACAGACTTTGTGCTTGTGAATTCTTTAACATTTTACAATAAAAGGCAAATGTGGATGTTTTTTTGTGTTTGTTTTGGTTTTATGTCGATTACAGAGCGAGACGTTTCTAGCCTTGTACGAAATATGGCTCCAGCTCATGTGGACGCCGTAAAAAAACCTGATTTAATGAATTATCATCCAAAATCAGCCGTATTGGTGGAAATAAAAATAATGTTGCAACTCGATCTTGTGTATAATGTGTAGGGATGGACGATACCGATACCACACGCTTGTCCTCATACTCGTACTCATTCATGAGGTCCCGATCCCTCCTGCTGTGTCTCCGGCGCCCCTACTGGAGGAGAGAAAATAGCAACAAACTGGAGAATAGTTTAGTGTAAATCCAATATTCCACATCGAGCTGACTTTATTACAGACGACACTCCCTAAACCAGAGTCTGAGCTGGATTTAACCAGAGCTAAATGTCTGCAGGGTTTACAACATACAGGTTAATGATGCTAATGTTGCTAACTAGCCGCTAACTCACAGCTAACAGTTCTGGTAATTCTTACGCCATTTTCTGCCCAGGGGTTTATTCATCTGAAAAACTAACCAAGCGACTAAAAAGTCCTCAGAAAATCCCAAATAAAGATACAGCATGTTTATATTGAGTCAAAATTAGCAAAACAATGAAAATGCTGAAGCTCCTGGATAAGTTTCTACAAACACAGGAGAAAATCCACACGGAGCTGAAGTAAAGACGAAAAGAGAGCATTTATCTGCAGTAATAAGTAACATCTCAGTACTATTGTTCAATACAAATACATAAATGAATAAAGCACAAGCGCTGAGGAGCTTTAGGACATGAGCTTTTCTGTCTGTGATGGACAGAGACATAAAAAAGAATAATAATAATAATAATAATAATAATAATAAAAAATGTGACAAAAAAATTACAAAAATTCAACAAAAAATCAACAAAAAATCAACAAAAAATCAACAAAAAATCAACAAAAAATCAACAAAAATTCAACAAAAATTCAACAAAAAGTGACAAAAAACTCAGCCAAAAAGTGACAACAAAAATGTGACAAAAAAAAAAAATGTGACAAAAACTTTACAAAAAAATTACAAAAACTCAACAAAAAAATAACAAAAATTCAACAAAAATGTGACAAAAATTCAACAAAAATGTGACAAAAATTCAACAAAAATGTGACAAAAACTCAACAAAAAAATAACATTATTTATGTCTCTGTCCATCACAGACAGAACAGCTCATGTCCTAAAGCTCCTCAGCGCTTGTCCTTTATTCATTTATGTATTTGTATTGAACAATAGTATTGAATAATCAATTCTGATATAACTTCTCTTTAAAGTGTCTCCGACTTTACTCAAGGACATTTAATTGGAGTAAATTAACTCATTACAAACCAATCTGCTGTGAAAAGGTCAGTCTGTTGAAAATGCCTTGTACTCGTATCAGTATTTGGTATCGGCGAGTGCTTAAATCCAAGTACTCGTATCGGTTTTATAAAAAGTGGTGTCGGAGCATCCCTAATAAAATGTATTTATATTGTGCTTTTCAAGCCTGTGTTACCAAGTTTCTCAAAGCGCCAACATCTTCATTTGGTAACACACAATTAAAATAGAGCTAAGTTTATTTTAGTTTTGCCGTAGAGTAAATCTTTTTTTTAATATCCGTATCTATTTTTTTCTTTTTAAGTTAGAGTAAAGTGGATTAAATCAAATTATGAACTCATGTGACTTGAAAAAAATCTGTCAGTTAAACGTTAAAAGATAAGTTCAATATACTTAATTTCATTGTACGTGAGCAAGTGAAGGATTTTTTTAAGTACGTCCAACAAAAATCATTCTTCAGTGACTGACCCTGAACCCCACACAGCACTTAAAGCACAAAGTAAAGAGTCACAGCCTGGAGTAAGCAGGGGGTATAGCAGTGTCCTGAATGACCAGGTTATTCCATCATTGGACTTAATCTTCTTGATGACGTGAGTATATTCCAAGATGATTCATGGGGCTAACATGGACAGTGGTTCAGGAGTCAGAGACGATTTTGTTGTTTTGGCGGCCATTTTGAATACCGAGGTAGCATCATGCAGTATTACAACAAAAAACAATGTCTAGGATAGAAATGAAAGACAGCTGATCGACAGTGGCATTTATATGTAGTTGTGATCATTGCTCAAGAAGAAAAGAGTAAAAACACGGCCTCAGAGACGCACGTTTATGTGAAGAAAAAACAGTGAGTCAGTGTTTAAGACGTTAGCATGCTACCAGTTAGCGTTTAGCTTCAACAGCTCAGCTCTGACCTCTACAAGAGAAAGCCCTGAATCACACTCCAAACATCTAGCCTTGGATCCAACATATGACAGAGGTCAGAGGTCAGAGCTGTTACTGTAGTGCAGGGGTCGGCAAGTTTGTGTCATGGAGGGACAATTTTCTTCAATGCCAAAACACCAAGGGCCGAAAGTCACAATTGTAGCCGAAAGTAAAGCACCTTTTTTCTACTAATAGAAGTTTTGCACATGATGTATGACCTAATGGGGGGTTTTGCTGTGAAATGTGAAAATATTGACCCAAATATTTTCCACATTTTAGAGTCCTTTTCACGTATTTGGTCTCTGATTTATGAATTAATGTTTCTTCAAAATTCTCTTGGGGGCCTAAGGTTTTATGCTGTAGCGTTTCCTCAGTGTCATCGATGTGAGACACACATGTGTTTATCGTGTTAAATCAACTGTCAACCATTGACAGTTGCTAACCGGTAGCATGCTAACATCTTGAGCAGCTTAACCTCTTAACTGCCACCTGAACGGATCCCATTTTCTCCAGTTTGGCTTTACCCTAATCAAAAAGCTTCTTGGGAAAAAAAGCACCGAAATATCCACAAGAAGAAAGCAAGGCTGTAAACGCAACAAAAATGTGACAAAAATGTGACAAAAAAATTCGACAAAAAAGTGACAAAAAATCAACAAAAATGTGACAAAAACTCAACAAAAATGTGACAAAAACTCAACCAAAAAATGACAAAAATTCAACAAAAAAGTGACAAAAATTCAACAAAAATTCAACAAAAATTCAACAAAAATTCAACAAAAAAGTGAAAAAAATTCAACAAAAATTCAACAAAAACTCAACCAAAAAATGACAAAAATTCAACAAAAAAGTGACAAAAATTCAACAATAAAATAACAAAAATTCAACAAAAATTCAACAAAAATTCAACAAAAAGTGACAAAAATTCAACAAAAATTCAACAAAAATTCAACAAAAATTCAACAAAAATTCAACAAAAAGTGACAAAAATTCAACAAAAATTCAACAAAAATTCAACAAAAATTCAACAAAAATTCAACAAAAATTCAACAAAAACTCACCAAAAAAATAACAAAAATTCAACGAAAATGTGACAAAAATTCAAAAAAAATTCAACAAAAATTCAACAAAAATTCAACAAAAATTCAACAAAATTCAACAAAAAAGTGACAAAAATTCAACAAAAATTCTACAAACATTCTACAAAAATTAAACAAAAATGTGACAAAAATTAAACAAAAATGTGACAAAAATTCAACAAAAATTCAACAAAAATTCAACTAAAAAATAACAAAAACTCAACAAAAATGTCACAAAAACTCACCAAAAAAATAACAAAAACTCACCAAAAAAATAACAAAAAAGTGACAAAAATTCAACAAAAATTCAACAAAAATTCAACAAAAATTCAACAAAAATTCAACAAAAATTCAACAAAAATTCAACAAAAATGTGACAAAAAAAAAAGAAAGAAGAAAAAAACATACAAAAGGTGACACAACACAGCAACAACGCGAGGAAAAAGATCAGTTTTGTGGGTCTTAGCTTTCAAATGAGGTGTTACACAGACCGATATAATGGCCAAAGAGGACAGAATGCATTTGGTTTAGGCGGGTGGTAAGAGGTTAAACAGACGGTTGACATGACAAACTGTAAAAATCACAGAGAAAGGTTAAGGTAATGACAGCGAGTTCAGCCAAACTGCATTTCCACAGCCTCCAAACGCCTGTGTTTTAGTGTTGTGAGGTCATGTGACTGCAGCCTGTGGACCTTTGCCTGCAGTGCGTCCCTAATGTAGCAGAAAGACAGTGACAAACCTGACCCTATAGGTGTGTGTGGCCGTGCTAACACCCCCCCCCCCCCCCCCCCGTTATGCTCCGCCCCCGCCCACAGGCCCAGCCGGTGCCGGACGAGCTGGTGGCCAAGCTGCTGGGGAACCAGGCCAACTTCAGCCCCGTGGTGACGGTGGAGCCGCGCAGGAGGAAGTTCCATCGGCCCATCGGCCTGCGCATCCCCCTGCCCCCGTCCTGGAGAGACAGCCCCCGCGACTCAGGGGAGGGGGACACCACCAGTCTGCGGCTGCTCTGCTCCGTCATAGGTACTCCTGCACTGCATAGGAGAGAACCGGGGATTCACACACTACACAATCTCTCCAGCGCCATTTAGCTCTAGTTTTACAAAGCTGTGACTAGTTTTAGACCATGTCAGAGAATCGTGTTTCGTAGTGTGGGAGAGTCAACTGGACCGGGTTAAAGGAATAGGCCACCGTTTTTACACACTGAGATATGTTCTTACCTTAGCTTTGACGAGTTCTTTAGGACCTGTCTGATCTTCAGTCACGTAAACACAGCGCAGACGGCGTTAGCATTTAGCCTCCCCCTCTCTCCTCTATAGCTCCAAAACAGGTCAAGATAGAAGCTACCAAGCTCTTCCACGTTTTCCCTATTTAAATATGGTTACGTGAAGTGTTCCACTACAAAGTATAATTACACAAAATGAAACAATGTGGATTTTCTAAGCGGATAAAAGGGGGGACTATATTGTAAGGCGTAATAATACCAGGAGTAGTTTGGCATCCGCGCAGTAAAGTGAAGATTACTGCGCGGATTTCGATGTTGCTCAGTGAAGCTGCTGCAAATGAGGCTTTATTTGATCTTCTGCTGATTGTCTCTCAGCTTCAGAGCCGGACTGATGATGCTGTGACTGTATGATCTTTGTCCCAAACACTATTGTTGTCTCACTGTGTTTTTTTTGTTTTTGCTTTATTATGTGTGGACTCCTGCTGCATAATAATTTCCTTCAGGACAGTAATAAAGTTGAACCTTGAACTTAAATACTGGGGAGATCCTCGCGTAGACCTTGGGTATAACAGATCCATAGGACATGCCAGTCAGTTTTCCTTCTCCAAAAAGAGAAATTTAGCAGGAGACAGGACAGAGACGCTGGACGCACCTCTGTTTTATAATAAAGCAGCAAAAGCTGAAACAGACTGTAGTGATTAATGTGTGGCCCCAGTCGTTCTATAATCGTATAGTCTCGCCAACCAGACTCCGCTTCTTTACAGAAGAGGGTCTGGCAACACTCCATTGCGCGCTTTCAAAGGAAGTGACGCAACGATATGGAGCCTCCAGACCAATCAGAGCAGCTCCTGAACGGGCGTCACGTTGTTGCGCCTTTGTTTTGTAGTTTTTCAACACAAGCTTCACGTAATGCTCTGGTTTGCTTGTATTCTTAAGTTTTTCTGACATAAACGACAGAAGTCATTTCCTGAACTCCGTGTGGCAGGAGCGCCATTGTTAATGTCCCAATGATACAACTTTCTTGTCGCTGTTTCTGTCGTCACATCTGCCATGTTCTCATTGGCTGCTGCGCTTCAGTTGTCCCACATTAGTCCCGCCTCCAGCAGTAGCTTTTCTACGACAGGGTCTCCAGACTAGTCTCCTGTTTATTCATTAATAAACATCGGAGATTAGTCTGGATGCCAGGCTACTATAATCGGGCTAAATCCAGTTAAGTGTGGACCCCCTCCATTCTTCACAAAATCTTTGAAAACTGACAAACGAGTAGTGTGTGGAACTTCAGAAAAAAAAAAATCATATTACCTCAAATTACTACATTTCGTCAATTGGCTTGTTGCACAATGTGGCTACGCTAGTTCCTCTGAGCTGAAGCTGTGGGCGCTAGTACTTCCTGTTCGTATTAATTTCCATTAAGATTAGCTTAGACCAGTGAGTTCCTTTGTCTTGAAGCTAAAGGCTAATTTAAACTCGCCTGAACCGAGAGGATCTTTTTCCTCACTTCATCAGATTTTTTTTTCCATCATTTTTTTTGTCGGGTATTCAACTCATTTTTGTAACTTTTTTGTCATTTTTTTGTCACATTTTTTGTCATTTTTTTCGTCAATTTTTTATCAAATTTTTTTCACATTTAGTCACATTTTTGTCATTTTTTTGTCCATTTTTTTGTAATTTTTTGGGTCAAATTTGTATCACATTTTTGTCACATTTTGGTCATTTTTTTCGTCATTTTGTAATCAAATTTGTGTAATTTTTTGGTCACATTTTTGCCTCTTTTTCATCCATTTTTTGTCACATTTCCATCATTGTTTTCGTCTCAGTTTTGTCGCTATTTTCTCACCTTTTCCCCAGAAGCTTTTGGATTGGGGTAAAGCCAAACTGGAGAAAATGTGCTCGGTTCAGGTGGGAGTTAAGGGGTTCATGCATTACACAATTTGAAATAGTGCCTTTTTATGTATATTTTTTTTATAGCATGTTAGCCTTTAGCTTCAAAACAAACTATCAATCCTTCATGATCTCAGGCGTCTCCTCTGAACTCGTTACATCATGATTTGAACACAGTAAATGATCATCGACCGGGAACTCACCGCCCACAACGTAATCTTTAGAAAATGATTATTATTCCAGGAAAAGAAAACAGACAGGAAGTGCTGGCGCTCACACCTTCAGGTCAGAGGAACTAGCATAGCCACACCGTGCAACAAGCCAATTTGCAGGCCCAGGTGGTCAATGTTACACAATCTGTTGAATTTCTCAAAACTTGAATCTCTGCAAGCTCGTGTGTGTCCTGTGTGTGCTCTCAGGAGGCACAGCCCCCGCCCAGTGGGAGGACATCACCGGTACCACGCGCCTCGTCTACTCCAACGACTGCGCCAGCTTCACCACCAACGTGTCGGCACGGTAACCCCCCGGCATCAATCAATCCCGACACACACATGAAACGTTCTCCAAAAGCACAGGCGTGTGAAGCTCCCTCTCTGCTCTCAGGTTCTGGCTGGCAGACTGCCCGCGCACCGCCGAGGCCGTGTCCTTCGCCAACCTGCTGTACAAGGAGCTGTCCGCCGTGCCGTACATGGCCAAGTTTGTGGTGTTTGCCAAGATGAACGAGGTGCGCGAGGGCCGGCTGCGCTGCTACTGCATGACCGACGACAAGATGGACAAGACACTGGAGCAGCACGAGAACTTCGCCGAGGTGGCCCGCAGCCGCGACATAGAGGTCAGCGGCCATCTTCCTTTGTGTTATTATACAAGGCCGTGGGAAGCCAGGGTGCTGAGGGCGCTACAGCACCCCCTGGTGGATCGTCTATGCATTACAGCGCAATGTTAACCTCTTAACTCCCGCCTGAACCGAGAGCATTTTCTCCAGTTCAGCTTTACCCAAATCCTGTAGGCCAGTGTAACGCCTCATTTAAAAGACCTACAAAACTCATCTGAATGGATCTTTTTCCTCACGTCATCAGATTTTTTTCCATTTTTTTGAGGGGGGTATTCAACTCATTTTTTAAATTTATTGTCTTTTTTTTCTGTCATTTTTTGTCTCATTTTTTGTCATTTTTTTGTCATTTTTTTGTCATTTTTTTTCTTTCATTTTTTGGTCATTTTTTTGTCCCATTTTTTTTTCTTTTTTTGTCACATTTTTTTTCATTTTTTGTATTTTTTTTTGTCATTTTTTAGTCATTTTTTGTCACATTTTTTTCATTTTTTGTCATTTTGTCCCATTTTTAGTCATTTTAATTTTTACATTTTTTGGTCATTTTTTGGTCATTTTTTGGTCATTTTTTGTCACATTTTGTTTCATTTTTTTGTCATTTTTTTGTCATCTTTTTTTCATCTTTTTGTCATTTTTTGTCATTTTATTGTCATTTTTTTCACATTTTTTTTCACATTTTTGTCATTTTTTTGTCTTTTTTTTTGTCATTTTTTTTGTCATTTTTTTTGTCATTTTTTGTCTTTTTTTGTCACATCATCCTTGTTTTCGTCTCAGTTCTGTCGCTATTTTCACACCTTTTTTCCAAAAGCTTTTGGATTGGGGTAAAGCCAATCTGGAGAAAATGTGCTCGGTTCAGGTGGGAGTTAAGCGGTTAAATAAATAGGAAATAAGCAAAGAAATAGCGTTTTGGGGGCAATCTTGTGTCTCAGCACCCCCTAGCCAAAATATCTTCCCACGGCCCTGTTATTATATGTAAGCCTGACCAGCGACAGCCTGGCTTTTGTGAGGACGACCTGACCTTTCAGAAGCTTCCAGTGCGATCCTGAAACATGGTTGGGTGTTTGTGCCGCTCTCACCTGCGCCCGATGGTTCCGCTGACCCTCTGTTGCGTTGCAGGTGATGGAGGGCATGCCTCTGCACCTGGAGTGCTCTGGAAACCTGATCCCGGTGAGGAAGGCCACAGCCCAGCCGCGCTGCTTCAGCTTCCAGGCCTTCAGGGACAACCGGCTGCCCGTGTCCATCAAGGTGCAGTCCTTCCTTTTCAATCTGCTTTTCTGCTTCCCGCTCCGGCTTCTGTCTGACCCACCGTGCCCGTCAGAGGCTAAGACCGTTAGCAAAGGTCGATCACAGGGGTCAAAGCCTCTCCTGGTTAAATGTGACAGGTTTGAACTGGACACAATAGATACAGACGGCATCTCGTCATAGAAGGGGGCGTGGCTTCGCCGAGGGGGAAAATAGAATCTTTAGAGAAACACAATTTTCGCTCTTTTTAGCCATTTTCTGGTGGAATATCAGCTTATTTATCACATACAAATAAAGTCAAATGTAAATCGGGTCCATATGGATATTTTCTCACAGCAGATTGTTCAGTAGAAGTGAAAAAACTGCAGTTGTAGCAAGCGCTAGCTAACCGTTAGCATTAGCCCGATGCTAACATGTAGCATGAAGTTAGCATTCTCCGTTATTCATGTATTTATGGGCTGTTGAACCACTTTGCTCCTCCCCATGTCTTTGTTTCTTTATTTAGTAGAAACTATATTCATAATTCAGCATTTGTTAAAGAAGTTTTTGAATAATTAGACAAAGTTTAGATTTTTTCAAAATTGTTTTCCCCCTTAAACTTTCTCTAATTATTCAAAAACGACTTTAACAAATGCTGAATTATGAATATAGTTTCTACTAAATAAAGATACAAAGACATGGGGAGGAGCAAAGTGGTTCAACAGCCCATAAATAAAAAACATAAAAAACGGAGAATGCTAATGCTAACGGTTAGCTAGCGCTAGCTATAACTGCAGTTTTTTCACTTCTACTGAACAATCTTCTATGAGAAAATATTCATATGGGCCCGATTTACACTTGACTTTGTTTGTATGTGATAAATAAGTTCATATTCCACCAGAAAATGGCTAAAAAGAGTGAAAAATTGTGTTTATCTAAAGATTGTATTTTCCCCCTCGGCGAAGCCACGCCCCCTTCTATGACGAGATGCCGTCTGTATCTATGGATGAAAACGACACACACAGTGTTTTTTAACCATGTGTCGTGTACTGAATAAACCACTAACATATAAACAGTGAAACGTCGCTAACGTTAGCTCTGACCGTGTGAAAGTTTTCTTCAATAATGTCAAATCCATGTTCTCCGTGACCCTGTTGTTGATGTTTTATCTTTCCCGCTCCACAGGTCAGAGACAGCAGTAAAGAGCCCGCGGGACTGTTGTCTTTTCTACGTAAAACCACCAAATACGAGGACAGTCAGCACATCCTGTGTAACCTCAACATCACTATGCCTCCGTGTATCAAGGTGAGGCCGGCACTAATGCTTACAGCTAATGCTTACAGCTAATGCTTACAGCTAATGCTTACAGCTAATGCTTACAGCTAACACTTATAACTATTACAGCTAACACTTATAACTATTACAGCTAACACTTACAGCTAACACTTACAGCTAACACTTACAGCTAACACTTACAGCTAACACTTACAGCTAACACTTACAGCTAACAATTACAACTATTACAACTAACACTTATAACTATTGCAGCTAACACTTATAACTATTACAGCTAACACTTATAACTATTACAGCTAACACTTATAACTATTACAGCTAATGCTTACAGCTAACACTTACAACTATTACAGCTAACCCTTATAACTATTACAGCTAACACTTACAGCTAACACTTATAACTAACACTTACAGCTAACACTTATAACTATTACAGCTAACACTTATAACTAACACTTACAGCTAACACTTATAACTATTACAGCTAACACTTATAACTATTACAGCTAACACTTACAGCTAACACTTATAACTATTACAGCTAACAGTTACAGCTAGCACTTACAGCTAACAATTACAACTATTACAGCTAACACTTACAGCTAGCACTTACAGCTAACACTTACAACTATTACAGCTAACACTTACAGCTAGCACTCACAGCTAACAATTACAACTATTACAGCTAACACTTACAGCTAACACTTACAGCTAACAATTACAACTATTACAGCTAACACTTACAGCTAACACTCACAGCTAACAATTACAACTATTACAGCTAACACTTACAGCTAACACTTACAGCTAATGCTTACAGCTAACAATTACAACTATTACAGCTAACACTTACAGCTAACACTTACAGCTAACACTTACAGCTAATGCTTACAGCTAACACTTACAGCTAATGCTTACAGCTAACAATTACAACTATTACAGCTAACACTTACAGCTAACACTTACAGGTAACACTTATAACTATTACAGCTAACACTTACAGCTAACACTTACAGGTAACACTTATAACTATTACAGCTAACACTTACAGCTAACACTTACAGGTAACACTTATAACTATTACAGCTAACACTTACAGCTAACACTTACAGGTAACACTTATAACTATTACAGCTAACACTTACAGCTAACACTTACAGCTAACACTTACAGGTAACACTTATAACTATTACAGCTAACACTTACAGCTAACACTTACAGGTAACACTTAAAGGTACCATTCCATAAGTGATCTTGAGTTAAAAAGTTATCTTTTGGTTGACATTTATAAATTAACAAATATGAGTGACCTTTGGAAACTAAAACTAAGGAGTTTAAGAGAGTTTTGAAGTTTCGAATCGTGGTCCACATGAACACTGCTGTAGTGACTCTGTGTGTGTTTGTGTGTGTTTGTTTGTGTTTGTGTGTTTGTGTTTGTGTGTTTGTGTGTTTGTGTTTGTGTGTTTGCCGTGCAGGCGATGGGCAGTGAGGACCGGCGGAGAACACTGACCCCTCTGGCTCTGAGGGAGAGATACAGCGCCCTGAACGAGCCGGCCATGGGTACACAGTCTTGAACACTTTACACAGTCTTGAATACTTTACACAGTCTTGAACACTTTACACAGTCTTGAATACTTTACACAGTCTTGAATACTTTACACAGTCTTGAATACTTTACACAGTCTTGAACACTTTACACAGTCTTGAATACTTTACACAGTCTTGAACACTTTACACAGTCTTGAACACTTTACACAGTCTTGAACACTTTACACAGTCTTGAACACTTTACACAGTCTTGAATACTTTACACAGTCTTGAATACTTTACACAGTCTTGAATACTTTACACAGTCTTGAACACTTTACACAGTCTTGAATACTTTACACAGTCTTGAACACTTTACACAGTCTTGAACACTTTACACAGTCTTGAATACTTTACACAGTCTTGAATACTTTACACAGTCTTGAATACTTTACACAGTCTTGAACACTTTACACAGTCTTGAATACTTGACACAGTCTTGAATACTTTACACAGTCTTGAACACTTTACACAGTCTTGAATACTTTACACAGTCTTGAACACTTTCCACAGTCTTGAACACTTTACACAGTCTTGAACACTTTACACAGTCTTGAATACTTGACACAGTCTTGAACACTTTACACAGTCTTGAACACTTTCCACAGTCTTGAACACTTGACACAGGTCGGCTGTGGCTGATTGTAACGCCGCTGTCGTTGTGTGTGCAGCCTCGCTGAGCGCCATGGAGCGCACGGAGCTGAAGATGGCGGTGATCGCAGAGCAGCTGGGGCTGAGCTGGGCCGGTCAGTGCTCGGAGTCACTCAACACAACACGCACTTCCTCGTCTTCAGCTCACCTTTATTTAAAACCACGACCACCATGTCATCGCTGGGAACTGTGTGTTTGTAGGACAGGGGCTGAAGCATCGGTGTCATGCTATTTTAGCCATCCCAAAGTAAAGCATAGATTTTATATGATGTACACTGCAAGAAGTACCCTCCTAAAAACAAGGAAAAAAATCTTAAAATAAAAGATTTTGTCTTGTTTTAAGGAAAAAATTCTGCCAATGGGGTCAGCATTTTTTACTTGCTAAGAATTCTTATTTCTAGATTATTTTTCTTATCATAAAACAAGAAAGAAACACTAAATTTAAGCAAATAAATAGCTAGAATTAAGCAAAATGTCCTCAGAAAATGGAATAATTTAAGGAAAACATTCTTATTTAGTGAAAAATTGTGGATATTTTACTTAAATGTTGCTTGATTTAAGCAAATGTTCTAAATTACACACATTTTTGAGCAAAATGTTCTTAATAAATACTAATATTTAAGGAAAATATTGCCGCGCCCGGAGACCCATCTCCATGATTGGACCTGACAGGTTCACAGGAAAAGCTCGTCTCATTGGTCGACGCAGGAGGATACTAGACTCTGATTAGTTGCCAAGAACCGGGAAGGAGGGACTTTACAAAAAATAATAAATAATAAATATATATTGTTACTTATTTTCAAAAATCCAGCAAAAAAGTGGCAAAAATCCAGTAAAAAAGTGACAAAAATCCAGCAAAAAAGTGGCAAAAATCCAGCAAAAAAGTGGCAAAAATCCAGCAAAAAAGTGGCAAAAATCCAGCAAAAAAGTGGCAAAAATCCAGCAAAAAAGTGACAAAAATCCAGCAAAAAAGTGACAAAAATCCAGCAAAAAAGTGACAAAAATCCAGCAAAAAAGTGACAAAAATCCAGCAAAAAAGTGGCAAAAATCCAGCAAAAAAGTGACAAAAATCCAGCAAAAAAGTGACAAAAATCCAGCAAAAAAGTGGCAAAAATTCAGCAAAAAAGTGGCAAAAATCCAGGAAAAAAGTGGCAAAAATCCAGCATTTACTTCGAAATGCAAGACCAGGTGCGGATTTGCACGTTTTCTAAAATGTGTGATACATTTAGACTTCCAGACTATCACTTTAATTCCCGACTACTGGGCATATTTTTTGTCTTTAGACACTCAAGTATTCTCAGAAACAAAACCAGCAGCTTCTGAGCTAAAGAAATGTACAATTTCAGCGAGAAAGCTCGATGGATGAATGAATTTTAAAGCCTTCATTTTGGCACAATTGGTTAGAATGATTGAGGCAAAGCTCATGCCCTATGGTTGTACTAATCTCCCTCCTGAAGGAGTAGAAAAGGGTGACCGCTGTGAGTAGCCATTACAGGCCCGGCGCTTTAGTCATGTGATTTTCCCGCCTTGTGTGTTTGTGCAGAGCTGGCCCGCGAGCTCCAGCTCAGCGTGGACGACATCAACAAGATCCGCGTGGAGAATCCTAACTCCTTACTGGAACAGAGCTCGGCGCTGCTCAACCTGTGGGCCACCAGGGAGGGCAAGAGGGCCAAGAGTAAGCCCCACCCCCTCCCTCTCCCCCGGGCCCGCTCGGACCCGGACACCCCCTCCTTAACCCCGTGCCGTCTGTGTTTCAGTGGAGAGTCTCTACGCGGCGCTGAAGAGCATCGACCGCATGGACATCGTGACTCTGCTGGAGGGTCAGCCCCCGCAGCCCAGCAGGCAGTCCCGGGACATGAGCCGGCGCAGGAACCAGGACAGGGAGCACCTCTCCCCGGGCATGACCAACGGTAAGAGCCTCCAGCCGCGCCCTAACAAAACCCCCCACGGCCTTGACCCCCCAGTTCTAACACCTCCAGACTCGGCACTTCGCTCTGTGCGGGCAGTTTGAGCTTTAAGGCTCATTTGTGCTCTACATTCCAAAACACGTACGGACTCTGCATGGAGCTTTGTGTCCGCCTCCTGCGTGACTCTGCCCGTCTGCCGGTCGCTCGGTTTACCCAGGACACGCGGGGGTCGTGTTAGCGGAGCGGTACGTGAGCTAACGCTGGGGACACGACGGCACACGGCTCAACCTCGATACGGGACTAAACCATCACTGCGTTTCCTCCTTTTCGTTAAGGATTGTGGTGGAAAACAACATCACGGGTGGCGCCATGTAGATACAGACGGTCATGTTGAAATGGTCATGTTCAAAGCAGCCTGAGGGGAAAACAAAGAGAGGAAACAACCACTCTTTCACCACGACCTCTTAACTCCCACCTGAACATGTTTTCTCCAGTTCTCCAAATCTAAAAGTTTCTTCAAAACAGCGACAAAAAATGAGAAGAAAATGAGGATGTGAACGCAAAAAACAGAAAAGCGCTAAAAAGTGACCAAAAGAGCAAAAAAAGACAATAATCCAGCAAAAAAGTGGCTAAAATCCAGGAAAAAAGTGGCAAAAATCCAGCAAAAAAGTGACAAAAATCCAGCAAAAAAGTGGCAAAAATCCAGGAAAAAAGTGACAAAAATCCAGGAAAAAAGTGGAAAAAATCCAGGAAAAAAGTGGAAAAAATCCAGCAAAAAAGTGACAAAAATCCAGCAAAAAATGGTAAAAATCCAGGAAAAAAAGGGGCAAAAATCCAGGAAAAAAGTGACAAAAATCCAGGAAAAAAGTGGCAAAAATCCAGGAAAAAAGTGGCAAAAATCCAGCAAAAAAATGGCAAAAATCCAGCAAAAAATGGTAAAAATCCAGGAAAAAAAGTGACAAAAATCCAGCAAAAAAGTGGAAAAAATCCAGGAAAAAAAGTGGAAAAAATCCAGGAAAAAAGTGGAAAAAATCCAGCAAAAAAGTGGAAAAAATCCAGCAAAAAAGTGACAAAAATCCAGCAAAAAATGGTAAAAATCCAGGAAAAAAAGTGACAAAAATCCAGCAAAAAATGGTAAAAATCCAGGAAAAAAAGGGGCAAAAATCCAGGAAAAAAGTGGAAAAAATCCAGGATAAAAGTGGAAAAAATCCAGCAAAAAAGTGGTAAAAATCCAGGAAAAAAGTGGCAAAAATCCAGCAAAAAAAGTGACAAAAATCCAGGAAAAAATGGTAAAAATCCAGGAAAAAAAGGGGCAAAAATCCAGGAAAAAAGTGGAAAAAATCCAGGAAAAAAGTGGAAAAAATCCAGCAAAAAAGTGGTAAAAATCCAGGAAAAACGTGGCAAAAATCCAGCAAAAAAGTGGAAAAAATCCAGGAAAAAAAGTGACAAAAATCCAGCAAAAAAGTGACAATAATCCAGCAAAAAAGTGACAAAAAAGAAAAGACAAAACAGCAGCAAAAAAGTGAGAAAAATGCATTCAAAAAGTAGCAAAAAAGCCATAAAAAAGTGACAAAAACACATATGGGAAATAAAAAGTGATGACAATGGCAAAGAGGAGAGAATGCATTTGGTTTTGGCGGGTGGTAAGAGCTTAAAATAAAAAGCTGAATATATGAATATATTTTTCTACCAAATAAAGATACAGAGACATGGAGCAAAGTGGTTCAACAGCCCATAAACACATAGAATTTCAACCATGATTCTAACGTTAGCGTCATGCTACATTTGCTAACACTAGCTTAAGTACCTGTTTCCGCTTCTACTGGACAACTTCCTGTAAAAAAAAACCTCCATATGAACCTGATTTTGACTTGACTTAGCGCATTGCCGTCTGTATCTATGGTTTACAAACGCGATGAAGCAGAAATGCAGTAACTACGCTCAGAACGCACGGATCGCTTTACGCAATGGGAGCATAAATGAGCCTTGACGTGGGGGCAGTTTCATCGCGGTAAACCCGGATTGTGATGAGGAGCGGTGTTTTGGCAGTGGAGCGCGTCAGTGTGCAGTGTGGACGGGTTTCCACAGAGCCCATGGAGGACCTGCTAACCCTCCATGTCGTCCCTGTAAAGTGTAGAAAGCTGCCCAAGCCTCAGACTTCACCAGGATGAGTCCAGGACACTCCTACTCTGCTCCCACCTACACAAATACCCCAAACGTAGCACAGGCTTTGATCCCGCCAGAGTCTCCGAGCACCTGGTCCAAAGCGAGTGCGTTCATCCTCAGACGACAGAGAAGACACAATGATCGCCCCTCACCTGCCGATCAGCTCGAGTTTATCATTGTGTTCCGGCGTTTTCAAAACTCCCTCAGACGGAGACGGTCCTGTGTGTTTTTTGCTGACGTGGAGCTCATTACTGCCACCTGGTGGAGAGGCCTTCTCTCCTTTTCCTCATGAGTGCTTCACCCATGCATGGTCTACATCCGGCGCACGCTGTTTCCACCCCGAGGCGTGTGGAAGCGGGAGCTGCGCTGATGTAACCATGCAGACACACGTGCACATGAGCGTGAAAGGGTGAGCAGAGGCACTCAGATCACTGCGGTGAATCTGACACCAGTACGTGTTGTCTGTCCCGCTGTAGTGTGTCGGTCTGCAGATGTAGAGCTCAGCCTGGAAACAGACTCAACAGATGACCAGACAGAACAAGACTGACCATTGTTCTCTGTCACAGAACATTATAGACATCATTGTTACACTGGAGGGGCATTTCCACTGACTTTACTGTGTCCAGAGCCGTGAGAGAGAGAGAGGCAGGTGAAATATCCACTTGGTGCACTTTAGCTATAGCTTTTTCTTTTGCAGAGAAGTGATGCAATAAACCCATTTTAAAGGTCTATATTGTTATTCATTCAGGAACAGGGCTGGACAGGCGGGACTTTTGGGTCAAGACCGGCCCTCTAAAAAAATTCAATGCAATCATCATATTCAGTCATATTCAATGCAATAGTCGAGGTGATGAGCAAAACAATAAACCCTTGGCTTGAACTAAAACAGTATTAGCTACGGATCGAGGACAATAGTTGCATTTTGTTTCTGCCGAATTCAAGCTCACGCCTCAGAGACTCAACACTTTCATCTTTTCATTTATAACTTGAAGGAACTTTTGTAAATCTTCTTAACAATCTTAAAATGTGAGTTCCGTTAATGAAGTTCCTCTCGCGACTGCAACACAAACAAACTTCTCAAAACCAACCAAATGATCAACTGTAGATGAAGATGAAACAGTGAAACTCACCACAGAGTTCAGGAGGAGTGGAGTGAGAATAGAAATCACAAAAAGGCCAAACATTGTAAATCCTTTCAATGGAAACTAGAAGATTTACAAACTGCACTGACGACGAGGGGCAAGACGGAGTCACCTGGCCAACTCCCAGCATGCACTTCTTCGCAAACATTTGTCTAAAATGTACAAAAAATCGAGGTCTGAGGTTCTGTGGGTCCTGGAGGGAGTTACAATAAACTATTTCCTCTTATATTCAGTGTGAGGGGCATGAGTGTTATGTCCCAGAGGCCCATCGCTCATTATACCAGATTATCTGTGAAACATGACTCAATAAAGACCTCCAGAGGGGAATAAAAGGCGTCACATCCCTCTAGTGGAGGAGTTGTGTAATTGCATCTATGTAAAGATAGATTCTCCAATGGCTTTTCTCGCTAATTGTGGGCCAGTGTCAGGTAATATGGGCCTTATCTCGGTCTGACCGGCCCAACCGGCCCAAAAGTATGTCGGCCCATCGGGAAAACTCCTGAATCTCCCGATGGCCGGTCCAGTCCTGTTCAGGATATCCGCTCCTGCCAGGTTGTTTCAAAGCGATTAACATTAGCGCTGTAACATTCATCTAAAATATTCATCAAAAAACTTGTATAAATAAGTTTGATTGAATCAGGCGCTCTTTGTTTTAGCCAAGAGGAAAATCCAAATATATTTAGTGTTAACAAACATTCTCCTGCTTGTCAGTGTAGCAGCCGACTCTTCTGCCGTCACGCTGTCGGTTAAAGGTCTGATAAACCCGCCTTTTCATCGTATTACTTCCACGTTATAGAGCTCCGCAGTCCCGCCTCCTCTCCATAGACCCGCCTCCTCTCCGCAGTCCCGCCTCCTCTCCGCAGTCCCGCCTCCTCTGCGGTCCGGAAGTAAAACCCCCCTTTGCTTTGAGACCGATTTGGAATAAAGTCTTTAACTCTCGGGCTGAATCCGGCTCTGTGGTTCTAAAGCGACCGCAAAGTCAGACGCAGGTGAAAAAAGCACGTCTGATCCATCTAGTTTACAAAAAAAATACAATTCAACCCCTTAACTCCCACCTGAACCGAGCACAGTTTCTCCAGATTGGCTTTACCTCAGTCCAAAAGCTTCTGGAAAAAAGCTGTGAAAATAGCGACAAAACTGAGACGAAAACAATGATGGAAATGTGACAAAAAAGTGACGAAAAATTGATGAAAAAGTGGCAAAAATGTCACAAGAAATTGACAAAAAATGGACGAAAAAATAACAAAAAATGACAAAAATGTGACAAAAAACAAACAAAAATTTGATAAAATTTGACGAAAAAAATACAAAAATGTGACAAAAATGTGAATAAAAAAAAAATACAAAAAATGATAAAAATTTGACCAAAAAAATGACAAAAAAATGACAAAAAAATGACAAAAAAATGACAAAAAAATGACAAAAAAAATGACAAAAATGTGACAAAAACATAACAAAAAATGATAAAAATTTGACAAAAAATGATAAAAATTTGACAAAATAATGACAAAAAAGTGATAAAAAAATGACAAAAATGTGTCAAAAAAGAATGACAAAAATACAAAAATGTGATAAAAATGTGATAAAAATTTGACAAAAAAATGACCAAAAAAAATGGCCAAAAATGTGATAAAAAATTGACGAAAAAATGACAAAAAAAGTTACTAAAATGAGTTGAATACCCAAAAAAAAAATTATGGAATAACATCTGATGGCGTGAGGAAAAAGATCCTCTCGGTTCAGGCGGGAGTTACAAGTTTAACTGCGAGCCTTCGTCCTAGAACTACATTACCCAGGATGCTCGGGAGTCCCATGATCTACTACGAGGCTTTTGATTGGTGGAGCTTCACGTTCCCACACGTGTTTATTTATTGTTATGTAGACGACATATTATAAACAATGTATTCAAACATAAAGCAGGCAGATAGTGGACGTTTTATCCAGATCTGACACTGAGAGGAAGAAAAACGTCAAAAATTTTTCCCAACGATCCAGTTAACCCCTTAACTCCCACCTGGACCGAGCACAGTTTCTCCAGATTGGCTTTACCCCAATCCAAAAGCTTCTGGAAAAAAGCTGTGAAAATAGCAACATAACTGAGACGAAAACAATGATGGAAATGTGACAAAAAAGGGAGAAAACATTGATAAAGAAGTGTTGAAAAAATGACAAAAATGTGACAAAAAATTTATTAAAAAAAGACAAAAAATGTGACAAAAAATGTGACAAAAAATGACAAAAAATTTATTAAAACATTTATTAAAAATGACAAAAAATGAGCACAAAATTATTAAAAAAAAGACCAAAAAAAGACTAAAAATGTGACAAAAAATGACAAAAAATTTATGAAAAAAAGACAAAAAATGTGACAAAAAAGTGACAAAAAATTGATGAAAAATTGACAAATAAATTACAAAAAATTTACAAAAAATGACCCAAAAAATGACAAAAAGTTACAAAAATGAGTTGAATACCCAACAAAAAAATGATGGGAAAAAAATCTGATGACGTGAGGAAAAAGATCCTCTCGGTTCAGGCGGGAGTTAAGAGGTTAAACAAAACATCGATCATTTTTATTTCCATTAGCAGATTCAGATTGTTTAATAGTGAAATAATACAGAACTTGTGTCTGCAAAGTAACAGAAACTGGCCGTGTTTGCTGAAAACCTGGTTGCCTCGACCAGCGGGCGCGATGTCGCAAAGGTTCTTGGGATACGGAGTTTCTATCGTCAGGAACAGTGTTAACTTCGTCGACTAAAATATTTAGTCTTAATTTTAGTCAAAGTGATATTTTTGTGACTAAAATTGGACTAAAACTAAATTAAAAGTTTCTCATGAGACTAAAACTGTGACTTAAATGTCCAGATATTTTAGTCGACTAAAATAAGACTAAATAAAAATGAAAAGGAGAGACTAAAATCATCCAAACTTGTATTGAGCGTCTGAAAGAGCCTCAGATCATGTAAATCCTCTGCCAAAGGATCAGCTCTGAGCTTTGTTCATGTGGAGCAGAAACATGAAGCAGAGGAACAACATTAAACATGATTATAATGAATATTATAAATATAAGTCGACTAAATGAGTCTTAATTTTTGTCGACTAAAACTAGACTAAAATTTAAACGTTTTCTTTTTTTGACTAAATCTTCAAAAGACTAAGACTAAAATAAAATATGTTTTCAAAATGAACACTGGTCAGGAAGTGAATGATGTCACAGATGTACCTTTGCCTTTTCTTCAACATTAGCTTTTGCGGTGACGTTAAACTCTTTATATTTGAATTTTTGGGGAAATCGACGGTCGTGTAGACGGGGTTTTTTTTTTTTGCTTCCGGACCGGAGCAACAGGACTGCAAGGGGGCGGGACTGTGGAGCTCTATTGGCACTGGATGGATTCTCCTGTGTTTGTAAAGTCTGATTATTCACAAAGATAGAAAACAGGGAAGCTTGATGTGAACAGTGGAAAGTGGCCCAGTGGAAAGTGGCCCAGTGGAAAGTGGCCCAGTGGAAAGTGGCCCAGTGGAAAGTGGCCCAGTGGAAAGTGGCCCAGTGGAAAGTGGCCCAGTGGAAATGTGCCTCCGTCCTCAGCCCTGACGGCCACACAGCCACATACACGATCAGAACAGACTGGGCTCCGGTCCACCCCCCGGCGGGCTGATGTTCCAGCTGTGTGCGGGGTCCTCTTGTGCCTGTGGTTGCATGGGGAGTGTGGTCCGGGCGGATGCGGTGCACTGTGTGTCCTGTTGGGAGCGCTGTGGTGTCCCCCCCCCCCCCCCTGACTCTGTCCCTGTGTGTGTTCTGGACATGTCATCTGCAGCCTGTAGCCGCCCTCCTCCTCTCTGTCCTTCTTCACTCTGACCATGCTGACCTCATGCTGACCTCTGACCCACATCTGCACTCTTCTGTTGCGAGTAGTGGTGCTTTTTTCTTTCCTTCTTTTCCTTTTCGGGGGGGCGGTGGTCCCGAGGAGCCCGCCGTGCGTAGTGGAGGTCGTGTTATCAGCACCCACTGGGCGGGGGAGGTGTCACTCTGTCTCTCCGCTGTCCTGTCTCTGACCTGTCCCTCTCGGACCTGCCCTTGTGCCCTTGAGCCTTGTGTGTGCATGTGCATGAGCTGTGTTCGGGGCCCCGTGTCCCCCCCCCCGGCGTGGGGGCATGAGCACGCCGGGGGGGGGTCACTCACTGCACGGCTGAGGAGAGTGCACGCCTGCATGAGCTCTACTGTTTTCTACGATGTCACGATCTGAACAAGGCGACGGCGACGCGTTCCGGAGACGCCGTTTGTCGAGTCCGACGCGGCGTTTCATTCGACGCCTTTAATCGTGAAGAGAAACGTGTTCGGATTTTATCTGAGCTGTGCTTTTGTGGAGAACTTAGCGTTTGCTCCAGTACATTACAAAGGTCCCGTAAATTCTCTAATACTGGCCTGTGTTTCATTAGCGGCCGGGTCTCTGTCAGAGGCCGGGTCTCCGTCAGAGGCCGGGTCTCCGACAGGGGCCGGGTCTCCGACAGAGGCCGGGTCTCCGACAGAGGCCGGGTCTCCGACAGGGGCCGGGTCTCCAACAGAGGCCGGGTCTCCAACAGAGGCCGGGTCTCTGACAGAGGCCGGGTTCGTGGCTGGCGGAGGCAAATTAAAGCCAGTCTCTAAAACAGGCCGGGGCTTTTATTAGAAACTATAGCAGTAGAAATATTCCCCATGTTAGGAATTTGTCTCATACTGGTGTAAATGAAAACTCACGTGCAGGAAGTAACAAACTGAACCCGGGCCGAGGGGGACGCTGCGGAGGAGCTGATCCGAGCGTAACTTTGACACAGATTTAGCCACTTTTCAAACCTCCTGTGACGATATTTGGAAACAGGGCAAACAAATGTTGTGTGACCCTCCAGGGTTTTAGTAAAGTCTCCATCGCGTCTTCAAAGCACGTCCAGCTGCTCCGTGTGCAGGTCAGTCCCACGCCTCAAAATAACTCCTCCCATCAGCGCGAGCGTCTCGTCTTCTCTCGGGTCAGTCTCATGATCGATCACAAACACAAACGCTCCGTCTAAACTCGCCTTTTACACGAGATAACAACAAATAATCCGGTCCGGTAAAAACGAAACAGAAACCTGCAGTGACACTGATGTCAAAGCTCCGCTAACAGCAACGAAACACTTCCTGTTGTCCCGACAAAATAAAAGGCGTCAATGTTCCAGGAGAGGGTTTGAAATGTTAATTAATAAATGAACCTAATATTTTAGGAGCAAATGGACACAAATCTCGTTTTTCTTCGTTTTCCTGGTCGTCCGTTTTGCTCAAATAGAAATAAAGGCCTGTCTCTAGTTGTGGCCTGGTTCCAATAAAGGCCTGGTCCCAGATGCCCTTGAGTAAATAAAGGCCCCGGACTATATTAGAGCATTTACGGTAAATATCACACTTTCTACTCCGCTACGTTTCTTTAAAGGCTCCAAAGAGAACAACACAAGTCGGCTACGGGATTTGTTATATTTCAGCCTTACAGTAGAAACATAGGTGGTGCCTGCAGCTGTACTGTCAATGCCGCGGGCTCACCACAAGGAACAAGGTTTGTCCCTCTACTTATCGTGAAAGTACAAAACGGTTTGTACAAGTGATGTGAAGTTCGATTCATTTCCCTGACTCGAATTAGAATGAATCACTCACTGAAGCGAATCGGGTGTTTTGAGTCGTTTGATTCAGTGAGTCGGCTCTAAGAGAAGCCTGTACTTTTCTCAAATCTCAGGCACTAGAAGAGGGATTTCAGAGAAGACAGAACGAACACATTTGAAGAGATTAGTTTCACCGAAATGTAAGGTGTTCACAGTCGGATTACTCGTTAATGACTGTATTTGTTCCTGGTTTCCATCCAAGACCACGGACAAAGCCACACGTGTTTTGTTTATCACCATGAAGAATTTATGTTTTATAACCTGGTCCTGCGAATCAGAGCCGTGGGAGTTAGGAGGCGCTGAGGGACAAAAGTTACCCCCAAAATACTTTTTCTGTGCATAAATCCTATTTATTAACCTCTTAACTCCCGCCTGAACCGAGAGCATTTTCTCCAGTTCAGCTTTACCCAAATCCTGTAGGCCAGTGTAACGCCTCATTTGAAAGCTAAGACCTACAAAACTCATCGAAATTGATCTTTTTCCTCACGTCATCACATTTTTTTCCATCTTTTTTTGGGGGGGTTTCAACTCATATTTTTGTCTTTTTTTCTCTTTTTTTTGTCATTTTTTGTTCTTTTTTTTTGTCATTTTTTTGTCATTTTTGTCACATTTTTTGTCATTTTTTTTGTGCCAAAAATGTCACTTTTTTTGTCATTTTTTTGTCATTTTTTTGTCTTTTTTTGTCTTTTTTGGTCATTTTTTTGGTCATTTTTTCGTTATTTTTTTCTATTTTTTTGTCTTTTTTTGTCACATTTTGTAATTTTTGTCATTTTTTGTTCACATTTTTTGTCACATTTTTGTCAATTTTTTTGTCATTTTTTTGTCTTTTTTTGTCTTTTTTTTCGTCCCATTTTTTGTCATTTTTTCGTCATTTTTTCGTCACTTTTTTGTCAATGTTTTCTCACTTTTTTGTCTCATTTCCATCATTGTTTTCGTCTCAGTTTTGTCGCTATTTTCACACCTTTTTTTCCAGAAGCTTTTGGATTGGGGTAAAGCCAAACTGGAGAAAATGTGCTCGGTTCAGACGGGAGTTAAGGGGTTAATATTGCCTGCAGTTCACAAGCTATCCACCAGGGTTCCCACGGCCTTGCTGCGAATACACCTGGATGGTTCTTGTGAGGTTCCACACTTCCATCTGTAATCCATTCTAAAGTACTGAGTGATTCCTAAAGCTCCATTTTAGTCCCTTATTTTCATCCACCGAACACCCTTGAATGAGACCGTTTTTGGTTGGAAATCCTTCGCTTACCTTGTCCTGGTCCACTTGATGGTTTGGGGTTAGCTCCTCAGTCCAAACACAGAGGTTCAGACTGCTCATTCTCCCGCACTAAAGAACTCTGAGAAGATCCGGTTCCCTCTGTGTTGTGGAGGAAATGTGACCAGTGTTAAACGCAATCTTACAAACGTGCCCAGCTTGATTACCAACACCTGCAGGTTCCTTCGTGCATGTGTACCAGATAAGTGCAGCTGTGTTCAGGCATTTTTGAGCTTGGAGATGTTTTTGTTTTCGTTTAATGAATGCATCTTGCACCTGATTTACCGTGCGATTTTGGAAACGGAGGGAAAGAAAAGACGAGAAAACGCATTTCGTCGACCGTGTTTTCTGCACTTTAAGTTACTCATTTGGAAACTGTATTCACATCAAATTACAGTTTTATCCATGAATCTGATCTGACGTCAGAAGAAAATTGGAAACATGTTCTAGTGTTGCTGATTCCCATGGGCGACATTGGGTTTTTTAACTTGTCAAGAGGAATAGGGTTTGTACAAGTGCGATTCTCAAATAGGCTGTAAACAACTTATAAAAGCAGCGTTCTTTTCATAGGTGTCTGTCCCCCTGTTAGAACATCATACTGAGCTTTATCTTGGTTCCAGGTGGGTTAGTTTACTCACTCCTGCCCTCGAGGCTCAGAGGAAGTGGGACGAGGGGCTTGTAGGTCGCTGGGTCTGACAGATCTGGGTGTAGCATCGGTAGTTCTGTAGGGCAGGTTTGGGTTAGACACGAGGTCTGATACAGGATACTGGCAGCCTGTAGGAGTGTCCTGTAGGAGTGTCCAGTAGGTGTGTCTTGTAGGAGTGTCTTGTAGGAGAGCCCTGTAGAGGTGCCCTGTAAAAGTAGAAGAGCCCTATAGGAGTGTCTTGTAGGAGTGTCTTGTAGGAGAGACCTGTAGGAGTGTCCTGTAGAGGTGTCCTGTAGGAGAGCCCTGTAAGAGTGTCCTGTAGGAGTGTCCAGTAGGAGTATCTTGTAGGAGAGCCCTGTAAGAGTGTCCTGTAAAAGTAGAAGAGCCCTGTAGGAGTGTCTTATAGGAGAGCCCTGTAGGAGTGTCCTGTAAAAGTAGAAGAGCCCTGTAGGAGTGTCCTGTAGGAGAGCCCTGTAAGAGTGTCTTGTAGGAGTGTCCAGTAGGAGAGTCCTGTAGGAGTGTCCTGTAAAAGTAGAAGAGCCCTGTAAGAGTGTCCTGTAGGAGTGTCCTGTAGGAGTGTCCTGTAGGAGAGCCCTGTAGGAGTGTCCTGTAGGAGTGTCCCATAAAGATGTCCTGTAGGAGTATCTTGTAGGAGAGCCCTGTAAGAGTGTCCTGTAGGAGTGTCCAGTAGGAGAGTCCTGTAGGAGTATCTTGTAGGAGAGCCCTGTAGGAGAGCCCTGTAGGAGAGCCCTGTAGGAGTGTCCTGTAGGAGTATCTTGTAGGAGTGTCCAGTAGGAGCAGCCTGTAGGAGAGCCCTGTAGGAGAGCCCTGTAAGAGTGTCCTGTAGGAGAGCCCTGTAAGAGTGTCCAGTAGGAGTGTCTTGTAGGAGTGTCCAGTAAGAGCAGTCTGTGATTCCGAGGTGTTCTCGACCACAGGCCTGGATGATCCTGGAGAAGTCTGGGGCAGCAGACGTCCCTGTGAGTGGGAGCGCTGACAGCCTGGTGCATGCTAACAGCCTGAACATGAACCTGCCTGAGTGCCAGACGAATGCATGCTGTGAGCGCGTGTGAGGAGCATGTCTCTGGATGAAGGTTGTTCTGGAGATCTTGGGTCCGGCTGGTGGCAGAGCACAGCAGCATGCTCGCGCAGCACCACTGCACCATCAGCTGATCCAACCTGACCCTGCCTAAAGCTACCCTGAGCTCCTGCATCTTTACTCCTGCCCTGATTGTTCCATGTGTCCCCGTTGGCCCCCTGCCCCCCCAGATGGCCGGCTCCTGGGCAGGGGCACGTCCCCCCCCAGGGATGAGGTGCTATGGGGTGGTGTAGGGAGTGAGGCGGGGGGCCGGGTGTCAGTGTGCCTCTCTGTGTCTCGCTCTAGGTTACGGGCTTGCCCAGGATGAGCTCCTGTCCCCCGCGTCCATGCAGTACAGCCTGCCCTCACCGCTGGGAGCTGAGCCCTACTGGCAGGAAGTGTCCAGCATGGACTGTGCGCCCATCGCCACCACAGAGGAGGACACCCTGATGGAGATGTCAGACGTGCAGGTGTGGCCCTCAGGAAACAGCCCCTCGCTGGTGCAGGTAGAGGACTCTTCTCTGGAGTGCAGTAATGCCGACGACTCGGAGGGCCTGCTGGGCCTGCCCTATGGCAGCCTGGGGCGACCTGCCAGCCAGGCCAGCGCTGCCAGCGGTGGGGGCGTGGGGCTGAGCTCCATAGAGCTCCCGGAGGATGACTCAGAGATGGGCGCAGACTCGCTCACCACCACCACTCCAGGCTCACTGGGCGGCACCATCGCCGGCATGAGCCTAAACTCCATGGGTCAGGGGTCAGAGAACAGCTCGGAAGTGTCGGCGCTGACGGGTCAGACTGCAGACGGAGGAGGAGGAGGAGGGACGCCGGGCTCAGAACAAGGATCTCTCATTACAGGACAGCAGAAGATCTACGCTCGCCTGAGTGAGTCTCCTGGACTCAGCTGTGTGCCTGATCGCAACGGAGACAGGTGAGAGTCACTCCACCGGACACGGTACAGTCGCTCCTTTTCACATCATTCAACATGTTCTCTCAATCCAATCCACGTTATTTATATTCACCTTATTCCGCCCCGCCCACTTTTGCCACTTTTTGCGTTGTTTCGGCACCTCGTTGTCCAGACACTTCCGGTCGAGCGCGAAGCCCGTTCACTTTAACGGAGAACGAGGGAAAACCTTCTCCGCTCAAATCTGACGTTTAGTCGATTGATTTGTGTAAAATGCACCGACATGTCGACACTGCAGCGTTTCTCAGCGCGGCCTGAAAATGGCTTTGTTTTCGTGTAGTGACTGATTTTATGTGGACTTCTCCAGCCCCATGTTACCACATAGGAGAAAAGGGGCGGGGCACAATTCATGGCGGCGCCCACGCGAACCTCCGGAATAAGGTGAATAGCACATTTTATAAACACGTGTTTCCAAAGTGCTGCACATAAAATCGGCAATATAGGAATAAAAAAATAACTATATATAATAAAATCAAGTGAAACCAAACTATACATTCAGCTAAAACGATAAAATAGTTTAAAACATGAATAAGATGCAATAAAAAAAAGAAGTTTAATAAAATTGTAAAAACAATAAAAGAAAATAAAAGACACGAGAATAAAAGAGATTTAAAACACTCCAGGGTTGGGGCCGTTTGGACGTGGAGGGGCAGAACGTTCCACAGCTTAGAACGCTCTGCCCCCTCTGGTTCTACAGTTCGTCTGAGGAACCACGAGCCGGATCTGGCCCTCAGACCTCAGACCGCGCTGGAGAGTAAATGTGGACGAGGTCTGTGAGGTACTGAGGGGCCAGTCCATTCAAAGCTTTAAAAACAAACAATAATTCTCTGTTTATCTGACCTCCCAAACCCAAACCCAAACCCCATCTTCAGGACAAATAAACAACACACAAAACACCAAATAAGACTGACTCTGCCTGCCCGTCTCTCCTCCCAGACACCAGCAGAGGGCGCCGCACTGACCGCTCTCTGTTTGCAGGTGTAGTAACAGTAACAGTGGCACTGGCAGTGGCAGCGGCAGCGGCAGCGGCAGCGGCAGCGGCGGCTCCTTCCTGTCCTACCTCCAGGAGCAGACCGGTCAGCCCTGGACCCCGGTGACCGACCCCCAGCCCTGGGTGGGGTCTCAGCCCAAAGTGAGGCAGGCCATGGAGGGCATGATGACGGCGGTACGGAACGCCATGGACGGAGAGCACATGCCGCCGGAGGCCCTGCTGCAGCCGGTGAGGGACATGGGACACTCGGAGATCCTGCAGGGACACTTCAGAGGCACGCAGCCGTTTGAGAAGGGCCTGGGCTTCCCTCACAGAGTCCCCGAGCTCCGGGCCTGGGACGACATGCGTCTGAAGGGACAGGTACTGCACACAGACACCTCGCCGACGCTTGCAATTCGTAGTTTTTAAGATGGCATCACTGGAAGGGCGGTTCACATGTCCTGACGGGGTTTGTTTTTAAGGAATCTTATGAGAATGGAAGGACTAGAAACTTTGCAAAACCTCCTGCAACTATTCTGGTGACGGTCATTCCTCTGAACCGATCTGATACTGATGCGGTATCGATACCGGTGTCGATACTGGTCGTTTCATTTGGGTGAATGCATTTCCATAAATATACATTTCTACATTTTTACGAGGAGAACTTCTGTTCACTGCTATAGATCGGCCTTGAGCTGTTGCCACCGCTCTATTAAAGTGTGATCACTCTGCTCCTCTCTCTCACACCTCCTCTCTCTCTCCCTCTTCTCCTCGCTCTCTTCCACTTTTCCTCTCTCTCTTCTCCTCTCTCTCTCCCCTTCTCCTCTCTCTCCCCTTCTCCTCTCTCTCTCCCCTTCTCCTCTCTCTCCCCTTCTCCTCTCTCTCTCCCCTTCTCCTCTCTCTCTCCCCCCCTCTCTCTCTCCCCCTTCTCCTCTCTCTCCTCTCTCTCTCCCCCTTCTCCTCTCTCTCTCCCCCCCTCTCTCTCTCCCTCTTCTCCTCTGTCTCCCCTTCTCCTCTCTCTCCCCCCCTCTCTCTCTCCCCCTTCTCCTCTCTCTCTCCCCCTTCTCCTCTCTCCTCTCTCTCTCCCCTTCTCCTCTCTCTCTCCCCCCCTCTCTCTCTCCCTCTTCTCCCCTCTCTCCCTCTTCTCCTCTCTCTCCCTCTTCTCCTCTCTCTCCCTCTTCTCCTCTCTCTCCCTCTTCTCCTCTCTCTCTCCCTTCTCCTCTCTCTCTCTCCCTCTCCTCTCTCTCCCTCTTCTCCTCTCTCTCTCTCCCTCTTCTCCTCTCTCTCTCTCCCTCTTCTCCTCTCTCTCCCTCTTCTCCTCTCTCTCCCTCTTCTCCTCTCTCTCCCTCTTCTCCTCTCTCTCTCCCTTCTCCTCTCTCTCTCTCCCTCTTCTCCTCTCTCTCCCTCTTCTCCTCTCTCTCTCTCCCCCTTCTCCTCTCTCTCCCTTCTCCTCTCTCTCTCTCCCTCTTCTCCTCTCTCTCCCTCTTCTCCTCTCTCTCTCTCCCCCTTCTCCTCTCTCTCTCTCTCCCCCCCTCTCTCTCTCCCTCTTCTCCTCTGTCTCCCCTTCTCCTCTCTCTCCCCCCCTCTCTCTCTCCCCCTTCTCCTCTCTCTCTCCCCCTTCTCCTCTCTCCTCTCTCTCTCCCCTTCTCCTCTCTCTCTCCCCCCCTCTCTCTCTCCCTCTTCTCCCCTCTCTCCCTCTTCTCCTCTCTCTCCCTCTTCTCCTCTCTCTCCCTCTTCTCCTCTCTCTCCCTCTTCTCCTCTCTCTCTCCCTTCTCCTCTCTCTCTCTCCCTCTCCTCTCTCTCCCTCTTCTCCTCTCTCTCTCCCTTCTCCTCTCTCTCTCTCCCTCTTCTCCTCTCTCTCTCTCCCTCTTCTCCTCTCTCTCCCTCTTCTCCTCTCTCTCCCTCTTCTCCTCTCTCTCCCTCTTCTCCTCTCTCTCCCTCTTCTCCTCTCTCTCTCTCCCCCTTCTCCTCTCTCTCTCTCCCTCTCCTCTCTCTCCCTCTTCTCCTCTCTCTCTCCCTTCTCCTCTCTCTCTCTCCCTCTTCTCCTCTCTCTCTCTCCCCCTTCTCCTCTCTCTCCCTCTTCTCCTCTCTCTCTCTCCCTCTTCTCCCCTCTCTCCCTCTTCTCCTCTCTCTCCCTCTTCTCCTCTCTCTCCCTCTTCTCCTCTCTCTCTCCCTTCTCCTCTCTCTCTCTCCCTCTTCTCCTCTCTCTCTCTCCCTCTTCTCCTCTCTCTCCCTCTTCTCCTCTCTCTCTCCCTTCTCCTCTCTCTCTCCCTTCTCCTCTCTCTCTCCCTTCTCCTCTCTCTCTCCCTCTTCTCCTCTCTCCCTCTTCTCCTCTCTCTCTCCCTTCTCCTCTCTCTCTCTCCCTCTTCTCCTCTCTCTCCCTCTTCTCCTCTCTCTCTCTCCCTCTTCTCCTCTCTCTCCCTCTTCTCCTCTCTCTCCCTCTTCTCCTCTCTCTCTCTCCCTCTTCTCCTCTCTCTCCCTCTTCTCCTCTCTCTCCCTCTTCTCCTCTCTCTCCCTCTTCTCCTCTCTCTCTCCCTCTCCTCTCTCTCTCTCCCTCTTCTCCTCTCTCTCTCTCCCCCTTCTCCTCTCTCTCCCTCTTCTCCTCTCTCTCTCTCCCTCTTCTCCTCTCTCTCCCTCTTCTCCTCTCTCTCCCTCTTCTCCTCTCTCTCCCTTCTCCTCTCTCTCTCTCTCCCTTCTCCTCTCTCTCTCTCCCTCACCTCCTCTCTCTCCCTTCTCCTCTCTCTCCCTCTTTTCCTGTCTCTCCCCTTTCCCCTCTCTTTACCCCTTCTCCTCTCTCTCTCCCCTTCTCTCTCTCCCTCTTCTCCTCTCTCTCTTTCCCCCTTCTCCTCTCTCTCCCTCTTCTCCTCTCTCTCCTCTCTCTCCCCCTTCTCTCTCTCCTCTCTCTCCCCCTTCTCTCTCTCCTCTCTCTCTCCCCCCTCTCTGTACCTCTTCTCCTCTCTCTCCCCTGCCCCCCCTCTCTCTCTCCCCTGCCCCCCCTCTCTCTCTCCCCTGCCCCCCCTCTCTCTCTCCCCTGCCCCCCCTCTCTCTCTCCCCTGCCCCCTCTCTCTCTCCCCTGCCCCCCCTCTCTTTCCCCATCTCCTCTCTCTCTCTCTCTCTCCCCCCCTCTCTTTCCCCCCTCTCCTCTCTCTCTCTCTCTCTCCCCCCCTCTCTTTCCCCCCTCTCCTCTCTCTCTCTCTCTCTCCCCCCTCTCTGTACCTCTTCTCCTCTCTCTCCCTTCTCCTCTCTCTCTCCCCCCCTCTCTCTCTCTCCCCTCTCTCTCTCTCTCCCCCCCCCCCTCTCTCCCTCCTCTCTCTCTCCCCCCTCTCTGTACCTCTTCTCCTCTCTCTCCCCTGCCCCCCCTCTCTCTCTCCCCCTCTCTCTCTCTCTCTCCCCTTCTCCTCTCTCTCCCCCCCCCCTCTCTCCCTCCTCTCTCTCTCTCCCTCTTCTCCTCTCTCTCCCCTGCCCCCCCTCTCTCGTGTTTTGTGAATCAGCAGATTGCACCACTGCTGTGTCAGGTTTAACTCCTCTGTTGACGCTCCCCTAAAGCGCTCACAGCCGTCTTAAAGATGAATGAATTGGAAAAACAAAGCCGTTCACAGAAATGGGTCAGAAATGCACTCACCCAAACACACAACAAACACCGCAGCCCAACATGGGCACGAGCACCATGTGGTGACAAATATAGCTGCCTCCTGCTGTAACCTGAGCCAGAGCCGCCTCATTCCCACTGTCAGCTCCAACTGTCACCCTGCAGCAGAGGACACAGTGTCAGGGGGACACGGGGGGCACTGGGGGGCACTGGGGGGCACTGGGGGAGGGACAGGATCTGCTGTTGTTTCACTAACATTGCTTACGTGTAAATGCACTAAAGGGTTTGTGATCATTGCCTTCGTGAGCATCTTGTATCATGAAGTGCAGACTTTTAGAGTGTGATCCCAGTGTCCATTGCTGTGAAGCAGTGGAGCTGGTGGTATTTAAAGAGCAGGGGTCACATGGTTTGGAGAGAGGGGGTGTGAGCGCCAGTCTGGGGGGCGCGGTGCTTCTGCTGGGCGGACGCCGTAGAGGGAAGGACATAGCAGAGGAACGGGCTGCTCCTGGAGGACAGTATGAAGTGAGAACCTCACGTCTGTCTGTGAACCTGAGCTTTTGGACAGAGAGAGAGCGCAGCCATGTGGGCCCTGGTCACTGAGCTGCTCTTCAGCTTCGTGCTGCTGGCCTTCCTGGTCATCAGCTGTCAGAACGTGCTGCACATCGCCAGCGGCTCGGTGCGCTCGCTGCTCACGTACGTCCACAAGGCTCTGGACCACGAGCTCGGGGAGGGGGAGGGAGTGGCCGACGAGGAGGAGAACGTCACCACCAGAGTGGTGCGCCGCAGAGTCATCCTCAAGGTACTTCACACAGAGCAGTCCGTGTGGGTCCGTGTGGGTCCGTGTGGGTCCGTGTGGGTCCGTGTGGGTCCGTGTGGGTCCATGAGGGTCCGTGTGGGTCCATGAGGGTCCGTGAGGGTCCGTGTGGGTCCGTGTGGGTCCGTGTGGGTCCGTGTGGGTCCGTGTGGGTCCGTGTGGGTCCGTGTGGGTCCATGTGGGTCCGTGTGGGTCCGTTTGGGTCCGTGTGGGTCCGTGAGGGTCCGTGTGGGTCCGTGAGGGTCCATGTGGGTCCGTGTGGGTCCGTGTGGGTCCGTGTGGGTCCGTGTGGGTCCGTGTGGGTCCATGTGGGTCCGTGTGGGTCCGTTTGGGTCCGTGTGGGTCCGTGTGGGTCCGTGTGGGTCCGTGAGGGTCCATGTGGGTCCGTGTGGGTCCGTGTGGGTCCGTGTGGGTCTGTGTGGGTCCGTGTGGGTCCGTGTGGGTCCGTGTGGGTCCGTGTGGGTCCATGTGGGTCCATGTGGGTCCGTGTGGGTCCGTGTGGGTCCATGAGGGTCCGTGTGGGTCCATGTGGGTCCGTGTGGGTCCTTGAGGGTCCGTGTGGGTCCGTGTGGGTCCTTGAGGGTCCTTGAGGGTCCGTGTGGGTCCGTGAGGGTCCGTGTGGGTCCGTGTGGGTCCGTGAGGGTCCGTGTGGGTCCGTGTGGGTCCGTGTGGGTCCGTGAGGGTCCGTGAGGGTCCGTGTGGGTCCTTGAGGGTCCGTGTGGGTCCATGAGGGTCCGTGTGGGTCCGTGTGGGTCCGTGAGGGTCCGTGTGGGTCCGTGTGGGTCCGTGTGGGTCCGTGTGGGTCCGTGAGGGTCCGTGTGGGTCCGTGTGGGTCCGTGAGGGTCCGTGTGGGTCCGTGTGGGTCCGTGTGGGTCCGTGTGGGTCCGTGAGGGTCCGTGTGGGTCCGTGTGGGTCCATGTGGGTCCATGAGGGTCAGTGAGGGTCCATGTGGGTCCATGTAGGTCCATGTAGGTCCAGTGCTGAGGATATGTAGCATAACAGGAGGGAGCTCTACAGTGCTGGACCTAGATTACTTCATTCTGATCCAAGCCAACCTAATTCAAATGTGTGTCATGGCTGACCCTGTGCTTTTGGCAAAGCACCTCACCCGGGTGCTGCCTGGTAATCAGAGAGGCCACAGCTACAGCAGCTGACTGAGGGACAGAACTGTTGGTTTCATTATTCCTAAATGAACACTGAAACTTAACAACAACACAACGTTTTCTTCTGATTAACTGTATATATGACATTTGTAGTGTCAGCCTTTGGTGTAATTTGCACTTTTGTGTCTAAAACTGTGTGTGGTGCCCGTCCTGCACGGTGTTTTTGTTGTGGTGGAAGCAGATTCTTCCTCACACCCCGGTCACGCAGCAGAACCAGGAGGAAGAGTCGTCTTTCTGCACCGTGGAGAAATGAGCTGCGCAACCATATAGTGTGACAACTTTGTGTTTATCGAACAAATTACGCCATAGTTCACTGAGGCATTGACCGCGCCCTCCCTGGTTTAAAGGAATAGTCCACCGTTTTTACATACTGAGATATGTTCTTACCTTAGCTTTGACGAGTTCTTTAGGACCTGTCTGATCTTCCCCCGTACCTTCAGTCACGTAAACACAGCGCAGACGGCGTTAGCATTTAGCCTCTCCCTCTCTCCTCTATAGCTCCAAAACAGGTCAAGATAGAAGCTACCAAGCTCTCCACGTTTTCCCTATTTAAATATGGTTACGTGTTATGTGTGTGTTACGTTTATGTGTAATTATACTTTGTAGTGGAACACGTCGGAAAACGTGGAAGAGCTTGGTAGCTTCTATCTTGACCTGTTTTGGAGCTATAGAGGAGAGAGGCTAAATGCTAACGCCGTCTGCGCTGTGTTTACGTGACTGAAGACACGGGGGAAGATCAGAGAGGTCCTAAAGAACTCGTCAAAGCTAAAGTAAGAACATATCTCAGTATGGAAAAACTGTGGCCTACTCCTTTAATACTTTCTCTACTGTAGATAAATAGTTTGGTAAAACAGTAGACACAGTTTGTCTTTGACACGCTACAAAAGTACAGGGGAACTGGTGCCATCTGAAAGTGTCTGCACTGTGCTTCTCTTTGGTTCTATCAATAGCAGGTGGACTTAAAAATAAACAATGTATCTACAATTAGAAATGTTGCTAAGATGCTTTAATGAACTCTGCAAATACCAGGCGTTGTTGTCACCACTGAACAACTGCTTAAACAGTTGCAACTGTGCAAAATCCAACTCTCGAAGCATGTTGACCTGAGAGTCTACAGCCTAAAGGCCAGTATGAGTTTTGCTCCCAAATCAAGAACAGACTGACAAAAGTCTTAAATGACATAATAGAGTCTTGTTCCATCATAGGGCCTGATCCATCATAGGGCTGTTCCATCATAGGGCCTGGTCCATCATAGGGTCTGGTCCATCATAGGGCCTGATCCATCATAGGGCCTTGTCCATCATAGGGTCTGTTCCATCATAGGGCCTGGTCCATCATAGGGCCTGGTCCATCATAGGGCCTGTTCCATCATAGGGCCTGTTCCATCATAGGGCCTGGTCCATCATAGGGCCTGTTCCATCATAGGGCCTGTTCCATCATAGGGCCTGGTCCATCATAGGGCCTGGTCCATCATAGGGCCTGGTCCATCATAGGGCCTGGTCCATCATAGGGCCTGGTCCATCATAGGGCCTGTTCCATCATAGGGCCTGTTCCATCATAGGGCCTGGTCCATCATAGGGCCTGGTCCATCATAGGGCCTGGTCCATCATAGGGCCTGGTCCATCATAGGGCCTGGTCCATCATAGGGCCTGATCCATCATAGGGCCTGGTCCATCATAGAGTCTGGTCCATCATAGGGCCTGGTCCATCATAGGGCCTGGTCCATCATAGAGTCTGGTCCATCATAGGGCCTGGTCCATCATAGGGCCTGGTCCATCATAGAGTCTGGTCCATCATAGAGTCTGTTCCATCATAGGGTCTGATCCATCATAGGGCCTGGTCCAAGCAGTTCTGCGCTCAAAGGCCGGTCATCATGGCGCGGTTTGCAGGAATTTAAAGCGTGTTTTCACCATGTCATTCCTCCTGCTGCCTGCAGAGGGAGCTCCAGGCAAAACGCTAACCAATCATAAAACTCAGTGTTAAGGTACATAAAAATATCGCCTCATTTATACATTAAATCTATGTCAACTGGAGCTAAATACTGGGGGAACCAGATGTTTACATACACTTTCTAAAAACATTTTTTCTCAGTGTCTGACATGAAACCAGAATTAACTTTTACTTATTTAGGTCAGTTAGTAAATTATTTATATTTGCTAAATGCCAGAAGAATGTGAGATAGATTTTTTAGATGTATTTTTTTGTCCAATACAAATAATGAATTAATTGTGTTTCCCAAGAAAGGTTTCATGTGTTCACGTGTTTCCAGGGTGAAGAGGCGGATAATCTCCCCGGGGAGCAAGTGAGCGAAGAACACTTCACAGACGAACACGGAAACATCGTCACGAAAAAGGTCAGACATCCCATAATACTCCTGAACACCCCATAATCCAGGACTCATGAACATCCCATAATACTCATGAACATCCCATAATACTCATGAACATCCCATAATCCTCATGAACATCCCATAATACTCATGAACATCCCATAATCCTCATGAACATCCCATAATCCCCATGAACATCCCATAATACTCATGAACATCCCATAATACTCATGAACATCCCATAATACTCATGAACATCCCATAATCCAGGACTCATGAACATCCCATAATACTCATGAACATCCCATAATACTCACGGACATCCCATAATACTCACGAACATCCCATAATACTCTTGAACATCCCATAATACTCATGAACATCCCATAATACTCATGAACATCCCATAATACTCAGGCTGGCAGTGACAGAGATCACTCACTCACACACTCACGTCTTTCGTTGTGATCGTCTCGTATTTTTGGTTGGTGCTTTTGGCCTGAGGACAGTTCTGTTTAAACGGCCGAGGAGCAGGAAGACACTGGAGCTGTTCTTTTGGGACTCTTCTGAAGAAGAGTTCTCAGCTCTCAGTCGTCCAGGTGTTTTGAGGGCTTGGCACCGTTACATTTTCTATACCAGGAATGGAAAAAAATGGAAACAAAATGGAATAAATTGGGGCGGGGAAAAATTGAGAAATTGGGAAAATATTGGCAATAAAAAAGAGAGACAAAAATGTGACAAAAATTGGAAAAAAAATTGGAATAATTGGGGGGGAAATTGGGAGAAATTGGGAAAATATTGGCAATAAAAAAGGAGCAAAAATGAGGGAACATTTTGGGGGTAAAAAATAAAGAAAAAAATTGGGGAAAAAAATGGAATACTTGTGGGGAAAAATTGGGAAAATATCGGTAATAAAAAACGAGCAAAAATGAGGGAAAAATTTGGAAAAAAAAGAAAAAATAAGAAATAAATATGAAAAAAAAATTGAATACTTGGGGGAAAAAAAGGAGAAATTGGGAAAATATCGAAAATAAACAATGAGCAAAAATGAGGGGAAAAATTGGTAAAACAAGAAAAAATGGGGCAAAAATAAGATAAAGAAATGGGGAAAACATTGTGCAATTTCTTGTTTGTGAAAAAATAGGGTGAAAAGTCATTTGTTTAATGCTGTCCCTGAACCAACAGCATCAGCATCAGAACTTGGATCTAAAGAGAGCAGCTGATTAAAACTGTCCAGCCCAGTTCAGGTTCCGGTGTTTTCCGTCCCAAACCTGCTCCAGGTTCTGTCCTGTCATCGGCCGACGCTGAGCCTCCCGCTCCGCTCACACATGTGACTTTATTTTCATTATGATTTTGCCTGATTGTGACGCCATGTTTTGTTTCTCCCCCCCCCCCCCCCCATGCGTGCCCGGTCAGACTGTGAGGAAGGTGGTGCGGCGGGGGAAGGGTGAGGAGGGGGGTCAGGACATGACAGTGGACGACCCCAATGAGCTGGAGATGGACACGGAGCAGTACATGAGCTACGCCATCCTGGGCCGGGACAGCAGCAAGGTGGGCAAACTGACGGGGCCTTAGCCGGGACCCCCTGCCCCCCCCCCACACTCCTACGTGTACTGGAGAGAGGGGGGGGGCAGTCAGCGCGAGGGGCAGTGAGCGCAGGGCGGGCAAACTCAACTTCCGAATCCGAAAATGTGCCAAATTATTATTATTTTATTATTGCCCTTTATTTAACCAGGATAGTCCCACTGAGATTAAGAATCTCCTTTTCAGGGGAGTCCTGGTCCCAGAGGGGAATCTATTGTACATGTTTTTATTATAAAGACATTTGAAAAAAAGCATCAAGTGTCGTCTGGAATTTAAAAAAGAAAATTGTTCAAAAGTTTCCCGTTTACTTTACTTTTAAACATGGAAAAAAAATGGTCAAAAAATATGACAAAAATATGATGAAAATGTGACAAAAAATGACAAAAAATGGACAAAAAAACAACAAAAAATGTGACAAAAATGTGACAAAAATTGTATTAAAAAAAGACAAAAAAATTGCCAAAAACTTTGACAAAAAAGTGATGAAAAAATGACAAAAATGTGACAAAAAATGGACAAAAAAACGACCAAAACTGTGACAAAAATGTGACAAAAATTTTATTAAAAAAAGACAAAAAAATTGCCAAAAACTTTTACAAAAAAGTGATGAAAAAATGACAAAAATGTGAAGGTGGGGGTTAAGAGGTTAAAAGTATTAAATTTGCCTGAATAACTGAATGACTTAGTTCGACCGGCGCGAGCACCAAACAAACAAATAACAGTTAGAAAAAAAACGTGTTACGGTAAAACCACATAACTGATAGATGCCAATATTTTCTCTCCATCCAGTGAGCCTCCTCGTGGCACTTGGGGACGAGGCCGCGGACGCAGAAAGTCCAAAGATGACTCTGGATGGAGAGAGAAATGTCGGCATCTATTATGTGTGTGTGATGTAACAAACATCTGTAAACATCTGTGTGTGACGGCTGGAAATAAAGTCAGTCAAACACATGTAAGTCACACTGTCATGTTTCACCAGAGCGCCCGGACGACTGAGAGCTTCGTGATAAACAGGAGATCCCACAAAAGAACAGCCAGGAACAAATCTAACATATGATTAACCTCTGAACCTGTGCGGCTTTACCCAGATCTAAAGGTTCACAGCCTACAGGCCAGAGTAAGGGTAAAAGTAAAGTGTTTTTGTGGCTTTTTTATCTCCTTTTTCTCGAGCTTTCGTGGCTTTCTTGTTGATTTTTTGCAGCTTTTTTATCACTTTTGAGTCGTGTTTTTCCCACATCATGGAAGTGTTTTTGTTGCTTTGTCTGTTGCTTTTTCCATCACGCTTTAGTCGTGTGTTTTTCCTGCTTTTTATTGTGTTATTGTTGCTTTTCCGTCACGTTATTGTCGCTTTTTTGTTGCACTTTCATCCTTGTTTTCATCCCGACTCATTTCCTCGTTATCCAGAGTGTTGCTGATTTATGGAGATTTTTTTTTTAAACTCATGCAGTTCTTATATTTGAAGAGTTTCGTGACGCTAGGCTAGTGCTAGGCTAGTGCATGTCTATGGTATCAGCTAGCCTGCATTAAAAACAGTGTGACCCGCTCCACAGAGCACCTGAGGCAAATCACTTATAACACCAGACTAACCAGATAAAGAATCATGTTTGGAATATAACTGACCTGCATCACAGGAACGATCGCATTTTCAGGGACTATTTTCCAGCAGATCACTCCGCCGCCGCGTAGCTTATACATCCACGAAGCTGATGCTGCTCAAATATAAGGTATTTTAACCTCTTAACTCCCGCCTGACCCGAGCACATTTTCTCCAGCTTTACCCCAAATCAAAAAGTTTCTGGAAAAAAGGTGTGAAAATAGCAACAAAACTGAGACGAAAACAATGATGGAAATGTGACAAAAATTTGATAAAAAAAATGACAAAAATATGACAAAAAAAGACAAAAAAATGACAAAAAAATGACAAAAATGTGACAAAATGTGACAAAAATGTGATAAAAATGTGACAAAAAATGAAAAAAATGTGACTAAAAAATGACAAAAATGTGACAAAAAAATCACAAAAAATTGATTAAAAATTGACCAAAAAATAACAAGAATGTGACAAAAAAAGTCAAAAATCTGATTGAAAAAATGACAAAAATGTGAAAAAAAGACAAAAAAAATGACAAAAATGTGACAAAATGTGACAAAAAATTGATAAAAAATTGACAAAAAAATAACAAGAATGTGACAAAAAAAATGTCAAAAATTTGATTAAAAAAGGATGAAAAAATGACAAAAATGTGACGAAAAATGACAAAAAAATGACAAAAATGTGACAAAAAATGACGAAAAAATGACAAAAATGTGATAAAAATGTGACAAAAAAATGACAAAAATTTGACTAAAAAAAATCACAAAAAAATGACCCAAAAAAATGACAAAAATTTGAAAAAATAAAATAAAAATGAGTTGAATACCCAACAAAAAAATGATGGAAAAAAAGAATCTGATGACGTGAGGAAAAAGATCCTCTCGGTTCAGGCGGGAGTTCAGAGGTTAAATGATTCTCTGGACACAGACATTTATATGGTTAGTCTGGTGTTATAAGTGATTTGCCTCAGGTGCTCTGTGGAGCGGGTCACACTGTTTTTAATGCAGGCTAGCTGATACCATAGACAGATAGCCTAGCATTAGCCTAGCGCCACGAAACTCTTCAAATATGAAGTACAAAAAAAAAATCTCCAGAAATCAGCAACGCTCTGGAAAACTAGGAAATGAGGCCCTTTGTCAAACATCCTGAAACATCCCTTTAACAACAAACTGCAACAAATAAAACTGTCATTTGTCATATATCGTATAAAGCATTGTATTAACCACATGTTTTTATTGAACAAGCCGTAGATTTGCTTTCAAAACAACCCAATAATATGAATTCTAACAGACTCCAGTGTGTTTCCGTGTAGTTTCAGATGGAAAATATTGAAAAAAAAGTTCCTTATAGACTCACGACCCACTTTTAAGTCCCGAGTCCCTTTTTTTTTCAAGAAGCTTTTAGATTTGGGGAAAAGGTGCTGGGTTCAGGTGGGGGTGAAGAGGTTGATTCCACACCTTCACGAGGGCGGCCATGTTTTCGCTCCTGTTCGTCAGTTTTACAAAGACAGGAGCGAATCCCAGGCTTTTCGTGTCCGGGTTCTGGACGTTGAGTTTGTCGAAAGCAGAACGAGGGAAAGGTTTTCTTGGCGACTCTGTTCGAACATGTTTTTTTGTTCATCGTCGACATTTTCATTAAAGACTGTGTTCTCTGTCACTGTGAAGCTCCACAAACACTCACTCACTCATGTGTCTGTGACCGGGGAGGAAATATATCATTCAGGGAGAATCAAAGCAATGATCCCACCACATCACGGTGTCCGAACTATGGGTCAAGCGTAAAATTATAAGTAAGTGTTTCACCCCTTAACTCCCGCCTGAACCGAGCACATTTTCTCCAGTTTGGCTTTACCCCAATCCAAAAGCTTCTGGAAAAAAGATGAGAAAATAGCTGATGGAAATGTGACAAAAAAGTGAAAAACTTTGACAAAAAAGTGTCAGAAAAATGACGAAAATGTGACAAAAATGTGACAAAAAATTTGACAAAAAATGTGACAAAAATATGACAAAAAATGACAAAAAAATGATTAAAAAATGACAAAAAATTTGACTAAAATATGACAAAAAATGTGACAAAAAATGTAACAAAAATGTATTAAAAAAAGACAAAAAATGTGACAAAAAATGTGACAAAAAATAACAAAAAATGACAAAAAAAAATGACAAAAAATGATAAAAAATTGATTAAAAATGTGACAAAAATGTGACAAAAAATGATAAAAAAAATTATTAAAAAAAGACAAAAAATGTGACAAAAATGTGACAAAAAATGACAAAAAATGTGACAAAAATGTGACAAAAAATAACAAAAAATGACAAAAAAATAACAAAAAATGTGACAAAAATGTGACAAAAAATAACAAAAAAATGACAAAAAATGATAAAAAAATTGATTAAAAATGTGACAAAAATGTGACAAAAAATGATAAAAAAAAATATTAAAAAAAGACAAAAAATGTGACAAAAATGTGACAAAAAATGACAAAAAATTTATTAAAAAAGACAAAAAATGTGACAAAAAATAACAAAAAATGACAAAAAAATGACAAAAAAATGATAAAAAATTGATTAAAAATGTGACAAAAATGTGACAAAAAATGATAAGAAAAATTATTAAAAAAAGACAAAAAATGTGACAAAAATGTGACAAAAAATGACAAAAAATGTCACAAAAATGTGACTAAAAATGATAAAAAAAATTATTTAAAAATGTGACAAAAATGTGACAAAAATGTGACGAAAAATGACAAAAAAATAACAAAAAATGTGACAAAAATGTGACAAAAAATGATAGAATAAATTATTAAAAAAAGACAAAAAATGTGACAAAAATGTAACAAAAAATGACAAAAATGTGAAAAAAAGACAAAAAATGATAAAAAATTGATTAAAAAAGACAAAAAATGTGACAAAAAATGACAAAAAAATTGATTAAAAAAAATGACAAAAAAGTTACAAAATGAGTTGAAAACCCCCCCCAATCAAAGATGAAAAAAATGTGATGACGTGAGGAAAAAGATAGATTTAGTTGATTTTTGTAGATCTTAGCTTTCAAATGAGGCGTTACAATGGCCTACAGGATTAGGGTAAAGCTAAACTGGAGAAAATGCTCTCGGTTCAGGCGGGAGTTAAGAGGTTAAACCATGAAAACGGTGCCCCTGGTGGTCACAGACGGTTTTACAGCAAACCCGGAAATCAGAGCCGGTTATTATTATAAATCATACACTGCCTGGCCTAAAGGTAAAAGGTTCACACACCAGACCAGCTCATTTAAATCCAGGTGGTGACTTTATGTTGGCGGCCAGGCAGTGTACATGTGTATAGTGTTCATATTCTCCCATAATGCAGCTGTTCTTAGTGTTGTTACAGCCTCTTTGGCTCTGTCTGTTTGTCCTCACCTCACTGTGGGTGACGTTTCTCTCTTTTTGTTTGTCTCACTGGCTCCAACTTCTCCTTTTCCATGTCTCATCCTGTTGCTAACACTCCCCCTGCCCTCCCATTGGCCCTCACCTGTCCTCGACACCCCACCCTCACCCCTCACCTTTCCCCTCGGCTTCACCCTCACCTGTCCTCGACACCTCACCCTCACTCCTCACCTTTCCCCTCGGCTTCACCCTCACCTGTCCTCGACACCCCACCCTCACCTTTCCCCTCGGCTTCACCCTCACCTGTCCTCGACACCCCACCCTAACCCCTCACCTTTCCCCTCGGCTTCACCCTCACCTGTCCTCTTGGCCTCTCCGTATACTCACCTGTCCTCTTGGTCCTTTTCTGCCCTCACCTGTCCACCATGGCCCCGCCCTCACCTGTCCTCGACACCCCACCCTCACCCCTCACCTTTCCCCTCGGCTTCACCCTCACCTGTCCTCATGGTCCTCACTTGTCTTCTTGCCCCTTTCCTTCCCTCTCCTGTCCACCATGGCCCCGCCTTCACCTGTCCACCATGGCCCCGCCTTCACCTGTCCTCACCTGTCCACCGTGGCCCCGCCCTCACCTGTCCACACCTGTCCACCGTGGCCCCGCCCTCCCCCTCCTCCCCCGGTGTAGCCCGATTCCACCGATGTGAAGAGAGGGGCTCAGATAGTGAAATGTGCCAGTCTGCGGAGGGTTAAGCAGTGAGGCAGGCTGCAGGTACCCCCACCTGCAGGTACCCCCACCTGCAGGTACCCCCACCTGCAGGTACCCCCACCGTCCGCTCACATTTAACCCCAGCCCCGCCCGGGTTAAATGGGTCCAATAGAAGCACATCTGGGCCAAAAAGAGAAGGTTTGACTGAAGCAAATGAACCAAAACAATCACTGACACGACACTGTGAAGCGACAGGCAACGGAGAAACAGAGCTTCAAGTGCTGCTGCAGAGCCCCCTGGTGGATGGTGTGGGCATTGCAGGCACTAATAACTGAGAGGAAATATACAATAATAGTTCGCTGCAGACCCGGAGCAGAGACAGATCCACGACGGGATTATATGTTCATAATTTCTGTTTTACAATTATTGTTAGGTTTAGTTTGAAATCGTTTGGATTAGGGGTTGGTTAGTTTAAATTAGGGTTGTTAGGATTAGTTTAACCCCTAAACTCCCGCCTGAACCGAGCACATTTACCCCAGTCCAAAAGCTTCTGGAAAAAAGGTGAGAAAATAGCAACAAAACTGAGACGAAAACAATGATGGAAATGTGATAAAAAAGTGACGAAAAATTGATGAAAAAGTGGCAAAAATGTTGCAAGAAATTGACAAAAAATGCACAAAAAATGACAAAAAATTGCTAAAAATGGACAAAAAAATGACAAAAATGTGACAAAATAATGACAAAAATTTGATAAAAAATTGACAAAAAATGACAAAAATTTGACAAAAAAATTGACGAAAAAATGACAAAAATTTGACAAAAATGTGACAAAAATGAGTTGAATACCCAACAAAAAAATGATGGGAAAAAATCTGATGACGTGAGGAAAAAGATCCTCTCGGTTCAGGCGGGAGTTAAGAGGTTAGGATTTGGCTAAGGTTAGGTTAGGGTTATTTGGGTTAGGATTAGGTTAGGGTTGTTAGAGTTAGGTTTGTTTAGGAACAAAAAACCCCAAACAGTGTGTCTGCTGTTCGCAGTAATGTTTTCTTTATCAATCAACAGAAGCATCTAATTACACTTTCCAAATGTCTTCATAAGAACTTCATTTTGTTTTCATGAAGAAATGTAAATAACTCGCCTCCTCACTCCTCACATGCGTGGAGCAGATCAACATCTTCAACATCACTATCACGGCGGACTCGCTTCACGGTAGATCTGTCTGGGCTCCGGGTCAGCAGCTTTCCCCCTCACTCGTCAGTATCAGCCTTTACCATTTGCTGTATAAAAACTAGAGATGCACCGATACCACTTTTTCTAAAACCGATATGAGTACTTGGATTTAAGTACTCGCCGATACCGAATACCGATACGAGTACGAGGCATTTTCTCCAACATTCTTACTTTTTTCACAGCAGATTGGTTTGTAATTAGTTAATTTACTCATGTACATTTCCTTAAGTAAAGTCGGCGACACATTTAAGAGCAGTTATATTAGAATTGTGCTGATTTATTTTATTTTCATTCAATATATTTTTTATTTTTATGTCTCTGTCCATCATAGACAGAAAAGTCCATGTCCTAAAGCTCCCAATGCCTGAGCTTTATTCATTTATGTATTTTTATTTAACAATAGTATTGAGATGTTACTTAAATGGTCTCTTTTCGTCTTTACTTCAGCTCCTGTAGATTTTCTCGTGTGTTTGTAGTAACTTAGCGAGTAGCTACAGCGTTTTCATTGTTCTGCTGCAGCTCATTTTCCCTCAATATAAACATGCTGTATGTCTTTAATTTGGATTTTCTGAGGACTTTTTAGTCGCTGGGTTAATTTTTCAGATGAATAAACCCCTGGGCTTAAAACGGCGTCAGAATGGCCAAAACTGTTAGCCGCGAGTTAGCAACGTTAGCCTGTATGTTGTAAACACTGCAGACGCTGCAGCGCTAACAACATTAAGCTCTGGTTAAATCCAGCTCAGACTCTGGTTTAGAGAGCGCAGTCTGTAATAAAGTCAGCTCTATGTGGATTATTGTGTTTACACTAAACTATTCTCCAGTTTGTTGCTTCTTCTCTCCTCAGCTGAGAGGTGAATGGTATCAGTTTCTGGTATCGGGACCTCATGAATGAGCACGAGTATGAGTACAAGCATGTGGTATCGGCCCGATATCCCGGTATCGGTGCATCCCTAGTAAAAACTACATTGGAAAAAAGTGTGCACAGTCAACGTATAAACGGACATTACATAAAAACAAACAAAGAAACGTAAGGTAAAATACTGTACAATAAAAAGTCCATATAAAAAAATGAAAGTGCTTTGTTTAAAGTCATCTCAGCCTGTGGAAAGTAGAAGAGTAGATCAGTAGAACATCTGAGAGGGCGATACCTTTACCTTTTCTTCAATAAGCAGAGAAGAAGCTGATGAGGGTGATCTTGTTCCCACAAATGCATCAAACAAAACATAAAACATCACTACCAATACACATGGAAATACAATTAAAGTGTAATGTTGCCCATTCTAATGTAATACAACAATATGAACAAATATATTTGCCTCAGTCAAAACGGTTTGGATCTTTTTGGAACTAACTGAACCAGGTGAAGGAGCCTTTAATTCAGTACTACTCATATGCAGTATAAGTCAGTACAGTGCACATACAAGTACTGCACCCGGACCTAGAAAACTGCATATGTTACTACTGAAACCGCAGCTATGTTTGAACTTGCAGAGAAGCATGAGGAACGATAATGTTAAACAGGATCTGGTGTTCTAACAATCTGAAAAGCCACTGGTCCCGAGCTGCTTTAGCGTGTGCTTTAGCGTGTGCTTTAGCGTGTGCTTTAACGTGTGCTTTAACGTGTTCTCAGACTCTTTTTTCTGTGTGTGTGATGCTTTGGCTGTTCTAACGCATTAAGGGTCGTCACCGCAGAGGTCAAGCAGGAGCTGTGGAGTGTATATGGTGCTATATGGTGCATGCGGCAGGTCTGTGGGGGGGGGACTGTTCAGAACTCGCACTAACGTCCACAGAAGTTCCACCAGAGGACGGTTCACTCTGGGAGCAAAGCCTCGACCGCGATCCAGGGTTTGAAGTGACAGAATTAGACACGAAAGATTCACATTTTTACCATCACGAAACCTTTAACCTCTTAACTCCCGCCTGAACCGAGAGCGTTTTCTCCAGGTCAGCTTTAACCAAATCCTGTAGGCCAGTGTAACGCCTCATTTGAAAGCTAAGATCTACAAAGCTCATCTAAATGGATCTTTTTCCTCACGTCATCAGATTTTTTTCCATCTTTTTTTGGGGGGGTTTCAACTCATTTAGTAACTTTTTTGTCATTTATTTGTTAGCAATTTTTTTTGTCTCATTTAGTCTCATTTAGTCTCATTTTTTGTCACATTTTTTTTCTTTTTTTTTTCTTTTTTTTTTCATATTTTTTTCATTTTTTTTTCATTTTTTGTCGCATTTTTTGTCATTTTTTTGTCATTTTTTTCATTTTTTTTTCATTTTTTGTCACATTTCTTGTCATTTTTTCATTTCTTGTCATTTTTTCATCAAAGTTTTCTCACTTTTTTGTCATTGTCTTTTTTTTTTTCTTTTTTGTCACATTTTTTGTCTTTTTTTATCATTTTTTTGTCTTTTTTTGTCTTTTTTGTCACATTTTTGTCATTTTTTCATCAAAGTTTTCACACTTTTTTGTCATTTTTTTGTTATCAATTTTTTTTGTCTCATTTTGTCTCATTTTTTGTCATTTTTTTGTCTTTTTTGTCGTTTTTGTCACATTTTTGTCATTTTTTCATCAAAGTTTTCTCACTTTTTTGTCTCATCTTCATCATTGTTTTTGTCTCAGTTTTTTTCCAGAAGCTTTTGGATTGGGGTAAAGCCAAGCTGGAGAAAATGTGCTCGGTTCAGGTGGGAGTTAAGGGGTTAAAGGTCACCGTGGACTCACCTTATGAACATGTTCTTATTTGGCTGAGCTTTAGAATCAAACGTCACATTACAGGTGGGTTTGTAATTGTGAATGAATCAATATTACAATTGTTTGAGAAGGTTGACCTCATATTTGGGGGACACAGACAGGTTTAGACATATTTGAAGGTGTATAAATGTTTGTTTTTTTCGTAAAAGATAAATAAATTGTGACCGAAGATTTGAGGTTAATATGTCCAAATCTAATAGTTCTGATAACAGATATTTTGGAGCCGCAGCCTCGAATTAGCACCACCTGATGTGTCAACTAATTATCGTGGACACAAATGAATGATTTCATCGTCATCTTCGTTGACAAAAACCACACTGGTGCTGAGCCAGGGTAGACTTCATCAGGGGGGTCCAAACCTTTTTCATGGGGGGGCCACATACTGAAGCGTACACGGGGTCAAGGGCCGTAGATCTGTTGTTAGTGCCGCGAAATCTGCAACTTTTGACCCGCTGTCATGTTCCGGGCATTTGGATGCAAGGTGACACAAGGGGGCGCCCTTCCAACCTTCTCAGTGTAGATGTGAGTTGACTTTCTTCAGAGTGAGACTCTAGGTCAGACATGAGTGACAGTAACATGAGGCTAAATACAGTGAGCTCTTTGTTTGCAGTAAAAAGGCTGAGGCCTCATTGCTCTTCAGTCACAGACTGAGAAGTGAAGAAGGAAGTCATGGAGCTTCTGCTTTAGACAGAACTTCAGACTTCTGCTGCATGTAAGAGTCATATCATATTCTGAAACTCAAATATGGAGTAAAAACATAATATATGGAAAATTATTATTACAATTACAAAAATAAAAATCTTTGATAATTCTGTATCTAATAAAAAAAATAGTTTTTTTTAAATTTACTCTCATTCTAAAAACAAACAAACCCAGGTCGTTTGTATCTGCTGTAGAGTCATGTTTGTCCCAGTTCCTCTGAGTCGTGGTGCAGCAGGACAGATGTGGACCATGACAGATGTGGACAGGACTGTGGTAGATCTACTTTTACTTTGGAGAAAATAGTTACTATAGAAACTGTTGAAGAAATGAACCTCATGAGCTTCTTCTGTAACATCTGTCCACATCAGTCCTGCTGCACCACGACTCAGAGGAACTGGGACAAACATGACCTACAGCAGATACAAGTGACCTGGCTTTGTTTGGATTTTTTTTAGAATGATAATTAAAAAATATATATATATTTTGATTAGATACAGGATTTTCAAATATCTTTCTTTTTGTAATTGTAATAAAAAATGTTCATATATTATGTCTTTACTACATATTTGAGTTTCAGAATATGATATGACTCTTACCTGCAGCAGAGTCTGAAGTTCTGTCTAAAGCAGAAGCTCCATGACTTCCTTCTTCACTTCTCAGTCTGTGCCTGAAGAGCAATGAGGCCTCAGCCTTTGGAAACAAAGAGCTCAGTGTGTTTAGCCTCATGTTACTGTCACTCATGTCTGACCTAAAGTCTCACTCTGAAGAAAGTCAACTCACATTTACACTGAGAAGGATGGAAGGGCGCCCCCTTGTGTCACCTTGTGTCAAAATGACCCGCGAAGGCGACACGAGGGACCACAGACACAGACATTTATCTGGTTAGTCTGGTGTTATAAGTGATTTGCCTCAGGTGCTTTATGGAGCGGGTCACACTGTTTTTAATGCAGGCTAGCTGATACCATAGACATGCACTAGCCTAGCACTAGCCTAGCACTAGCCTAGCACTAGCCTAGCACTAGCCTAGCACCACGAAACTCTTCAGAACTGCATGAATTACAAATAAATATCTCCAGAAATCAGCAACACTCTGGAGGCCCAATGTCAAACATCCTGAAACATCCCTTTAAGCCTGCCTTAGCTAACTGCAGTTCACATGTGAGACTTTACCTTTAAGTGATGCCACTCAGTGAAAACTATGAATCGCTTTTTTCTTTGTGCCTGAAGGTGAAGGTTAATGTGAGATCTGAACAGAACGCCCTCTAACAAGAGCAAAAGACAAACCGCCCTCTCACCCTCTCCCCCCTTGTTCTCTCCGCAGAGCTCCCCGCACGACTCCACCCCTTCACCCAAACCATCGTACACGGACACATGACCGGGCGGCGCCGACCTCTCTGACCACCCTGACCACCTCACAGCAGCAGCAGCAGCAGCAGCAGCAGCAGCAGCAGCAGCAGCAGAAACAAACTAACAATCGGACCACCGGACCCTTCAGCACGCCACCACGAAGGATTACATGGTTTTACTGTAGTTTTTATGAGATTTTTTTTAAACCCCCCCCCCCCCCCAAAAAAAAAAAAAAAACATCTACTCTCTCTAGGCAAGACGCATGATTTCGTATAAAACGACGACACGGACGATTACGGAAAAAAAAGAAAAAAAAACGAGAAAAAAAAAAAAAAAAGCAACCAAACGTGCTTCCTGTATGTGTATGAGCATGAGTGAGCCGCATGGCCTGTCTTTAAATACGATACGAGGGGGGGGGGGGCGGGAGGGGGGCATGCGAACAAACACGGGCGCTCACGGGGGCCACTGTTAAATGCGAAAATTTAAAAAGAAAAAAAGGAAGTACGGGATTCAATTCTAACTGTTTTCTCTAGGCAACAGTTCCTCCCCCCCCTCCCCCACCTGGCCACGCCCCCCAAAGTACAGACGCCATTTTTTTGGGAGATTCATCTACCGACATGAACGCGGGTTAAAGCTAAAGTGTGTGGTTCCGCGTGGACGTCCTGCAGGGGGCGCCAGAACACGGCTTTGGTTTTGTTTAATCGGTGTCATGTTTCTGCAGAGCTGTTTGATACGGGACACGATTTACCCCCAATTATGTACGATCCACGGGACGATGCTAACTCCCGATCACGGGACGATGCTAACTCCCGATCACGGAACGATGCTAACTCCCGATCACGGAACGATGCTAACTCCCGATCACGGGACGATGCTAACTCCCGATCACGGAACGATGCTAACTCCCGATCACGGGACGATGCTAACTCCCGATCACGGGACGATGCTAACTCCCGATCACGGAACGATGCTAACTCCCGATCACGGAACGATGCTAACTCCCGAGCTAACGGAAGCTTCTGTCACGTATAATGTCATCTATTTAAACACACGTATTCAAAGCTTTACCAGAGGAGACTTCTGTATGGATGGGAGCAACATTCGGGAACTGTAAAGTTAAAAATGACATTGTTCGGGTTCTCGGATCATTTCTCGGATAAAAGGATAAAATATTATGAAAAAATGTTTTCAATTTTAGTTTAGTTTTAGTCGACTAAAATTGCAGGTAAATTTAGTGGACTTTGCATTGATAATATTGATTATAATCATATTTAATCTGGTTCCTCTGCTTCATGAGCTGATCCTTTAACAGAGGATTTACATGACCTGAGGCTCTTTCAGACGCTCAATAGAAGTTTGGATGATTTTAGTCTCTCCTTTTCATTTTTATTTAGTCTCATTTTAGTCGACGAAAATATCTGGACATTTTCGTCATAGTTTTAGTCTCATGAGAAACTTTTAGTTTAGTTTTAGTCCAATTTTAGTCACAAAAATATCACTGACTAAAATTAAGACTAAATATTTTAGTCGACGAAATGAACGCTGCTGTCAGGGCTCATTATTGGGGAAACAGCTCCCCCTGGTGGCCGTGTATTATGCACTTTGTGACGTCATTAATCTGTAAATAATCAGACTGATTAAACGTGCTTAGGCCTAATCAGTGGGTGAGGAACATGGTCCTCATGGCGGGAGCTGACATTGCTGTAATACCGCCCCCTGGTGGCCAGCGGCGAAACACTTGGGAGCATTGATTCTAATGGGACTTCAAACGTCCCAAGAACGGCTCAAAAGCCTGGCTCTTAAGAGTCTTTTCTTTTTCTAAAAACAGCTCTGACCCATGTGACCCATGTGACCCATGTGACCACGCTGGGGGAGGTGAAATATTTTTAACCAGGCTAGTTTTTGTTTATTAGCCTGAAATTTGGAAGCATTTTCAGTGCATTAATTGGCTCCAGAGCCTGTCAATCAAGCTCTGGAGCTCTGTGGAGGCTCCGCCCACTCCTCGAGCGCAGGGCTTCCCGCCTTTTTGCCCTTTTAAGGGACAGGCTGTGTAGGAGGAGTCTGAGCGGCCATTAAGGCTCACACAGGAAGCTTTTACTGATTGAACCATTAGCTCAAAAGCTACAAAGCAACATGGTAGACTGTACGATTGTAATTTAATGATAATATAAAAGGACAAAGCTGACGCTGTAATGAGATTATTAAAGTGACACAAGTAAACGTTATTAACAAGTGGTGATCACAGTGGGTTTAGCTCAGTTTTAAAGCGTCTTCTCTGCGAATGATCTGAAGCCCCGCCTCCTTTTCACATTCGATAAATTAATAAAAACGTTTATTTCAGATGTAAATTCGAAGTTCATTTCACCGGAGCTGCTGTTCGGCGCCGCTGCTGTGACGTAGACGTTGCTCCCGTCTGTCCAGAAACGCAGGTGTTTTAGCGCTGGAAGCTAACGGCTAGCATTGGTTTGATGCTAACACATGCTAAAACCTGAGCTTACTTTGATGAAAAACACTTGACCTTTATTTAAATTTTAACTCCCGCCTGAACCGAGACGATCTTTTTCCTCACATCATCACATTATTTTTCCATCATTTTTTTGTTGGGTATTCAACTCATTTTTGTCAATTTTTTGTCTTTTTTTCGTCATTTTTTTGTCATTTTTTTGTCCATTTTTTTGTCAATTTTTTGTCATTTTTTCGTCAATTGTTTGTCAATTTCTAATGACATTTTTGCCACTTTCTCATCAATTTTTTGTCACTTTTTTGTTGCTTTTTCACACCTTTTTCCCCAGAAGCTTTTGGATTGGGGTAAAGCCAAACTGGAGAAAAAGTGCTCGGTTCAGGTGGGAGTTAAGGGGTTGATGTGGACAGGAAGTACCCGCTAGCTTACACCGGCGAACAGGAAGTTAGCTAAAACACTCCGTGCGCAGAGTTTACTTTCAGCTCTTGTTTCCTCCATCAGACAGCGCCCTCTGTTGGCCTTGCACACGCGGTACATAAAGCATCGCCATCGTTTGGGGGTAAATCCACATTGTTTCACTTTATCAGACGATGTTTGTGGAAATAATGCAAGTTTCGGTTCGCGGACAAACGCTACAGACTGAAGTGTTCAGCCAAAGATGTGTCGTCAGTAAATGTGTTGTTTTATTTTCACTACAATAAGCTTTTAGAAAACGTCCCTGCATCAAACAGAGATAAACAAAGGGAGCAGCTTTTAGTAACCTGACATCCCACATCTTCCATATCGGGTTTTTTTTTTTGTTGTGAATGTGTTTATTTCACAGCCCCCTCGGTTCTTCCTCCTCAGAGTAGATGTAGCAGCCCTCGCCTTCGCGGCGGGGGCGGGGCACACTGGACCGCACTGGACCACACTGGACCGCACTGGACCGCACTGGACCGCACTGGACCGCACTGGACCGCACTGGACCGCACTGGACCGCACTGCACCGCCATCACAGGTCACTACTGTAGACTGAAGCACTGAATGTAGAACAAAAGGGCTGTTTGGAATTACACCTGTGCCCCCAGTGGACTGCTCAGGCGTCGGCTTTAACCTCTTAAGCCCCACCTCAACCGTTACCGAGGTTACCCACTCTACAGCGGGAGGGGGGGCGCATATAATAGAGGAAATGTTAATAATAATAAGCTGTGATTTGGTCAAAGCTTCATTAATAACAAAGGCTCAAAGTGCTACATAGTCATTCTTCTGTCCATTTACCATGTATATCCTGAGCTCTTGTGCCCTCTGCTGGACACGCGTGGAACTCTTTTAAATGTAATGACCCCTAGTGGCTGGAGTGAGCATTCTGGTTATTCTTTAAAAATCCCTAACTTTTTTTTTACATACCCTGGAGTTTACGCTCTACAGGGCAGGGGCCGGATTAAATCATCTCGCGGGCCGGATCAGGCACGCAGGCCGTATGTTTGACACCCCTGCTACAGAGTGACGCCTCGTTTTGAAAGACCTACAAAACTCATCTAAGTAGATCCACATTTTCATCACTTTTCGTCACTTTCCTGTTGCTCTTTTGTGGCTTTTTCATCCTCGTTTTTTCGTCTCATTATTTTTGCTCTTTCGACGCTGGCGTTTTTCCAGGAAGCTCAGTTGTGCTCAGTCCAGGCGGGGTTAAGAGGGTTAGTGCTAGATCGTCTGCTCCGGAGGGACGGTCTGCTGTGATTTTGTATAGATCTATGAGTTGGTTTGTCTAAAAATACAAATAATCCTAATCCTAATCCTAATCCTAATCCTTAAAGTTAACCCCTTAACTCCCACCTGAACCGAGCACAGTTTCTCCAGTTTGGCTTTTACCCCAGTCCAAAAGCTTCTGGAAAAAAGCTGTGAAAATAGCAACAAAACTGAGACGAAAACAATGATGGAAATGTGACAAAAAAGTGACGAAAAATTGATGAAAAAGTGGCAAAAATGTCACAAAAATATCACAAAAAATTGATAAATAAATGACAAAAAAATGACAAAAAAATGGATGAAAAAATGTAAAAAATGTGACAAAAAAAATGACAAAAATTGATAAAAGAAAATGACAAAAAAAATGACAAAAATTGACAAAAAATTGATTCAAAATTGACCAAAAAATGACAAAAATGTGATAAAAATGTGACAAAAATGTGACGAAAAAATTGACGAAAAAATGACAAAAATGAGTTGAATACCCAACAAAAAATTTTGGAAAAAAAATCTGATGACGTGAGGAAAAACATCCTCTCGGTGGGAGTTAAGAGGTTAACCATTTCCCTGGCCCTAACCTTAATTTGTGTCATGATATCTCACGTTTTCACAGCAGACTGTCCCTCCGGAGCAGACGATCTAGCACTAATCGGTTAAGAGGTCAGACACCTCTACATTCACCTCTACATTCACCTCTACATTCACATACGTTTGTTTTGCCTTCATACCAGGGGCGGACTGGCCATATGTCCATTCTGGAAGTGCACAGAGGGGCCACTGGCTCTGTGGTCACCGGTCTGGCCTCTCAATTTTCTCCTCCTACCCCCCCCCCCCCCGCCTTAACCGAGCTTTACTCAAATCTAAAAGCTTTAAAGAAAAACATCAAAGTAGCGACGAAAACGAGGATGAAAACGGAGCAAAAATGTGCCAGAAAAGCAACACAAAAAAAACGTGGCGAAGAGCGATGAAAATAGCCCGCAAAAACATGACAAAAAATGAACAAAAATGTGACAAAAACGACCAAGCAATTAAAACAGCGATGAAAAAGCAACAAAAACATGACAAAAAATGAACAAAAATGTGACAAAAACGACAAAGCAATTAAAACAGCGATGAAAAAGCAACAAAAACATGACAAAAATGAACAAAAATGTGACAAAAACGACAAAGCAATTAAAACAGCGATGAAAAAGCAACAAAAACATGACAAAAAATGTACACATACAGCACGTCCAGACTTTCCCTGGGGGGCACGTCCAGGTTTCGGCCCCTTTTGCTTTTTTCTTCCCGAGCGTCACCAATCACTGTGAAGAGTTTCTCTGACCTGTAACTGTGAGCGTGGCCCGTCCCGACCGAGCCACTCTCCTCCCCCCCCCAGCTCCCCCTCACCTCCCCCCCCCCCACATCCGAGCAGCAATAACAGCCGAGAAGATTGTCCACGCGGCCCCCCCGGAGGGTGGACTCTCCATGTTCTTCCTCAAACGTGGGCTCCGACTCTGTGAGCAGCAGATTTAGGCTCCACTTTAAAGCAATGATGTCAGTTCATAACGAATCCTTTTCTTTTTGTACGAAGCCTCGTGAGTTTGTGTCTCATCCTTGTTTTATTTTTTTGTTTTTCTTGGTTTTTTGACGAGCCATCTCACCTGCCAAGTGCCCAGTTCTAGATATTTATTTTTAAGAATGAAGAATGAATGTGTGTTTGGACATTTTCGAGGCTGTAAAAACGGGCAGGAGACGACTGTGTGTTCGGGGTCTTTGATTTTTACCTCAATGGTGTATAAAAAACGGCGGCCGAAAAGACGCAAAATAAGACTTACCTTTGCAATAAAATGGTGATCCTTTGAGAGACTGTTTTGTTAGTTTGTGTTTTTTAGCAGGCAGGGCACCGGACCAATCATCCAATGAATGGGCTGCATTTACACTGATGAAGGGCGGGGTCAAGACTCGGGCTGGAAACGCTGAACGAAACCGGACTGAAAAGAAAAGGTTTAGGGTCGACTGGTATCGGGAAAATACAGAGAAATATGAAATCTTTATTTTCAAGTTTTGATGCAAGAGGAAAAACTAGGGTCAATTTGGGAAAAAATGGGGGGAGGGGGAATAGAACAATTTTGGGGAAAAAACACAAATAAAAATTGGGGGAAATTTAGGGAGAAAATATGGAAAAATTTTGAAAAAATAAAAAATTTGGGGAAATTTGGAGAAAACACGTTAAAAAAAATGGTGGAAAAAATGGTGGAAATTAAGGGGAAAACTTATAACTTAAATATAGATAAAATATGCAAAACAATTGAAAAAACACATACATAAAAATATGGAAACTTTTGAGAAAAAGTGTAAATAATTGGGGGGAAAAACATATAAAAACTGGGGGAAATTTAGGGGGGAAAAAACTATGATTGAAAAAAATGGGGGAAAAGCATGTTAGAAAATGTTGGAAAAATTGGGGAAATTTGGAGTAAAATTGGGGAGAAAAAAATATGTGAAAAATTGATAATTTGGAGAAAAATTTAAAAAATGGGGGGAAGAATAAGGAAAATTGTTTTTTTCCCCGCCCTTTTGTAATTAATAGGGTCAATTTGGGAAAATAAAGGGGGAGGGGAAGTAGAAAAATGTTGGGAAAAAATATAAATAATTGGGGAAAAAACCCAAATACAAATTGGGGGAAATTTGGGGGAAAAATGTGAAAAAATAAGAACAAATTTAGAAAAATTATATATAGATGAAAAAATTGGGGGAAATTTAGGGGAAAACTTATAACTTAAAAATAGAAAAACATATGCAAAAACTTGTAAAAAGTAAAACATCTAAATAAAACTTTGGAAAAAGTTTAAGAAAAAATCTAAATGATTGGGGAAAAAACATGTATTAAAAACTGTGGGAAATTTAGGGGAAAAAAATATGGAAAATTTTGGAAAAAATAAAATGGGGCAAAAAAAAAGTGAATGAAAAATTGGGGGAAAAGCATGTTTAAAATGTTGGGGAAAATTGGTGGAAATTTAGGGGGAAAAATTGTAAAAAGTATGAAAAATTGGGGAAATTTGGAGTAAAATTGGGGAGAAAAAAATCTGGAAAAGTTTGTGAAAAATTTAGGGGGGAAAAAGTGAGAAAAATGATAAAAATGGGGGAAAAATAAGAAAAACTTTGAACGTTTTTTTCCCGCCCTTTTGTAATTAAAGGGAGTTTCGTGGTTGTTTCATCTCAAACGAATGACACAAAAGGAACAAATGAACATTATTAATCTGTTTTATGGTTCTTTATTTAACAGCCTGTAGGTCTGGATTTGAACGTCCCCCAGCCCGAGTCACGACATGTAGCATTTAGCCTTTCGCCGTCACCAAACATCAACGTTCTCGCTAGCGCATCTGCTAACGACAACAAGTAGCCGGTCGGCACTTCGTAAAACGGTCCGTGACCTGCTCAGCTTTTCCTGCAATAAAGAAAAGTGTTATTTTCTCGCTCGTCTTCTCGGCCGCCGGAGTAAAAATGCGTGACGTCATCATCAACATCTGCGTATTTCCCTGTCCTCGATGGAGTAACTGCTTTTCCGTAAAAAAAACACGATGTTGCAATAATGGCCTCGCCGTGATGATGAATGTCCGGTCTTGTCGTACTGTAGCTTCTGATTTTAGTCCTGTGCGTGTTGCCTGTGTTTGCGTAGAATAGAGAATGACGTCCACTCTGTATCTACTACTAATCCAAACAGCGCCGCGCGGTCACGATGCAAACATGGCGGAGACACTTGGACTTTCTTTGGATATTTCCTCACGTGCGTCATTTCTGTTTTGCTGTTTTGTTTAAACAACGCCTGGTTTCCAAACGAAGGGCTTTGTAAAGGTTTCTGCTCGTTTCCGACGCAAAAGGGCCGCTTTCTTTTTCGCGCTGAAGCAGCTGATGTCAGGGGTTTGGGGGGGGGGGGGAGGGGGTGTATTTAAAGGAGCGACGGCTGTACGCACGCGCACGTTTGAGAAGCGTTTCGGAACTCTGCGGTCGTCATCTGTGCGACTCCACCGACGAACAACCTCAGAGCGTTCAAGCTGAAGAAACTCCTGTAAACGAGCCGATGCTACAGCAGTTAGCTGCGATGCTAACGCCACGTGAATGTTTGTTTACACCAGATGTGATTCAAGCGTCACTGGTTTGGTTAACGTTTTATCAGTAGCTGCACTTCTCCACAGGGGGGCGCCACTGCCGTCTTCACCTCGTATCTGAACTCGGACCTGGCTGATCATCTCCGAGTTTGCAAGTCTGAAATGTGCCGGTCCTTAGGGCGGCACAATATGAGTGAACACACGACTCGGTTTAGCAACGAATTGTGGCAAAACGAGACTTTAAAGGAAATCAAATGGGACTAAGCGAGTCAAATCATCACTAAAAGTTGAACTGTGGCACATTTTAAAGTTACCAGTTTCCATATCACAAGAAGTATCGTGATGCAATATCCGTATCGCAAAAAGCCATCAACATTTACTCATTTAGTTAAACTTAGTGTTTTTTAAGTCTTTTTTTGACACAATAGGGAAAAACCAAGTAACTTGTGACGTCCTCTCTACAAATCTACTCTACTCTACCCGACCCTAACCTTACCCTAATCCTACTCTACTCTACTCTACTCTACTCTACTCTACTCTACTCTACTCTACTCTACTCTACTCTACTCTACTCTACTCTACTCTACTCTACTCTACTCTACTCTACTCTACTCTACTCTACCCGACCCTAACCTTACCCTAATCCTACTCTACTCTACTCTACTCTACTCTACTCTACTCTACTCTACTCTACTCTACTCTACTCTACTCTACTCTACTCTACTCTACTCTACTCTACCCGACCCTAACCTTACCCTAATCCTACTCTACTCTACTCTACTCTACTCTACTCTACTCTACTCTACTCTACTCTACTCTACTCTACTCTACTCTACTCTACTCTACTCTACTCTACTCTACTCTACCCTACCCTACACTGCTCTGCTCTGCTCTGCTCTACTCTACTCTACTTTACCTGCTTTATAAATGTTTCCACCAGCCCATTTTACAGTAAACAGGTACTTTTATTAGTACCAGCTTGGCCTGGTTAGGGTAGGGTAGAATGAATGAATGAATGAATGTTTATTCGGTTACAAAAACATAAAACAAAAAGTACAGTATGTACTGCAAATTCATCACAGACAAGGCGGGTAACCGAAAAGGTGTAGGCTGAAGCCGTGGCTTATTTTTCCTACCCTGATAGAGTAGAGTAGTGTTTTTCAACCTTTGTTGAGCCAAGACACATTTTTTTTTCATTGAAATAATGAAATATAATCACGAGGCACCGCCAGCAGAAAATGTTCTCATCAAAGTCTTGACTAGAAACACCGTATAGTCTCACTCGCCACAATGCCTCAATACATCACTAGTTCTCTTGTCTCAAAGAAATTAACTACCTGATATGAAAGAGTATAATATGGTTACTCTGCCGATCACTAGACAGCATAGACTCTCGAAAACGGTACACTATTTGTGGATAATAATGCATTTGTTAAAAAAAAAAAAACATCTAGGTGAGATTGGATAATTCAAGGCACACCAAACAATATCTCACTAGGTGCCACGGCACAGTGTACAGGGTAGGGTAGGGCAGGGTAGGGTAGGGCTGGTGGAAACGATGCAAAAGCTCTCGGTTGAGACATGACAGCTGTGGAAATGTCCATTAGCTTTTATTGTCGATTTGTGTTTAATCAAACTGAACCACATCATGTTGAAATGATTGAGTAAATATCGCAATAATATCGTTATCGCAATATTGCACAGCCGTAAAGTGCGTACAGTCCCTCTCAGACCTGCAGACTCGTGGGTAAAGTGCGGGTAAAGTGCGGGTAAAGTGCGGGTAAAGTGCGGGTAAAGTGCGGGTATAGTGCGGGTAAAGTGCGGGTATAGTGCGGGTAAAGCGCGGGTATAGTGCGGGTAAAGTGCGGGTATAGTGCGGGTATAGTGCGGGTATAGTGCGGGTATAGTGCGGGTATAGTGCGGGTAAAGTGCGGGTATAGTGTGGGTATAGTGCGGGTATAGTGCGGGTATAGTGCGGGTAAAGTGCGGGTATAGTGCGGGTATAGTGCGGGTATAGTGCGGGTAAAGTGCGGGTATAGTGCGGGTATAGTGCGGGTATAGTGCGGGTAAAGTGCGTACAGCCGTCCCTCTGAGGCAGGGCCCACTCGCCACAGGGGAAGCGGACGTACAACGACCCGGGGTGTTTCCCTTCCTGAAGCCGACGTTCACCCGCGGAGCGAAAACCGCCGCGCACCAAGTTCATGCAAAAATATTACTGTTGCAAAAACTAGAGAACTTGTATATTCCTTTTAGAATGGATTGAAGACATTATTAACGCAATAGCATATTACTCAATACTAAGGAATGCAACTGCGCACATGCACAGAGAATCTTTTTAACATAAAAGGCTATATATCTATAAATATATATATGAGATATATGAAAAAAATATATATATTTACTTAGAATGCTATGCACCCTTCCTTGTCCAATGGGATTATGTTATGGATGTACTTTTAGCATCATACAGCTGTGGCTACAGAGACTGTCGGGTAACGCCTGCGACCTGGGGAACACGGGGATGAACTTGAGATTATTTTTGTTTGCTTTTTTATTGTTATGGAGAATCAACATGAGTTTAAATGTATGTACAAGCCGACTCTGTCAACATCTAATGAATTTACTCGGTACACCAGCTCAACATTTACAAAAATTAATAAAGAAATGAAATGTGTGTGTGTGTGTTTTCTCTGTGTCTGCGGAACGATAGGCCACGACTTTACCGATGAACCCCCACCTTTTCTCCAGTTCAGCTTCACCCAAATCTAAAAGCTTTGCAGCCAATAGGCCAGTGTCGCGCCTCATTTGAAAGCTCAGACCTACAGAACTGATCGAAATCACTTTTTTGTTGCTCTTTTGTGCGTTTTGTGTTGAGTTGTCGTCACGTTTTTGTCACTTTGTCGACTTTCACATATGGGAAATGCTGAACTGGAGGAAATGTGATGGTTTTAGGCGCGGGTTAAGGAACAGGGTCTGGATTCCTAAAGATTCTTAGTGAAAAGAGTTGCTCCTAGTTCCCAAACTCTTGTGATGTTCTCTTAGAAAAGTAGAGCCGAGTTAAGAAAAAAGCTATTCCTAAAGAATCCTAGCTCTTAAAGGAACAAGCCACTGTTTTTCCAGACTGAGATCTGTTCTTACCTGAGCTTAAACGAGGTGTTCCGTACTTGTCTGGTCTTTGTGTCCATGGAGGAGCCTGGTGGTTCAAACTTCACACCCGTTTGGAGCCATAGGAATGTACTGGGAGAGGCCAAATGCTAGCAACATCTTTGTAGGATCATTTCAAAGTATAGCTTATTATTCATTTACAATTGATTATTTCGTTTTTTTGTATGTGATCTCTCTATCCATCCATCCATCCATCCATCCATCTATCCATCCATCCATCCACCATCCATCAATCCATCCACCTACCGTCCATCCATCCATCTATCCATCCATCCATCCATCCATCCACCTACCATCCATCTATCCATCCATCCATCCATCCATCCACCTACCGTCCATCCATCCATCCATCCATCCACCATCCATCCATCCATCCATCCATCCATCCATCCACCATCCATCCACCTACCATCCATCCACCATCCATCCACCTACCATCCATCTATCCATCCATCCATCCATCCACCATCCACCATCCACCATCCACCATCCATCCACCATCCACCATCCACCATCCATCCACCATCCACCTACCATCCATCCATCCATCCATCCACCATCCACCATCCATCCATCCACCATCCACCTACCATCCATCCATCCATCCATCCATCCATCATCCATCCACCATCCATCCATCCATCCATCCATCCATCCACCCACCCCTTGTTGAAGCTAGGTTTGCCCTGTGGAGGGGTGGAGCTCCACTGATCACATGACCCTCCGCCGGCTGCAGACCCTTCTCCACACCCCTGATGTTTGGTGAAGACATCATGCGCTCTCACTGGAGTCCACGTTAGACCTTGTTTTCATTGTTTGGGAAGAATATCCCATTCCCTGAATAAGTGCAGTTTTTGATTCTGTGCGGAGCTGAGCAGGTACAGTTTCCCCAGCAACAGAACTTCGTCCGGATAACTCTCGATCTTTTGTCGTCTTCTACCAGAGTTTTCATTTAACCTCTTAACTCCCGCCTGAACCGAGAGGATCTTTTTCCTCACGTCATCAGATTTTTTTTTCCATAATTTTTTATGTTGGGCGTTCAACTCATTTTTGTAACTTTTTTGTTATTTTTTTGTAATTTTTTTATCACATTCTTGTCACAGTTTAGTCATTTTTTTGTCATTTTTTTGTCAAATTTTTGTCATTTTTTTGTCAAATTTTTATCACATTTTTGTCACATTTTTGTAATTTTTGTTATTTTTTTGTTGAATTTTTATCACATTTTTGTCATTTTTTGTTACATTATCACATTTTTGTCATTTTTTCGTAAAATTTTTATCACATTTTTTTCATATTTTTGTAATTTTACTGTCACATTTTGTCAATTTCTTGTGACATTTTTGCCACTTTTTCATCAATTTGTCGTCACTTTTTTGTCCCATTTCCATCATTGTTTTCGTCTCAGTTTTGTCGTTATTTTCACAGCTTTTTTTCCAGAAGCTTTTGGATTGGGGTAAAGCCAAACTGGAGAAAATGTGCTCGGTTCAGGTGCGAGTTAAGGGGTTAAAAGTCCATCCTCAATGAAGGTTCTTGAATCATCGTCTGTACTCTGCAGCTGAAGTGTATTTAATATACTGTATTTCATGTACTTAATATTTGGAGAAGGAACATTTGTGACCAGCAGGTGGCGTAATAGACCACAGCTGTGTCGGTCTCAAACAAGATCTTTACATTTACACTTTCCTTTTATTATATCTCATCATTTGTGCTAGTTTATGATCATATTGCCTCAAGGATGGACATTGGGAGAATATGATATTGACTTTATTGGTACAATACATGTATTAATCAAGCTGTGTCCACATCATGTAATACATTATTTCCAAAAATCAAAGAAGAGTTGTACATTCACATTCCGACATGATTCCTTCATTCAAGAGAACACAGTTTAAAAAGAATGGCTCGTCTCCAAATCTGAGCTCCATGTGAGAAAAGCAACAAAAGAGGAACAAATATATAAATGGCTGAGGCTGCAGAGCCTGAATACATTAGTGGTAAACCTGCCATAGACCAGTCATGGCACGGACCTGCTTCATGGAGCGTGTAGACCTGGTTAAGTCCTTCTTTAGTCCCGGTTTAGTCTAGTTTCAGACCTAACAGTACATGTTAACATGACTTTATCACATCTGTGGCACGATTCTGTGATTCACTTTTGCTCTTTCTTTAACTGTATTACATGGAATGGGTTAATATTGTAGAGATTTATTCCAGGAAGTGAATCAGCTTTGTAGAACCAGGGTTAAACCCGACGTTAAGCATGTTTTAGACCTGGTTTAGTCCTGGTTTAGTCCTGGTTTAGTCCTGGTTTAGTCCTGGTTTAGTCCTGGTTTAGTCCTGGTTTAGTCCTGTTTAGTGCTGTTAAAGACCTGGTTTAGTCCTGGTTTAGTTCTGTTAAAGACCTGGTTTAGTCCTGTTTAGTCCTGGTTTAGTCCTGTTTAGTCCTGTTTGGTGTTTAAGACCTGGTTTAGTCCTGTTTAGTCCTGTTTAGTCCTGTTTAGTCCTGTTTGATGTTTAAGACCTGGTTTAGACCTGGTTTAGACCTGGTTTAGTCCTGTTTTAGTCCTGTTTGGTGTTAAAGACCTGGTTTAGTGCTGTTAAAGTCCTGGTTTAGACCTGGTTTAGACCTGGTTTAGTCCTGTTTAGTCCTGTTAAAGACCTGGTTTAGTCCTGGTTTAATCCTGTTTGGTGTTAAAGACCTGGTTTAGTCCTGGTTTAGACCTGGTTTAGTCCTGTTTAGTCCTGTTAAAGACCTGGTTTAGTCCTGGTTTAATCCTGTTTGGTGTTAAAGACCTGGTTTAGACCTGGTTTAGTCCTGGTTTAGTCCTGGTTTAGTCCTGTTTGGTGTTAAAGACCTGGTTTAGTCCTGGTTTAGTCCTGTTTGGTGTTAAAGACCTGGTTTAGTCCTGGTTTAGACCTGGTTTAGTCCTGGTTTAGTCCTGTTTGGTGTTAAAGACCTGGTTTAGTCCTGTTTGGTGTTAAAGACCTGGTTTAGTGCTGTTAAAGACCTGGTTTAGACCTGGTTTAGTCCTGGTCCAGTCCTGGTTCAGTCCTGGTTCAGTCCTGGTCCAGTCGAGTCTCCTTACAGAGCAGACTCGTTCAGGCCCTCCTCCTCCTCGAAGAACAGCAGGTGTCCGACGAACTGACTGTCCTTCACCAGGCTGTTGGTGCCGCTCTGGACCACGGCGTAGACCCGGTCGCCCCGGTGCAGGCGGGCGATGGTGCTGCCGCTGGACATGATGTACCCGCTGTGCCGCGTGTTGTAGGAGTGCAGCAGGACGTCCCGGTTGCACATGAGGTCCACCTTGACGTCGGCGTTGTAGACGGCCAGGGTCATGTGGAACTCGTACACCCCGGGGACCACGCAGGTGAAGACGCCCGAGCGCGGGTCGTAGTGCCCCGGCCGGTTGTAGATGACCTCGCGGAACATGATGGGCTTGTGCAGGGGGGGGTAGTTGTTCCCCAGGCGGGCGGAGAAGGCCACGTTGTAAGCAGGGAGGGAGGGGCCGGGGAAGGCGCTGGGGTCTGCACGAAAACACAGATTATGAGTTCATGTGACGGAGCATGGGGGTAAGTGTTAACCACGGCTCGAGAGAAGATGACCTTTAACCCCTTAACTTCCACCTGAACCGAGCACATTTTCTCCAGTTTGGCTTTACCCCAATCCAAAAGCTTCTGGAAAAAAGCTGTAAAAATAGCGACAAAATTGAGACGAAAACAATCATGGAAATGTGATAAAAAAGTGACGAAAAATTGATGAAAAAGTGGCAAAAATGTCACAAAAATGTCAAGAAATTGACAAAAAAAATGTCGAAAAAATGTCAAAAAATTGACAAAATAAAGCCAAAAAAATGACAAAAATGTGACAAAAATTTGATAAAAATTTGACCAAAAAAATCACAAAAATGTGACAAAAAAATGACAAACATTTGATAAAAAAATGACGAAAAAATGGCAGAAATGTGACAAAAAAATGACAGTATTAACCACAGCTCCAGAAAAGATGACCTTTAACCCCTTAACTCCCACCTGAACCCATTACATTTTCTACAGTTTGGCTTTACCCCAATCTAAAAGCTTCAGGAAAAAAGGTGTGAAAATAGCAACAAAACTGAGACGAAAACAATCATGGAAATGTGACAAAAAAGTGACGAAAAATTGATGAAAAAGTGGCAAAAATGTCACAAAAATGTCAAGAAATTGACAAAAAAAATGTCGAAAAAATGTCAAAAAATTGACAAAATAAAGCCAAAAAAATGACAAAAATGTGACAAAAATTTGATAAAAAATTGACCAAAAAAATCACAAAAATGTGACAAAAAAATGACAAACATTTGATAAAAAATTGACGAAAAAATGGCAGAAATGTGACAAAAAAATGACAGTATTAACTACAGTTCAAGAAAAGATGACCTTTAACCCCTTAACTCCCACCTGAACCCATTACATTTCTCCAGTTTGGTTTTACCCCAATCCAAAAGCTTCTGGAAAAAAGCTGTGAAAATAGTGACAAAACTGAGACGAAAACAATCATGGAAAATTGATGAAAAATTGGCAAAAATGTCACAAGAAATTGACAAAAAAATTGAAAAAATTTGATTAAAAAAATTGAAAAAATGTGACAAAAACTGACAAAAATGAGCTGAAAAAAATGATGGAAAAAAAATCTGATGACGTGAGGAAAAAGATCCTCTCGGTTCAGGCGGGAGTTAAGAGGTTAAAGGAAATGACTTTGTTGTTTCAGCTCAAATTCTCAAATTCAAATCTTTTTTCTTTCCATTTTTTTCCATTTGTTTTCTGTTTTCACAATTGTTTTTCCCCATTACTATCTTTTCCGAATTGATTTCCTTTTTTTGCCCATTTTTTCCCCCAAAAAACAATTTTAACATGATTTTCCACATTTCCCCCCAAATTTTTCCCATGTTTAGAACTTTCCTGTCATTGGATCTGAACCTGATATTGTAAACGTGCAGATCTTCCACACATTATTGTTCTGTTTCCTGGTTCTAGACGACACATATTTTAGCATAGATGTCGGATAAAGCATCGTTCATGACATTTTTGAAAAATTTGACTGTAATTTTGCACATTTTTAGAGTATTCAATCAGGCATTTGACCTCTGATTTGTGTTGAAATATCATCGAAATCCGCGCAGTAATCTTCACTTTACTGTGCGGACGCCAAACTACTCCTGGTATTATTACGCCTTACGATATAGTCCCCCCTTTTAAGGAGAGACACTACAGGCAAAACTCAATTTTTTCAGTTTTCAGGTTTTGGGCCAAACTGGTCTCTGAACATATAAGCTTTCACTCGGAAACCAAAAATTTACCTAATCTTCACAAAAACATGTTTAAATATTGCGCTGATTCAATGTTCCCCCATAGACTTATATGGGAGAACACAATTTCAAGGCCCTTTTTCTCAAAACACATTTTTCTGTCATTGCGGCGACACTATGTCCACGTCAGTCGGACCGAAAGACTTCACATTTTACAGCCTTGGACTGAACAATATTTGGAAGATTTTTTCAGAGGGATTTTTTATTATTTAATCCCTTAAGCCCCATTTATTGAGTTTTGAATGTCAAAAAATAAGGCGAAAATTACATTTTTTACACATTTTTCCACTAAAAAACATCTTATTTTAAAACTAAACAAGAAATCCAAAATCCCCTCTGAAAAAGTCTCCGCAACTCATTCATCAATAAAATGAAACCATAAATTTGAATGTGGCTCTATCCATTATTCAGATTTCGTCGCCAAAAAGATGGGAAATTTGGGGCATTTTTAGGCATAAAACACCTTGTTCTTATATGAAAAGATAAAATGACAGAAAACTTGCAATGTATTTTTTTCTCACATTTATGCCAGTGATCGACAGCAACAGTTTCAAATTGATATCTGTAAATATACATGTTTTCCCTATTCACCTGCAGTGTCTCGCCTTAATTTGTGTAATTATACTTTGTAGTGGAACACTTCACGTAACCATATTTAAATAGGGAAAACGTGGAAGAGCTTGGTAGCTTCTATCTTGACCTGTTTTGGAGCTATAGAGGAGAGAGGGAGAGGCTAAATGCTAACGCCGTCTGCGCTAACGTGACTGAAGATCAGACAGGTCCTAAAGAACTCGTCACAGCTCAGGTAAGAACATATCTCAGTGTGTAAAAACGGTGGCCTGTTCCTTTAAGCTTCTAGATTTGGGTAAAGCTTGGTTTCCCCCGGGGGTAAGGGTGAGGTAAAGTGAGAGGCGGGACCGGTGTGCTCTTCCAGCATCACTCATCAGCAAAGGAAAGAGAAGGAATGATTTATATTTACATGATGGTGCGTGAGGTCCTTGCACTGTAGAAAAACAAACACAGAGAGAGGATCAGTATCGGACACAGGGGGGAGGGGAAGTGCTTGTGTTGGGGGCGGGGTCTCACGTGAGTTCTCCTGCCAGGGGGTCAGGTCCAGCTCCGGGATGGCCGAGCAGTAGGTGTAGCCGGCGCCCCGCGGGTGGTACCGGAAGGGCTGGTTCGGGACGTCCGTGATGCCCGTGTTGTCGCAGATGATCCGGGCGAAGGAGGCGCCTCGGAGGGACATTTTCTGAGCCTCGGTGAACACGCCCTCGTTCTCCCACCACAGCCTGAGACACGACCATAAAGACTCAGTGTTAGAGACCTGGTTTAGACCTGGTAAAGACCTGGTAAAGACCTGGTAAAGACCTGGTTTAGTCCTGTTAAAGACCTGCTTTAGTCCTGCTTTAGTCCTGTTAAAGACCTGCTTTAGTCCTGTTAAAGACCTGGTTTAGTCCTGTTAAAGACCTGCTTTAGTCCTGTTAAAGACCTGGTTTAGTCCTGTTAAAGACCTGCTTTAGTCCTGCTTTAGTCCTGTTAAAGACCTGGTTTAGTCCTGTTAAAGACCTGCTTTAGTCCTGCTTTAGTCCTGTTAAAGACCTGCTTTAGTCCTGTTAAAGACCTGCTTTAGTCCTGCTTTAGTCCTGTTAAAGACCTGCTTTAGTCCTGTTAAAGATCTGCTTTAGTCCTGTTAAAGACCTGCTTTAGTCCTGTTAAAGACCTGCTTTAGTCCTGCTTTAGTCCTGTTAAAGACCTGGTTTAGTCCTGTTAAAGACCTGCTTTAGTCCTGCTTTAGTCCTGTTAAAGACCTGCTTTAGTCCTGTTAAAGACCTGGTTTAGTCCTGTTAAAGACCTGCTTTAGTCCTGTTAAAGACCTGGTTTAGTCCTGTTAAAGACCTGGTTTAGTCCTGTTAAAGACCTGCTTTAGTCCTGTTAAAGACCTGCTTTAGTCCTGTTAAAGACCTGGTTTAGTCCTGGTAAAGACCTGGTTTAGTCCTGGTTTAGTCCTATTAAAGACCTGCTTTAGTCCTGCTTTAGTCCTGTTAAAGACCTGCTTTAGTCCTGTTAAAGACCTGGTTTAGTCCTGTTAAAGACCTGGTTTAGTCCTGTTAAAGACCTGGTTTAGTCCTGTTAAAGACCTGGTTTAGTCCTATTAAAGACCTGGTTTAGTCCTGGTTTAGTCCTGTTAAAGACCTGGTTTAGTCCTATTAAAGACCTGGTTTAGTCCTGGTTTAGTCCTGTTAAAGACCTGGTTTAGTCCTATTAAAGACCTGGTTTAGTCCTGGTTTAGTCCTATTAAAGACCTGGTTTAGTCCTGTTAAAGACCTGGTTTAGTCCTGTTAAAGACCTGGTTTAGTCCTGTTAAAGACCTGGTTTAGTCCTGTTAAAGACCTGGTTTAGTCCTGTTAAAGACCTGCTTTAGTCCTGTTAAAGACCTGCTTTAGTCCTGGTAAAGACCTGGTAAAGACCTGCTCTAGTCCTGTTAAAGTCCTACTTTAGTCCTGTTAAAGACCTGCTTTAGTCCTGTTAAAGACCTACTTTAGTCCTGGTAAAGACCTGCTCTAGTCCTGTTAAAGACCTACTTTAGTCCTGGTAAAGACCTGGTTTAGTCCTGGTTTAGTCCTGTTAAAGACCTGGTTTAGTCCTGTTAAAGACCTGGTTTAGTCCTGTTAAAGACCTACTTTAGTCCTGGTAAAGACCTGGTTTAGTCCTGGTTTAGTCCTGTTAAAGACCTGGTTTAGTCCTGTTAAAGACCTGGTTTAGTCCTGTTAAAGACCTGGTTTAGTCCTGGTAAAGACCTGCTTTAGTCCTGTTAAAGACCTGGTTTAGTCCTGTTAAAGACCTGGTTTAGTCCTGTTAAAGACCTGGTTTAGTCCTGGTAAAGACCTGGTTTAGTCCTGTTAAAGACCTGCTTTAGTCCTGTTAAAGACCTGGTAAAGACCTGTTAAAGACCTGGTTTAGTCCTGTTAAAGACCTGCTTTAGTCCTGGTAAAGACCTGGTTTAGTCCTGTTAAAGACCTGCTTTAGTCCTGTTAAAGACCTGCTTTAGTCCTGTTAAAGACCTGGTTTAGTCCTGTTAAAGACCTGCTTTAGTCCTGGTAAAGACCTGCTTTAGTCCGGGTTTAGTCCTGTTAAAGACCTGCTTTAGTCCTGTTAAAGACCTGGTTTAGTCCTGTTAAAGACCTGGTTTAGTCCTGTTAAAGACCTGCTTTAGTCCTGTTAAAGACCTGCTTTAGTCCTGTTAAAGACCTGCTTTAGTCCTGGTTTAGTCCTGTTAAAGACCTGCTTTAGTCCTATTAAAGACCTGCTTTAGTCCTGTTAAAGACCTGCTTTAGTCCTGTTAAAGACCTGCTTTAGACCTGGTTTAGTCCTGTTAAAGACCTGGTTTAGTCCTGTTAAAGACCTGGTTTAGTCCTGTTAAAGACCTGCTTTAGTCCTGTTAAAGACCTGCTTTAGTCCTGTTAAAGACCTGGTTTAGTCCTGTTAAAGACCTGCTTTAGTCCTGGTTTAGTCCTGTTAAAGACCTGGTTTAGTCCTGTTAAAGACCTTCTTTAGTCCTGTTAAAGACCTGGTTTAGTCCTGTTAAAGACCTGGTTTAGTCCTGTTAAAGACCTGGTTTAGTCCTGTTAAAGACCTGGTTTAGTCCTGTTAAAGACCTGGTTTAGTCCTGTTAAAGACCTGCTTTAGTCCTGTTAAAGACCTGCTTTAGTCCTGGTTTAGTCCTGTTAAAGACCTGCTTTAGTCCTATTAAAGACCTGCTTTAGTCCTGTTAAAGACCTGCTTTAGTCCTGTTAAAGACCTGCTTTAGACCTGGTTTAGTCCTGTTAAAGACCTGGTTTAGTCCTGTTAAAGACCTGGTTTAGTCCTGTTAAAGACCTGCTTTAGTCCTGTTAAAGACCTTCTTTAGTCCTGTTAAAGACCTGGTTTAGTCCTGTTAAAGACCTTCTTTAGTCCTGTTAAAGACCTGGTTTAGTCCTGTTAAAGACCTGGTTTAGTCCTGTTAAAGACCTGGTTTAGTCCTGTTAAAGACCTGGTTTAGTCCTGGTAAAGACCTGGTTTAGTCCTGTTAAAGACCTGGTTTAGTCCTGGTAAAGACCTTCTTTAGTCCTGTTAAAGACCTGGTTTAGTCCTGTTAAAGACCTGGTTTAGTCCTGTTAAAGACCTTCTTTAGTCCTGTTAAAGACCTGGTTTAGTCCTGTTAAAGACCTGGTTTAGTCCTGTTAAAGACCTGCTTTAGTCCTGGTTTAGTCCTGTTAAAGACCTGCTTTAGTCCTATTAAAGACCTGCTTTAGTCCTGTTAAAGACCTGCTTTAGTCCTGTTAAAGACCTGCTTTAGACCTGGTTTAGTCCTGTTAAAGACCTGGTTTAGTCCTGTTAAAGACCTGGTTTAGTCCTGTTAAAGACCTGCTTTAGTCCTGTTAAAGACCTGCTTTAGTCCTGTTAAAGACCTGCTTTAGTCCTGTTAAAGACCTGGTTTAGTCCTGTTAAAGACCTGGTAAAGACCTGGTTTAGTCCTGTTAAAGACCTGCTTTAGTCCTGTTAAAGACCTACTTTACTCCTGTTAAAGACCTGCTTTAGTCCTGTTAAAGACCTGGTTTAGTCCTGTTAAAGACCTGGTTTAGTCCTGTTAAAGACCTGGTTTAGTCCTGTTAAAGACCTGGTTTAGTCCTGTTAAAGACCTGGTTTAGTCCTGTTAAAGACCTGGTTTAGTCCTGTTAAAGACCTGGTTTAGTCCTGTTAAAGACCTGGTTTAGTCCTGTTAAAGACCTGGTTTAGTCCTGTTAAAGACCTGCTTTAGTCCTGTTAAAGACCTGCTTTAGTCCTGGTTTAGTCCTGTTAAAGACCTGCTTTAGTCCTATTAAAGACCTGCTTTAGTCCTGTTAAAGACCTGCTTTAGTCCTGTTAAAGACCTGCTTTAGACCTGGTTTAGTCCTGTTAAAGACCTGGTTTAGTCCTGTTAAAGACCTGGTTTAGTCCTGTTAAAGACCTGCTTTAGTCCTGTTAAAGACCTGCTTTAGTCCTGTTAAAGACCTGGTTTAGTCCTGTTAAAGACCTGCTTTAGTCCTGGTTTAGTCCTGTTAAAGACCTGGTTTAGTCCTGTTAAAGACCTTCTTTAGTCCTGTTAAAGACCTGGTTTAGTCCTGTTAAAGACCTGGTTTAGTCCTGTTAAAGACCTGGTTTAGTCCTGTTAAAGACCTGGTTTAGTCCTGTTAAAGACCTGGTTTAGTCCTGTTAAAGACCTGCTTTAGTCCTGTTAAAGACCTGCTTTAGTCCTGGTTTAGTCCTGTTAAAGACCTGCTTTAGTCCTGTTAAAGACCTGCTTTAGTCCTGTTAAAGACCTGCTTTAGTCCTGGTTTAGTCCTGTTAAAGACCTGGTTTAGTCCTGGTTTAGTCCTGTTAAAGACCTGGTTTAGTCCTGTTAAAGACCTGGTTTAGTCCTGTTAAAGACCTGCTTTAGTCCTGTTAAAGACCTGCTTTAGACCTGGTTTAGTCCTGTTAAAGACCTGGTTTAGTCCTGTTAAAGACCTGGTTTAGTCCTGTTAAAGACCTGCTTTAGTCCTGTTAAAGACCTGGTTTAGTCCTGTTAAAGACCTTCTTTAGTCCTGTTAAAGACCTGGTTTAGTCCTGTTAAAGACCTGGTTTAGTCCTGTTAAAGACCTGGTTTAGTCCTGTTAAAGACCTGGTTTAGTCCTGGTAAAGACCTGGTTTAGTCCTGTTAAAGACCTGGTTTAGTCCTGGTAAAGACCTTCTTTAGTCCTGTTAAAGACCTGGTTTAGTCCTGTTAAAGACCTGGTTTAGTCCTGTTAAAGACCTTCTTTAGTCCTGTTAAAGACCTGGTTTAGTCCTGTTAAAGACCTGGTTTAGTCCTGTTAAAGACCTGCTTTAGTCCTGGTTTAGTCCTGTTAAAGACCTGCTTTAGTCCTATTAAAGACCTGCTTTAGTCCTGTTAAAGACCTGCTTTAGTCCTGTTAAAGACCTGCTTTAGACCTGGTTTAGTCCTGTTAAAGACCTGGTTTAGTCCTGTTAAAGACCTGGTTTAGTCCTGTTAAAGACCTGCTTTAGTCCTGTTAAAGACCTGCTTTAGTCCTGTTAAAGACCTGCTTTAGTCCTGGTTTAGTCCTGTTAAAGACCTGGTTTAGTCCTGTTAAAGACCTGCTTTAGTCCTGGTTTAGTCCTGTTAAAGACCTGGTTTAGTCCTGTTAAAGACCTTCTTTAGTCCTGTTAAAGACCTGGTTTAGTCCTGTTAAAGACCTGGTTTAGTCCTGTTAAAGACCTGGTTTAGTCCTGGTAAAGACCTGGTTTAGTCCTGTTAAAGACCTGGTTTAGTCCTGGTAAAGACCTGGTTTAGTCCTGTTAAAGACCTTCTTTAGTCCTGTTAAAGACCTGGTTTAGTCCTGTTAAAGACCTGGTTTAGTCCTGTTAAAGACCTGGTTTAGTCCTGTTAAAGAACTGCTTTAGTCCTGTTAAAGACCTGCTTTAGTCCTGTTAAAGACCTGCTTTAGTCCTGTTAAAGACCTGCTTTAGTCCTGTTAAAGACCTGCTTTAGTCCTGTTAAAGACCTGCTTTAGTCCTGGTTTAGTCCTGTTAAAGACCTGGTTTAGTCCTGTTAAAGACCTTCTTTAGTCCTGTTAAAGACCTGGTTTAGTCCTGTTAAAGACCTGGTTTAGTCCTGTTAAAGACCTTCTTTAGTCCTGTTAAAGACCTGGTTTAGTCCTGTTAAAGACCTGGTTTAGTCCTGTTAAAGACCTGGTTTAGTCCTGTTAAAGAACTGCTTTAGTCCTGTTAAAGACCTGCTTTAGTCCTGTTAAAGACCTGCTTTAGTCCTGTTAAAGACCTGCTTTAGTCCTGTTAAAGACCTGCTTTAGTCCTGTTAAAGACCTGGTTTAGTCCTGTTAAAGACCTGCTTTAGTCCTGTTAAAGACCTGCTTTAGTCCTGTTAAAGACCTGGTTTAGTCCTATTAAAGACCTGCTTTAGTCCTGTTAAAGACCTGCTTTAGTCCTGGTAAAGACCTGGTAAAGTCATGGTTTAGTCCTATTAAAGACCTGGTTTAGTCCTGTTAAAGACCTGCTTTAGTCCTGGTAAAGACCTGGTAAAGACCTGGTTTAGTCCTGTTAAAGACCTGGTTTAGTCCTGTTAAAGACCTGCTTTAGTCCTGTTAAAGACCTGGTTTAGTCCTGTTAAAGTCCTGTTAAAGACCTGGTTTAGTCCTATTAAAGACCTTACTTTAGCCCCTCCCATCACGGGCGTATCCTTTCCTCGTGTTTACCTGTCGCCCTGTGTTCACCTGTCGCCCTGTGTTTACCTGTCGCCCACTTGGATCCTCCTGAACTGGTCGGCGATGAGGCAGGCGAACAGCGGCCCCACTCGCCCCCCAGGCACGAAGGGCTCGGCCACGCCCCCCAGCCACACGTCGATGTTGTCCACGGTCTTGTAGAGGTGCAGGAGCTTCCTGGCCAGGGTACGGTTCCCCAGGACTTCGCCCAGCTCCACCTCGTTACTCGGCTGGGACAGGCCGCAGAACCGCCGCCACGCGTTGTAGCCTGGACAGAAAGACCAGTGTGGTGAGGACGAGTGTGGGTGAGGACGAGTGTGGTGAGGACGAGTGTGGAGAGGACGAGTGTGGAGAGGACGAGTGCAGGAGAGGACGAGTGTGGGAGAGGACGAGTGTGGGAGAGGACGAGTGTGGTGAGGACGAGTGTGGGAGAGGACGAGTGTGGTGAGGACGAGTGTGGTGAGGACGAGTGTGGGAGAGGACGAGTGTGGTGAGGACGAGTGTGGTGAGGACGAGTGTGGAGAGGTCAGGTTTAATATTCAGGCGGGAAATCCTCCAATAATGAACTTTAAGTCTATCTAGGTTCTTCACAGTCGAAAACCCGTAACATGAGTTTCAATATTAGCCCCCGCCTGAACCGGGCTCGGCTTTACCCAAATCGAAAAGCTTCTTGAAAAAGTGTCAAAATAGCGACAAAATTGAGCCGAGAATGAGGATGAAAACCCAACAAGAGAGCGACGAAAAGTGAGGAAAATTTGATTAAAAAAAAGTGACAAAAATATGATAAAAAAGCGACAAAGATGTGATAAAAAAGTTTTAAAAATTTGATTTAAAAAAGTGCCAAAAATTTGATGAAAAGTGACAAAAATGTGATAAAAAAGTTTTAAAAATGTGATAAAAATGTGATAAAAATGTGATAAAAAAGTGATAAAAAAGTGATAAAAATGTGATAAAAAAGTGACAAAAATGTGAAAAAAATGTGATAAAAAAGTGATAAAAAAGTTTTAAAAAAGTGATAAAAAAGTTTTAAAAATGTGATAAAAAAGTGACAAAAATGTGAAAAAAATGTGATAAAAATGTGATAAAAAAGTGATAAAAAAGTTTTAAAAAAGTGATAAAAAAGTTTTAAAAATGTGATAAAAATGTGATAAAAAAGTGATAAAAAAGTTTTAAAAAAGTGATAAAAAAGTTTTAAAAATGTGATAAAAAAGTGACAAAAATGTGAAAAAAAATGTGATAAAAAAGTTTTAAAAAAGTTTTTAAAAAGTGATAAAAAAAAGTGATAAAAATGTGATAAAAATGTGATAAAAATGTGAAAAAAAATGTGATAAAAAAGTTTTAAAAATGTGATAAAAAAGTGACAAAAATGTGATAAAAAAGTTTTAAAAATGTGATAAAAATGTGATAAAAATGGGATAAAAATGTGATAAAAAAGTTTTAAAAATGTGATAAAAATGTGATAAAAATGTGATAAAAATGTGATAAAAAAGTGATAAAAAAGTGATTAAAAAATGTGATAAAAATGTGATAAAAAAGTGATTAAAAAGTGATAAAAAAGTGATTAAAAAATGTGATAAAAATGTGATAAAAATGTGATAAAAAAGTTTTAAAAATGTGATAAAAATGTGATAAAAATGTGATAAAAATGTGATAAAAATGTGATAAAAAAGTGATTAAAAAATGTGATAAAAATGTGATAAAAAAGTGATTAAAAAGTGATAAAAAAGTGACAAAAATGTGATAAAAAAAAGTGATAAAAAAGTGATAAAAATGTGATAAAAAAGTGATAAAAAAGTGACTACAGTAAAGCTGAACTGGTGAAAAGTCACTCAGTAAAGGCGGGGGTTCAGAGGTGAATATCTTCGAGTATCCCGGCGGAGGGAGTACCTGGCAGGCCGTGGTCCCGCCCTCTCTGCAGGTTGAGCGAGGCCAGGTCCAGAGCCATTTGTTCGTTGAACTGGAACAGCCTCTCCCGGAGCTCGTCCACCATCATGTGCTCCTGGTTGTTCAGTTTGGCCGGACTCCCCACCACCCCCCGCAGTATGGGGTCCAGACCACCTGGGGGCAGCACACACCATCAGAATCAATCCAGTATGTATGTGTGGAACATGGAAAACCTTCTGAGGGGGGGTCAGCGTGAGACGTACCTTCAAAGATCACCCTCCAGGGGGAGAAGAAGGCCAAGTGCAGGGGGACGCTGGGGTGCTCGGCGTGCTCCCGGTAGTCCTCGTCCAGCCTGAATATGGTGGGCTGGACCATGAGGTGGGCGAAGCGGTAGGCGGCGGTGGCGAACACGTTGGAGATGCTCGGGTCAATCTCGCTGTTGTAGCCCGGGTAGGTGGACAGTCGCTCCGCCATCATCTCCGGGCCCAGGATGTGAGACATGTAGTCCCGGTACGTGATGACCTGATCGCCGCGGAAACACCGGAGTTAGCAACAAAGGCCGGGTATCGCTAAGTCTGTATCGATACCGGAGTTCGATACTTTCTCCGATACCTGCACTGAAATACGTGTCGTCCAGAAGCAGGAAACAGAATAATGTGTGGGGGATCTGCACATGGACAATATCGGGTTCAAATGTGTGGAGGAAAGTACGGCAAAGAAAATATGTGAGGCAAAAATAGGGTAAAAAATAAATAGAGAAATTTAAAAAATGGTGGAAATAGAGAAAATATTAGTAATGAAATAAATCAAATTTGGAAAACAAGAAAAAAATGGGGGGATTTTTTATTTTTTTTAAAAGAAAGAAAAGAAAAAGGGATAAATGGGATAAAAAATAAAGACAAAATTGGCCGGAAAGGAACTAAACAGCCACAAAATGGCAACTATGACAACTATTACATAACATTATTTATATATGTGTAATAATAATGTTTAATGTGTGAATCCAAGTATTTTTCTATTCTAAATTTTTAATGAATATCTACAAGAAATGTCTCAGTGTGACAGCATGTGCTTCTGTGCTAGTTAGCGTTAGCATTAGCATTAGCATTAGCCTGCTATCGGCACTTTGGTCAAATTGTGTCATTCCTGTTACTATTCTGAGGAAGAGAGATGGGAAAAATCCATTCAAAAAGTGAAAAAGAGAGACTGAGATGCCCCCCATACATTTGTGTAAACCTAAATATGCCCATTTAAAAAATGACAAGAAAAAAAATATTTCAAAACAACTTTTTCTGGGGGGCAGTTTTAACCCCTTAACTCCCACCTGAACCGAGCACATTTTTGTGCTTTACCCCAGTCCAAAAGCTTCTGGAAAAAAGGTGAGAAAATATCGACAGAACTGAGACGAAAACAATGATGTGACAAAAAATTTGACAAAAAATTGACAAAAAATTGACAAAAAAATGACAAAAAATTTACAAAAAATGACATAAAATTTGACAAAAAATTGACAAAAAATTGACAAAAAATTGACAAAAAATGACATAAAATTGACCAAAAAATGACAAAAAAATTGACAAAAAAATGACAAAAATTTGACAAAAAATTGACAAAAAAATGACCAAAAAATGACAAAAAAAATGTGTATGTGTGTGTGTGTGTGTGTGTGTGAAGTCCCACCTGGCTCATGGCTCCCAGGATCTTGCGGGCCTCCTGGTACAGCCGCTCCCCGTCCCAGCGCGGGTTGAGGACGGCCAGTTGTCGGGCCAGACGGTTGTGCTCCCTCAGCATCAGAGTGTGGAGGGAGGTCAGGGCAATGTTCTCAATCACACGATCATCACCTGGGGGGGGGGGGCCAATCGCAGTGTTAAAGAGGGGGTATTATGTTTTTTTCAGCCACATAGCACCAGTCTATATCACACTACAATGATGACGAAACCTTCTGTTGGTCTGTAAATGCAGTAAATTAGAATAACTGCCTTGTATAAAATTGCTCTTTCAAAATGGCGGTAGCAAATGACTTGAAATAGGCCCTGTCTCTTTAAGAAGCTCTGACCCTTTCCGACACGCCCCCTCCACACGCTGTCTGTGGCATCACAACAACACTCCGCTCGTTGTCTCAACAGTATTGAAACTACGATCGGTGCATTTTAATTTTTATTGTTGGAAAGGAGCTACTGTTTATCACTTTGTGAACAATGGCCACACAGGATATTATTTGGAGACGAACCTTCCACACCGGACGCTTGGAAGGGGCTCTTGCCTGAAAAATAACTGCTGTTTGGAGGTTATTTCTTTGCATCTGCCATGCCCTATGGATCTCTAACTCTACCCCCATGGACGACATCAGGATCTGCAGGAGCCCATACGATTCAAAGACGGACATTATCTGTGCAGGTGGACAGTGGTTTTTCGAGGTTACCCGTTAGCTTGTTATAATCGACTACAGCTCATTGTTGATGAAAAGTCTGCAATAAACCACAAATGTGTAAAGCCAGGCTCATTGTGTGATCATCGTAAAGGCTGCTTCGAGTAGTTGCTGCTTTATTGACGTTGTTTGTGCATAATATGCTGCCTGTTTTCAATGAATGTTGTGAAGGTGAAGGTTGTTAGCTTGTCGCGGCTAATAGTGCCTTAGCTCCGGGAGAAACCACTCGGCTACGACTCACTGTAGATGAAATGTGAGCAATAAACTACACAATCAACAAGCCCGGCTCCGTGTGTGATCATCATAAAGGCTGCTTCAAGCAGTTTCCTGTTTTAGTGACGTTTTCAATGCATAATATGCTGCTTGTATTCAGTGAATTTTCCCGTTAGCTTGTCGCGGCTAGCTTGTTAGCTCCGGGAGAAAGCCACTCGTATATGACCCATTGTAGATGAAATGTGAGCAATAAACTACGAAATCAACAAGCCAGGCCCCGTGTGTGATCATTGTTAAACGGTTCTTTATGTGTGTGGTGGTTTTATTGACTTTATTTGTGCATATTTCTCGTTTTCACGTGATGACTCGACGTTTAGCTTAGCATTAGCTTTCTCCGGAGGCTCTGTGCATCATCAAGGCCCAGCGCAGAACCAGACACTGAAATAAGTGTTCTTGTCACTGGTTTTAATCCTGGATGTTTCGGTAACAGAAACACTGATGTGTGTCTTTGTAAAAGTCTGTGTCTCCATGATGACTCTGTTTACATCTTAGGGCTAGACACTGCGGGGAGGGGGTTCTGCTGAGAAGCAGTGGTTGGTTACTCGGCTGGTGACGAAAGGTCGGAGGCGTATCCTGGAGGTCGAGGGCGTTTCCTGAAGGAATCAGGCGTTTTATCCCTAAAATGGCCGCCATCAGAGTTTCTACAGATTACTCGAAAATACGTGAATGTGCTAAGGCAACACTTCAGGCATGGTTTTAATGAGGGAATGACTTAATAACATGATGTAAAGCTTGAAAAAGTCGATTTTGCATAATACCCCCCCTTTAAAGACCTGAAGATCTTGACCATCACAGACAGAGCCGTTGGAGGATGTTTTAGTTTAGGGGGCGCTGAGGGACAAAATTTACCCCCAAAATACTTTTTCTGTGCATGAATCCTGTTTATTAACCTCTTAACTCCCGCCTGAACCGAGAGCATTTTCTCCAGTTCAGCTTTACCCAAATCCTGTAGGCCAGTGTAACGCCTCATTTGAAAGACCTACAAAACTGAATTGATCTTTTTCCTCACGTCGTCAGGTTTTTTTTATTGTTGGGCAGTCATCTCATTTTTGTCAAATTTTCGTGACTTTTTTGTCACTTTTTGGTCACTTTTTCGTCCATTTTTTTCTCAATTTTTCCTCAAAGTTTTCTCACTTTTTTGTCAATGTTTTCTCACTTTTTTCACATTTCCATCATTGTTTTCGTCTCAGTTCTGTCGCTATTTTCACAGCTTTTTTCCAGAAGCTTTTGGATTGGGGTAAAGCCAAGCTGGAGAAAATGTGCTCGGTTCAGGTGGGAGTTAAGGGGTTAATATTGCCTGCAGTTCACAAACTATCCACCAGGGGGTGCTGCAGCGCCCTCAGCACCCTGGGTTCCCACGGCCTTGGTCACAGACACTGATGAACAACTCACCGGCCTGAAAGCAGGGCACCTCCTTTGCGCTGTTGTCTTTGGTCATGCGCCCCCTGGTGGCGCAGATGTTGACGGTCATGGTGCTGAAGGGGAGCAGCTCGCGCCCGTTGTCGGTGTACTCCTCGTTGACCCTCAGGAGCCCCTTGTCGGAGTAGGCGTCCCGAAGCCCCCTGGCCTTCACGTGGTCGGCTCCGTACACCTGCCCCACGTCCAGGAACGCCGTGAGGCCGTTGATCTGCTGCCGGACCTGCCCCCCCGAGCACGCCGGAGACGAGCGGATGAACGGGATGCAGCCGTGCTTGGCCATGATGGAGTCCCCACTGGACACCTGGACGCGAGGGACGGGTTTGAATCAGGAGAGTAAAACCTCATGTACTGGAGTAAATGGAGTTAACCTCTTAACTCCCGCCTGAACCGAGAGGAGCTTTTTCCTCACGTCATCAGATTTTTTCCCATCATTTTTTTGTCGGGTATTCGACGCATTTTTGTAGCTTTTTTGTCATATCACATTTTTGTAATATTTTTGTCACATTTTTTCTTCAATTTTTTCTTCAATTTTTTCTTCAATTTTTTATCAATTTTTTGTCATGTTTTTGTAATTTTTCTGTCACATTTTTTGTCATTTTTTCTTCCATTTTATTTCAATTTTTTCTTCAATTTTTTCTTCAATTTTTTCTTCAATTTTTTCTTCAATTTTTTCGTCGTCACATTTTTGCCATTTTTTTGTCCATTTTTCGTCACTTTTTTGTCATTTTTTGTCATTTTTTCATCATTTTTTGGTCATGTTTTTGTCATTTTTTTGTACATTTTGGTCACATATTTAAAAAATTTTGGTACATTTTTTGTCAATTTTTCGTCACTTTTTTGTAATTTTTCTGTCACATTTTGTCACATTTTTGTCATTTTTTCTTCAATTTTTTCGTCAATTTTTTCTTTAATTTTTTCTCAATTTTTTCTCATATTTTTGTCACTTTTTTGTCACATTTTTTGTAATTTATTGTCACATTTTGTCAAATTTTTCCTTCAATTTCTTCAATTTTTTATACATTTTTTATCATGTTTTTGTCACATTTTTGTAATTTTTTGGTCAATTTTATATAAAATTTGTGTCATTTTTTCGTAATTTTTTTGTCAATTTCTTGTGACATTGTTGCCAATTTTTTGTCAATTTTTCGTCACTTTTTTGTAATTTTTTCATCAATTTTTTGTGACATTTTTGCCACTTTTTCATACATTTTTCGTCACTTTTTGTCACATTTCCATCATTGTTTTCGTCTCAGTTTTGTTGCTATCTTCACAGCTTTTTCCCAGAAGCTTTTGGATTGGGGTAAAGCCAAACTGGAGAAAATGTGCTCGGTTCAGGCGGGAGTTAAGGGCTTAAATACAAGCCTACAGTAGGACAGGCAGCTCCAGTATCGGGCAGAGACTGACCTAAAGGCACATTCTGTTCATGTCACTCATATGTTCTCTGACCTTTATGGGGAAGCAGGGCTCTTCGCGCGCACACGTCTCCTCGCAGCTGGCGCCGGACAGGTATGACCTGGCGACGGGAGCGTGGGGGGTCAGCGTGATGTCATGGTCCGTCCACTGACCGAAGAAGGTGATCAGCGTGGAGTACAGGTCGTCATTGTCCACCGTGTTCCCCGTGGCCAGGATGTGATTGGACACCTCTCTCACCTGCAAGAGCGACGCAGGGGCTTTGGAAGTATTCGTGATGTACTTAGAGTATATATAAGTATTTAGAGATCGGCTTTGGGTCAGACGATGGTGGACAGAGAGTGTGAATGTGCTGCAGTACCAGTGGGAGGAACTGTCCGTTGACTCTGACATCGGGGTCCCAGCCTTTGGGCAGAAACCTCCCGTCCTGGTACTCGGCGGGCAGCTGCCGCAGGAACGGGGTGTTGGCGGCCCCCCACAGCGCGTTCTCCCTGTGCAGCGAACACACGCGTGTGGTAAGGCACGAAGTAAACACGCTTACATTTACATCAACACACGGCCCTAGACCAGTAAAACAAATGAAAAAAAACAGGACTGTTGGTCTCTCTCTTGTAGGTGAGAGGGGTGTCCAGTCTCTGCTGAGACTGTTGACACTTTTTGGTTGAGTTTTTTTGTCACTTTTTGTTGAATTTTTGTCACTTTTTTGTTGAATTTTTGTCACTTTTTTGTTGAATTTTTGTCACATTTTTGTTGAATTTTTGTCACTTTTTGGTTGAGTTTTTGTCACATTTTTCTTGAATTTTTGTCACTTTTTTGTTGAATTTTTGTCACATTTTTCTTGAATTTTTGTCACTTTTTGGTTTAATTTTTGTCACTTTTTGGTTTAATTTTTGTCACTTTTTGGTTTAATTTTTGTCACTTTTTTGTTGAATTTTTGTCACTTTTTTGTTGAATGTTTGTCACTTTTTTGTTGAATGTTTGTCACATTTTTCTTGAATTTTTGTCACTTTTTGGTTTAATTTTTGTCACTTTTTGGTTTAATTTTTGTCACTTTTTGGTTTAATTTTTGTCACTTTTTGGTTTAATTTTTGTCACTTTTTTGTTGAATTTTTGTCACTTTTTTGTTGAATTTTTGTCACATTTTTGTTGAATTTTTGTCACATTTTTGTTGAATTTTTGTCACTTTTTTGTTGAATTTTTGTCACTTTTTTGTTGAATGTTTGTCACATTTTTCTTGAATTTTTGTCACTTTTTGGTTTAATTTTTGTCACTTTTTGGTTTAATTTTTGTCACTTTTTGGTTTAATTTTTGTCACTTTTTGGTTTAATTTTTGTCACTTTTTGGTTTAATTTTTGTCACTTTTTTGTTGAATTTTTGTCACTTTTTGGTTTAATTTTTGTCACTTTTTTGTTGAATTTTTGTCACTTTTTTGTTGAATTTTTGTCACATTTTTGTTGAATTTTTGTCACATTTTTGTTGAATTTTTGTCACTTTTTGGTTTAATTTTTGTCACTTTTTGTTTTAATTTTTGTCACTTTTTGGTTTAATTTTTGTCACTTTTTGGTTTAATTTTTGTCACTTTTTGGTTTAATTTTTGTCACTTTTTGGTTTAATTTTTGTCACTTTTTGGTTTAATTTTTGTCACTTTTTTGTTGAATTTTTGTCAAATTTTTCTTGAATTTTTGTCACTTTTTGGTTTAATTTTTGTCACTTTTTGGTTTAATTTTTGTCAAATTTTTCTTGAATTTTTGTCACTTTTTGGTTGAGTTTTTGTCACTTTTTGGTTTAATTTTTGTCACTTTTTGGTTTAATTTTTGTCACTTTTCGGTTTAATTTTTGTCACTTTTTGGTTTAATTTTTGTCACTTTTTTATTTAATTTTTGTCACATTTTTGTTGAATTTTTGTCACTTTTTTGTTGAATTTTTGTGACTTTTTTCTTGAATTTTTGTCACTTTTTTGTTGAATTCGTGTCACATTTTTGTTGAAATTTTGTTGACCTTGGAGATGAACTGGACATTGTAAATCTGCAGATCTTCCCAACATTATTGTTCTGTGCTCTGGTTGATATTTCAGTATCGGTATCGTTCAGGTATCGGTATCGGTATCGGTATCGGTATCGGTATCGGTATGGAAAGACAGGTATGATTAAAGCCCTGGCGTGGACAGAGCGCAGCCGTATCCGCGTGTGTAAAAGAAGGCGGGGCTCACAGGTTGTTGCAGACGGAGTCGGCCGTGCGGTATTTGTTGAGGTTGGTGATTCGGTCGCAGGACGGGGCGGCGGTCAAGCGGGCGCAGCCGGTCGCGGCGGCCAGAGCCACGAAGTCCTCCTCTGACAGGTCTGAGGACACACAGGTCAGGGTTCAACACAACATCCACAACAACACAGATAAATAACACCGCTTTCACCAGCAGAGGGCGCCAGACTCTCATTTCACTTTGGTTAAAGCTGAACTGGAGACAATATGCTGTTAACCTCATACCGCCCGCCTGAACCAAAGGCATTCTGTCCTCTTTGGCCATTATATACGTCTGTGTAGCACCTCATTTGAAAGCTAAGACCCACAAAACTGATCTTTTGCTGTGTTGTGTCACCTTTTATATTTATTTATTTTTTATCTTTTTCAATTTTGGTCACTTTTTGGTTGAATTTTTGTCACTTTTTGGTTGAATTTTTGTCACATTTTTGTTGAATTTTTATCACATTTTTGTTGAATTTTTATCACATTTTTGTTGAATTTTTATCACATTTTTGTTGAATTTTTGTTGAATTTTTGTTGAATTTTTATCACATTTTTGTTGAATTTTTGTCACTTTTTGGTTGAATTTTTGTCACATTTTTGTTGAATTTTTGTCACTTTTTGGTTGAATTTTTGTTACATTTTTGTTGAATTTTTATCACATTTTTGTTGAATTTTTGTCACATTTTTGTTGAATTTTTGTCACATTTTTGTTGATTTTTTGTTGAATTTTTGTCACTTTTTGTTCGAGTTTTTGTCACTTTTTTGTTGTGTTTACATCCTTGTTTTCTTCTCATTTTTTGTGGCTGTTTTGGTGCTTTTTTCCCCAAGAAGCTTTTTGATTAGGGTAAAGTTCGGTTTCACCCAAATCAAAAAGCTTCTCGAAAAAAGTGTCAAAAATGAGGATGAAAAAACGCCACAAAAGAGTGACAGAAAAACGGTGAAAAAGTGAAAAAAGTGATGACAACGCGAGGAAAAAGATCCTTCTAGATCAGTTTTGTAGGTCTTAGCTTTCAAATGAGGCGCTACACTGGCCTATAGGCTGTGTATTTATGGATTTGGGTAAAGCTGAACTGTAGAAAATGCCCTGGGTTGTGGCGGGGGTCAGAGGTTCATGTCCTCCATGCACTGCTCACTGCACTGTTCCTTACACTGGATCAAACGCGCTCCGTTCTCTGGGACTGTCTTGTGTTTGGGACGCTCTCCTGTCCCACAGCGGAGGAGCACATGGTGACGGTGGCCCCTCCCTCACCCCCCCCCTCACCTGTGGAGTTGTACAGAGCTCTCCGGCGCCTCCTGTGGGGCATGTTCTGGATGAGCTGCAGCGCCCCGTTGAAGTAGTCTGCGCAGCGCACGGCCTCCCGGTTCCGGCCCAGAGGCTGCTTCATCAGCCTCAGGGCGTCGGCAGGAGAACCCGCGTTCCTCCGGAAACGATCCAGGCTCCTGCGGATCACGGAGGGACACGTCAACACCTGGTCAACACCTGGTCAACGCCTGGTCAACACCCGGTCAACGCCTGGTCAACACCTGGTCAACGCCTGGTCAACGCCTGGTCAACACCTGGTCAACGCCTGGTCAACACCTGGTCAACACCTGGTCAACGCCTGGTCAACGCCTGGTCAACACCTGGTCAACGCCTGGTCAACGCCTGGTCAACACCTGGTCAACGCCCGGTCAACGCCTGGTCAACGCCCGGTCAACGCCTGGTCAACACCTGGTCAACGCCCGGTCAACGCCTGGTCAACACCTGGTCAACGCCTGGTCAACGCCTGGTCAACACCTGGTCAACGCCCGGTCAACGCCTGGTCAACACCCGGTCAACGCCTGGTCAACACCTGGTCAACGCCTGGTCAACACCTGGTCAACACCTGGTCAACGCCTGGTCAACGCCTGGTCAACACCTGGTCAACGCCTGGTCAACGCCTGGTCAACGCCTGGTCAACGCCTGGTCAACACCTGGTCAACGCCTGGTCAACGCCTGGTCAACACCTGGTCAACACCTGGTCAACGCCTGGTCAACACCTGGTCAACGCCTGGTCAACGCCTGGTCAACACCTGGTCAACGCCCGGTCAACGCCTGGTCAACGCCCGGTCAACGCCTGGTCAACACCTGGTCAACGCCTGGTCAACACCTGGTCAACGCCTGGTCAACGCCTGGTCATTGCCTGGTCATTGCCTGGTCAACACCTGGTCAACACCTGGTCAACGCCCGGTCAACGCCCGGTCAACGCCCGGTCAACGCCTGGTCAACGCCTGGTCAACGCCTGGTCAACACCTGGTCAACACCTGCACCACAGAAATATGGAACAACACTCACTCTCGTCTGGAGGACTCGTAGGCGGAGTCCACCTCCTCTTTAGCCAATCGCACGGCTCTGTCGATGTCGCTCTTGCTCAGCTCTGAAACAGAAACAGGGAGAGGATTAAAGGCCCGAGCCGGGACAACACCAAAACAAAACAGCTTTAGGAACCACTGTGTATCTGAAGAGGAATGTGAAATCTTATTATCATTATTATTATACTATTATTGTTATGGTTACTGTTATCATTATATTATTATCATGATTACGATTATTATTATTAGATACAGTATGACAGTGTGGATGATATTAGATGTGCATTACTGTGGATAATGATGACGGTGACAATGATAACAATAACAATTATTATTATTTCCTAATTTGTATTTATTTTTCCATTACACACACACACACACACACACACACACACACACACACACTTCCGCCCAGTACGCCAACCAACACAGTTTTCTGGTTGAGTGTCGTGTGAGATCTGTTATCTGTTGTTTTGACTATCTCTGTATCTGTTTTTTATAATGTCTCTCTTCTCTGTTTTTTTTTTTTTTTTTTTTTTGGTGTTGTTTGTTTCTTTTGTAATTGTCTTATAATTCACAAAAAAAAGAAAAAAAAAATGAAATCTTTATATTCAAGTTCTGATGATGTGGGTCATCGGTTTATAAATGGAGACATTTTTGAAAACAAGTGGACTTTTTTTTATTATTTGGAGAGAAAAAAAATTGGGAAAAAAATGGAAAATGTTTGGGGGGAAAAATTAAAATTAAATGGAAAAAAAACTGGGAAAGTGGAAAACAAAGAAAAAAAAAGAAAAAGGGATTAAACCAATGGTCGAGGATCGCTGACATTGCGGTAAAAATACCGCCCCCTGGTGGCCGGGGCCACTTCAAGAGACACTTCTATAGGTTGTGTTCACGATTTAGAAAGTGATGACGTCATAATGTCAGATGGAGGGCGGGGCCAATACAACTATGGGAGAAATGCAGTTTTTGGAAGAAATGTCCAATCAGTATCTGATCTGATCGGATTCACAAACCTGTGATATTATTTTTGTGTCTGAAAGTCCTTTCTGGACATCACGCTCATGTTTTCGCGTATTGTCACCACTTTATGATGTTTTTTGGAGAAATATTTGGACATTAGTTCATATGTGCCGACAGAGGAGACGATGAACTTTGTGACAGTTTTTGTTACATGTGGATTCCTCCAGTAATGACTGAGATATGAGGCAAAGTTACCACCGTTACCATAGTTACCGTCAGTGGCTCCACCTCAATGTTAAACTGTGGCTCTTTAGAATGTTGTGATGTCACGTGAACGCAGCCTATTCTATTCTAATGGGACAAGAACGACTTAAAAGGCTGGCTCCAAGAGTTTTTATTTTTCTAAAAATCGACCCATGTGACCCATGTGACCCATGTGACCCATGTGAGCACGCTGGGGAGGGGGGAATATTTTTAGCCACGCTGGTTTTTGTTTTTCAGCCTGAAATTTGGAAACATTTCCAGTGCAGTGACTGGCTCCAGAGCCTGTCAATCAAGCTGTGGAGGCTCCGCCCACTCCGCAGGGCTTCCCGCCTTCTTAAGGCACAGGCTGCGCAGGAGGAGGAGTCTGAGCCACACACGACTCGGGACCTTTTTCCATGAATGAGACCCGCTCATGTTTATTATATTAAATCTATGGATTCAAAAAATGGGGGAAAAAATGTAAACATTTTTGGGAAAAAATAAGAAAAGTTTGCAAAGTGTTTTTGTAATTTAAAGGAAGTTTCAGCTCAAATAAATGATACAAGTGCAAAAGAAATGAATGAGCATTATTCATCTGTTTTATGGTTCTAGTCTTTTTTATTTTGAATTTGTTCTTATGTGGCTTCATCCCAGAACAAACAGAAAAAAAATAAAACATTAGAATCCGAAAAGGAGGTAGAAGAAAAACCTTTGTTTCCTACCCCTTTTTACTGCTTTTATTTTTATTATACTATATATATATTTACTCTTTTACAGCGTTTTAAAGTGACTTCAAATTGAATGGACACTTCTGTTCGTCTGATGAAGTCGCCCAAGTTAAATAAAGCTTATGTTGAATCAGATTCTTAATCATATTAACATCTTAGCATGTTTTAAGTTCAGTTTAATGGTTTTGTTTAGCCCAAAATCACAACAGAAGTTTCCTCACAGCTGCACCGAACATTAGGCAATAAAACAGCAATAAATATGACCAGTTAAAGTTCAGGTGAATCCAGGCAAATAACATCGTGCTCCATTATCTGTGTTCTGTCTGACAAAGAGTTTAGTATCGGTATTGAAAACATTTAACAGTCCCAGTTGCAGTAAAAGTATCATTACTTCACAGTGTCGTTACTTCACAGTATCGTTACTTCACAGTATCGTTACTTCACAGTATCGTTACTTCACAGTATCGTTACTTCACAGTACTTGTACTCACCCGCCTGCGCCTGCCAGTGCACGCACAGCAGCACCGCCAGAGCCAGAAAACCCACGGGCAGATTCATGATCCGAGACGGCCGGTGGTCAGAGTCTGTGGACGGTCAGAAGGAAGTCACATTTAAACAAACAGGAAACGCACCACGGGGTCAGTTATTTGTATTTTTGTTCAGTTGTTTGAAGATGAATTTATCCACGGGTACAAATAAATGAACCAAACCTAACCTTGCTCTTACTGAAAACTGCTTTTGCAAAGAAAGATAATTTATTTTGATGAAAGAGCGTCATGGAAAAGCCTCCAGCAAAGAACAAATATGAAATGAATGAAGTAATAATGAAGTAATAATGAAGTAATAATGAAGTAATACTCTGTTTTTCCACCAGAAACCCGAAAAACAACTGATCCCAGAGCCGGGAGACTTTCACCTCTGAACCTCCACATAAACCGCTCACGTTTTCTCCAGACTGACTTTACACAAATCGAAAAAGCTTGTTGCAAAAAGCGTGGAAAAAAAAGGCGTAAAAAGAGGATGAAAACACAACAAAAAAGATAAAAACGTGACTCTTTTTGGTTGAATTTTTGTCACTTTTTGGTTGAATTTTTGTCACATTTTTGTTGAATTTTTGTCACTTTTTGGTTGAATTTTTGTCACATTTTTGTTGAATTTTTGTTACTTTTTGGTTGAATTTTTGTCACTTTTTGATGAATTTTTGTCACATTTTTGTTGAATTTTTGTCACTTTTTGGTAGAATTTTTGTCACATTTTTGTTGAATTTTTGTCACTTTTTGGTAGAATTTTTGTCACTTTTTGGTTGAATTTTTGTCACTTTTTTGTTGAATTTTTGTCACTTTGTCACTTTACACAAATCGAAAAAGCTTGTTGCAAACAGCGTAAAAAAATAAATAAAAAAAAGCGTAAAAACAGGACGAAAACACAACAAACAAGATAAAAACGTGACTCTGCTTTGAGCTCCGTTTCTTTCTTATGTAAAAGACGTTTCGACCACGTTTCTGCTCAAATGAAGCGGAACGAAACATGAAAAACACACAAAAAAAACGATGAAAAAAAAGTGACGGCAACAAAGCAGCCATTGCTCTGGCAAAGATTTAGATTTGGGTAAAGCTAAACTGGAGAAAGTGCCGTGTATTAAGGCGCGAGTTAAGAGAATCAGGTTTTTGTTGTTGTTTTTTTCACATAAAAGTTCCATAATGCACCTTTAACCCTCTCTTGTTTAGGCGCCTTTTGGGTTTAACTCAGCCTCTACCAGGAGCACACGGCTAATCTTGGTACCGAAATAAACTTTATCCTCGGGACTTTTTGTTGAAGTGAAACATAATTTAAAAACAAATGACAGTTTGTGAGTAAAAAATGAGTTTGAAACAGAAAAATCAATTCATTCCGCCTGAATGAAAAACACAAAATGCTCTTTCTCTGCCTGTGCTGAAGCGAATAAGAACAGAAATGGAAAAAAAAACAATATAATGTGAGCTCCCTGTAGGCAACAAAACACCAGCAGGTCAAAACACTAAAGTTATACAAGTTTTATTTAATAAAAGTCCAGGCGGAATCTGACTGTACCAAATAAAATAAAAATTCTACGTTTTTTTTTTTTACAATTTCCACAAAGTATTTTAGCCATAGGGACAAACACTGCAAAAAGCATTGGCTTAAATGACTTGAATTGAGGAAATGTTTCTTGTTTTGAGCGGTTTTCACTCATTTAGACACTTTTCCTGATCGGACCGAGTTTGCTTTGCTTGTTTGAGGACATTTCAGACCAGTTCTAGGGTAAATCTCACTTGAAATAAGAAAGTAATGAGCCAATGAGATAAGACCAGTTTTCTTTCCCCATTGGCAAAGAAAATGACCTGAAATAAGGACGAAACATATCGAAACAAGTTGAGAAAAAATGGACGAAAAAGTGATAAGAATTCGACCAAAAAATGCGAATAATTTGACGAAAAAGTGACAAAAAATGTACAAAAAATTTACAAAAAATTGACAAAAAAATGTGAATAATTTGACGGAAAATTGAGAAAAAATTGACAAAAAATGGACGAAAAAGTGAGAAAAATGTGACGAAAAATGGAGGAAAAATGGACGAAAAAGTCATAAGAATTCGACCAAAAAATGCGAATAATTTGACGAAAAAGTGACTTGAATTGAGGAAATGTTTCTTCTTTTGAGCGGTTTTCACTCATTTAGACACTTTTCCTGATCGGACCAAGTTTACTTTGCTTGTTTGAGGACATTTCAGACCAGTTCTAGGGTAAATCTGGCTTGAAATAAGAAAGTAAAATCACCAATGAGATAAGACCAATTTTCTTTCCCCATTGGCAAAGAAAATGACCTGATATAAGGACGAAACGTATCGAAACAAGTTGAGAAAAAATGGACGAAAAACTGATAAGAATTCGACCAAAAAATGCGAATAATTTGACGAAAAAGTGACAAAAAATTGACAAAAAATTGACGAAAAAGTGACAAAAAATGGACAAAAAATTGACGAAAAAGTGATAAGAATTCGACCAAAAAATGCGAATAATTTGACGAAAAAGGGTCACAAAAAAATGTGTACAACGAATTATGACAAATTGACATATTGTGGCTGTTTGAGGATCTGTCGATTTGAAATTGGAGGGGATGAATTTGTTGCTGAGCGTCCACTGAACACGGAGAGGAGAGAAATATGACCCCGGAGCCTCCTCTACAGACCAAGACTTTACAATGATGCCTGTTCCTCAAGGGTTCATCACTTATCATCAACGTCTGTGCATCATTAACTGTGTGTATTATCTCAGCTTCTCACCTCTGATGGTCAGATGTCTCAGGTGTCTCCTCAGGTGTCTCAGGTGTCTCAGGTGTCTCCAGCATCCACAGCCTCTCTCTCTCTCTCTCTGTCTCTGGACTGACTCGTTTTTATTGACTTCTGTGACGTCAGAAGCAGCTCTGGAATGCCGTCCTGTGTGAGGGAGGAAGACTTCGCCTCGGCCTCCCGTAAGCCCTGCCCAGGTGAGCCGACGATCGCTGTAAGTCGCGGTAATGACCTTTAATGATGAAGTTATGCAGATGATCAGCCCTGTGCGAAACATGAGGAACCACAGCCATTACAGTCATCAGTTAGAGGAAGCTCCAGTTGGGCTTTACCCAAATCATAAAGCAACTAAAGTGGCAAAAGAGCCACTGAAAACATATAATATAAGACAAGTTTTCTTATTGTAAACAGACCGAGGGCCGAAGCCGCTGATTATTCGCCCAAAGTAAAGCACAACACTGGAAACATGACCGTCTTAAAGGAGATAAATGACTTAAAATTGCTTGAATTAAAGTTCTTCTATGTTGAATTTGAGTCGGTTTGAACTAATCCAAGATACAAATGCTATGACACAAAATTATCTGAGTTAAGAGAACGACTACTAGAGGTTTTATCTCGTCTAAGACCAAATCTACTTAAACCTTAGATTTAATCTGTTCATTCAAGTATGTCATTTCTTCCTTAAGGGGAGACACTGCAGGTGAAGAGGGAAAAAATGTATATTTACAGATATCAATTTGAAACTGTTGCTGTCAATCATAAATGTGAGAAAATAATACATGGCAAGTTTTCTGTCATTTTATCTTTTCATAGAAGAACAAGGTGTTTTTCTGCCTAAAAATGCCCCAAATTTCCCATCTTTTTGGCGACGAAATCTGAATAATGGACAGAGCTACATTCAAATTTATGGTTTCATTTTATTGATGAATGAGTTGCCAAGACTTTCTCAGAGGGGATTTTGAATTTCTTGTTTAGTTTTAAAATAAGATGTTTTTTAGTGGAAAAATTTGTAAAAATGTAATTTTCGCCTCATTTTTTGACATTCAAAACTCAATAAACGGGGCTTAAGGGGAGACACTACAGGCAAAACTCAATTTTTTCAGTTTTCAGGTTTTGGGCCAAACTGGTCTCTGAACATACAAGCTTTCACCCGGAAACAGAAAATACGCCTAATCTTCACAATAACATGTTTAAATATTGCGCTGATTCAATGTTCCCCCATAGACTTATATGGGAGAACACAATTTCAAAGGCCTTTTTCTCAAAACACATTTTTCTGTCATTGTGGCGACACTATGTCCACGTCAGTCGGACCTAAAGACTTCACATTTTCCAGCCTCGGACTGAACAAGATTTGGAAGATTTTTTCAGTGGGATTTTTTATTATTTAATCCCTTAAGCCCCATTTATTGAGTTTTGAATGTCAAAAAATAAGGCGAAAATTACATTTTTTACAAATGTTTCCACTAAAAAACAGCTTATTTTAAAACTAAACAAGAAATCCAAAATCCCCTCTGAAAAAGTCTTGGTAACTCATTCATCAATAAAATGAAACCATAAACTTGAATGTAGCTCTATCTATTATTCAGATTTCGTCGCCAAAAAGATGGGAAATTTGGGGCATTTTTAGGCATAAAACACCTTGTTCTTATATGAAAAGATAAAATGACAGAAAACTTGCAATGTATTTTTTCTCACATTTATGCCAGTTAATCGACAGCTTCAAATTGAGATCTGTAAATATACATTTTTTCCCTATTCACCTGCAGTGTCTCGCCTTAAGGGATTAAATAATAAAAAATCCCTCTGAAAAAATCTTCCAAATATCGTTCAGTCCAAGGCTGGAAAATGTGAAGTCGTTAGGTCCGACTGACGTGGACATAGTGTCGCCACAATGACAGAAAAATGTGTTTTGAGAAAAAGGCCCTTGAAATTGCATTGTCCCATATGAGTCTATGGGGGAACATTGAATCAGCGCAATATTTAAACATGTTATTGTGAAGATTAGGCATATTTTCTGTTTCCGGGTGAAAGCTTGTATGTTCAGAGACCAATTTGGCCCAAAACCTGAAAACTGAAAAAATGGAGTTTTGCCTCCAGTGCACTTCTTTCAAACGCCAGTGTTGTGCATAAAATATGACCTCATCGGGTGCATTGACAGTATTTCTACCTTTTTTTCTCCCATTTAACTCTAATAATGTTCAAATCGCTCTCTGATTTGTGTGATACTGTTTCTCAAAATCATCTCGAGGGCCGGAGGTGCTGTGTTGGAGGGCCGGATTTGGCCCCCGGGCCTGACGTTGCCGACCCCTGCCCTAAGGTGACGAGCAACGAACCAAATAAAGCTGCCATACATTGTCTCACATAAAACAAAAACAAAAACAGCCCAGTAACTGTGACTCCGATAGTGTTTCCATGCAGCTTCAGGTGGAACATTTTTATTTTATTTTTGATGCCGCAACCCACTTTTTGGTCCCAACCCACGAGTTGAGAATCCCTGTTTTGCATGTGACCAAGTGGGGCGCTTCGCCAGGAAATGTAAAAACTCTGTAAAAGACTCTATTTCTCATATTTATCTCTTATTTCCACAATAATTTTCTTGCTTTAACCCCTTAACTCCCGCCTGAACCAAGCACGTTTTCTCCAGTTTGGCTTTACCCCAATCCAAAAGCTTCTGGAAAAAAGCTGTGGAAAAAAGCGACAAAACTGAGACGAAAAAAATGATGAAATGTGACAAAAAAGTGACGAAAAATTGATGAAAAAGTGGCAAAAATGTCACAAGAAATTGACAAAAAAAATTGACAAAAAATGACAAAAAATGATTAAAAAATGACAAAAATGTGACAAAAATGACACAAAAAAAGACAAAAGTTACAAAAATGAGTTGAATACCCAACAAAAAAAAAGTGACAAAAATTCAACCAAAATTTGACAAAAATTCAACAAAAATTCAACAAAAATTTGACAAAAAATTGACAAAAAATCAACAAAAATGTGACAAAAATTCAACAAAAAAGTGACAAAAATTCAACAAAAATTCAACAAAAATTCAACAAAAATGTGAAAAAAATGTGACAAAAAAAATACAAAAATATGATGAAAATTTGACATAAAAATTACAAAAAAAAGACAAAAAAGTTACAAAAATGAGTTGAATACCCAACATAAAAATGATGTAAAATAAATGTGATGACGTGAGGAAAAAGATCCTCTCGGTTCAGGCGGGAGTTAAGAGGTTAAAGTTCCTGCTGAAATACAGTGAAACACAGTTCAGTTGCTGTAAAAGTCACATGGTCGTCTGCAGTAGTTCTGGTGAAGACGTGTTTCTAAATGTGTGTTTATTTTGTTCTGTGTGTTGCTGACTTAGGCTGACTCCAGGTAAATACTGCTCTGTAAAGAACTGTGGACTTTACAGAATTTGTTTTGGGATGAGGAAGTTTGAAATCCCCCCCCAGTGCCCGTGTAGTGGCTGCTTTCTACAAACACAAGCTGCTCAGGAAACAACTGTGGCTGTTTTTGAAATATTGAGTTCCACATTAGTGAAATTAGTCTTAGTTTAACCTCTTAACTCCCACCTGAACGGATCCCATTTTCTCCAGTTTGGCTTTACCCTAATCAAAACGCTCCTTAGGAAAAAAGCACCAAAACAGCCACAAAAATGAGAAGAAAACAAGGATGTAAACGCAACTAAAATTCATCAAAAATTCATCAAAAATTCATCAAAAATTCAACAAAAACTCTACAAAAACTCAACAAAAATTCATCAAAAATTCATCAAAAATTCATCAAAAATTCATCAAAAATTCATCAAAAACTCAACAAAAACTCAACAAAAATGTGACAAAAATTCATCAAAAATTCAACAAAAATTCAACAAAAATGTGACAAAAATTTGACAAAAAAGTGACAAAAATTTGACAAAAAAGTGACAAAAATTTGACAAAAATTTGACAAAAATTTGACAAAAATTCAACAAAAATGTGACAAAAATTCAACAAAAATGTGACAAAAAATCAACAAAAATGTGACAAAAAATCAACAAAAATGTGACAAAAATTCATCAAAAATTCAACAAAAATGTGATAAATACTTAACCAAAAAGTGACAAAAATTCAACAAAAATGTGACAAAAATTCAACAAAAATGTGACAAAAATTCATCAAAAATTCAACAAAAATGTGATAAAAACTTAACCAAAAAGTGACAAAAATTCAACAAAAATGTGACAAAAATTCATCAAAAATTCAACAAAAATGTGATAAAAACTTAACCAAAAAGTGACAAAAATTCAACAAAAATGTGACAAATTCATCAGAAATTCATCAAAAAATCAACAAAAATGTGACAAAAATTCAATTAAAAAGTGACAAAAATTCAATAAAAATTCGACAAAAAATCAATAAAAATTCGACAAAAAATCAACAAAAATGTGAAAAAAATGTGGAAAAAATTCAACAAAAATTCAACAAAAATTCTACAAAAATTCTACAAAAATTCAACAAAAAACGACAAAAATGTGACAAAATGTTACAAAAAAAAACAAAAATATGACAAAAAAATGATGAAAAAATTACTAAAAAAAAAGACAAAGAAGTTACAAAAATGAGTTGAATACCCAACATAAAAATGATGTAAAATAAATGTGATGACGTGAGGAAAAAGATCCTCTGGGTTCAGGCGGGAGTTAAGAGGTTAAAGTTCCTGCTGAAATACAGTGAAACACAGTTCAGTAAATAAATGACATTGCTGTAAAAGTCACATGGTCGTCTGCAGTAGTTCTGGTGAAGACGTGTTTCTAAATGTGTGTTTATTTTGTTCTGTGTGTTGCTGACTTAGGCTGACTCCAGGTAAATACTGCTCTGTAAAGAACTGTGGACTTTACAGAATTTGTTTTGGGATGAGGAAGTTTGAAATCCCCCCCCAGTGCCCGTGTAGTGGCTGCTTTCTACAAACACAAGCTGCTCAGGAAACAACTGTGGCTGTTTTTGAAATATTGAGTTCCACATTAGTGAAATTAGTCTTAGTTTAACCTCTTAACTCCCACCTGAACGGAGCACATTTTCTCCAGTTTGGCTTTACCCTAATCAAAACGCTTCTTGGGGAAAAAGCACCAAAACAGCCACAAAAATGAGAAGAAAACAAGGATGTAAACGCGACAAAAATGTGACAAAAATTCAACAAAAATGTGACAAAAATTCAACAAAAATTCAACAAAAATTCAACAAAAATTCAACAAAAATGTGAAAAAAATTCAACAAAAATTCAACAAAAATGTGACAAAAAATCAACAAAAATGTGACAAAAATGTGACAAAAATTCAACAAAAATGTGACAAAAATTCAACAAAAATTCAACAAAAATGTGACAAAAATTCAACAAAAATTTGACAAAAATTTGACAAAAATTCAACAAAAATGTGACAAAAATTCAACAAAAATGTGACAAAAATTCTACAAAAAATCAACAAAAATTCAATAAAAATTCAATAAAAATATGACAAAAATTCAACAAAAATTCAACAAAAATTCAATAAAAAATCAACAAAAATGTGACAAAAATTCAACAAAAATTCTACAAAAATTCAATAAAAATGTGGGAAAAAAATTCATTAAAAATTCAACAAAAATTCAACAAAAATTCAACAAAAAATCAACAAAAAAGTGACAAAAAGTCAATAAAAATGTGACAAAAATTCATCAAAAAAAAAAAAAAGTGACAAAAATGTGACAAAAATTCAACAAAATGTTACAAAAAAATACAAAAATATGATAAAAATTTGACATAAAAATTACAAAAAATTGACAAAAAAAGACAAAAAAGTTACAAAAATGAGTTGAATACCCAACATAAAAATGATGGAAAATAAATCTGCTGACGTGAGGAAAAAGATCCTCTCGGTTCAGGCGGGAGTTAAGAGGTTAAAGTTCCTGCTGAAATACAGTGAAACACAGTTCAGTAAATAAATGACATTGCTGTAAAAGTCACATGGTCGTCTGCAGTAGTTCTCATGAAGACGTGTTTCTAAATGTGTGTTTATTTTGTTCTGTGTGTTGCTGACTTAGGCTGACTCCAGGTAAATACTGCTCTGTAAAGAACTGTGGACTTTACAGAATTTGTTTTGGGATGAGGAAGTTTGAAATCCCCCCCCAGTGCCCGTGTAGTGGCTGCTTTCTACAAACACAAGCTGCTCAGGAAAGAACTGTGGCTGTTTTTGAAATATTGAGTTCCACATTAGTGAAATTAGTCTTAGTTTAACCTCTTAACTCCCACCTGAACGGAGCACATTTCCTCCAGTTTGGCTTTACCCGAATCAAAACGCTTCTTGGGGAAAAAAGCACCAAAACAGCCACAAAAATGAGAAGAAAACAAGGATGTAAACGCAACAAAAATGTGACAAAAATTCAACAAAAATGTGACAAAAATGTGACAAAAAATCAACAAAAATGTGACAAAATTTCAATAAAAATGTGACAAAAAATCAACAAAAATGTGACAAAAATGTGACAAAATGTGACAAAAATTCAACAAAAATTCAACAAAAATTCAACAAAAATGTGACAAATATTTAACAAAAATGTGACAAATATTTAACAAAAATGTGACAAAAATTCAACAAAAAATTGACAAAAATTCAACAAAAATGTGACAAAAATTCAGCAAAAATGTGACAAAAATTCTACAAAAATTCAACAAAAATGTGACAAAAAATCAACAAAAATGTGACAAAAATTCAACAAAAATGTGACAAAAATTCAACAAAAATTCAACAAAAATGTGACAAAAAATCAACAAAAATGTGACAAAAATTCAACAAAAATGTGACATAAATTCAACAAAAATTCAACAAAAATTCAATAAAAATGTGACAAAATTGTGTCAAAAATTCAACAAAAATGTGACAAAAATTCAACAAAAATGTGACAAAAAATCAACAAAAATGTGACAAAAAATCAACAAAAATCTTACAAAAATTCAACAAAAATGTGACAAAAATTCAACAAAAATTCAACAAAAATGTGACAAAAAATCAACAAAAATGTGACAAAAATTCAACAAAAAATCAATAAAAATGTGACCAAATTGTGTCAAAAATTCAACAAAAATGTGACAAAAAATCAATAAAAATGTGACAAAAATATGATTCAAATTTGACAAAAAAAAGACAAAAAATGATGAAAAAATGACAAAAATGTGACAAAATAAAAAAAAAAATGACAAAAAGTTACAAAAATGAGTTGAAAACCCAACAAAAAAATGATGTAAAATAAATGTGATGACGTGAGGAAAAAGATCCTCTCGGTTCAGGCGGGAGTTAAGAGGTTAAAGTTCCTGCTGAAATACAGTGAAACACAGTTCAGTTGCTGTAAAAGTCACATGGTCGTCTGCAGTAGTTCTGGTGAAGACGTGTTTCTAAATGTGTGTTTATTTTGTTCTGTGTGTTGCTGACTTAGGCTGACTCCAGGTAAATACTGCTCTGTAAAGAACTGTGGACTTTACAGAATTTGTTTTGGGATGAGGAAGTTTGAAATCCCCACCCAGTGCCCGTGTAGTGGCTGCTTTCTACAAACACAAGCTGCTCAGGAAACAACTGTGGCTGTTTTTGAAATATTGAGTTCAACATTAGTGAAATTAGTCTTAGTTTAACCTCTTAACTCCCACCTGAACGGATCCCATTTTCTCCAGTTTGGCTTTACCCGAATCAAAACGCTTCTTGGGGATAAAGCACCAAAACAGCCACAAAAAATGAGAAGAAAACAGGGATGTAAACGCAACAAAAATGTGACAAAAATTCATCAAAAATGTGACAAAAATTTAACAAAAATGTGACAAAAATTTAACAAAAATGTGACAAAAATTTAACAAAAATGTGTCAAAAATTCATCAAAAAATCATCAAAAAATCATCAAAAATTCAAGAAAAATTCAACAAAAATGTGACAAAAATTCAACAAAAAGTGACAAAAATTCAACAAAAATTCAACAAAAATGTGACAAAAATTCAACAAAAATTCAACAAAAATTCAACAAAAATGTGACAAAAATTCAACACAAATGTGACAAAAATTCAACAAAAATTCAACAAAAAATTGACAAAAATTCAACAAAAAATTGACAAAAATTCAACAAAAATGTGACACAAATTCAACAAAAATGTGACAAAAATTCAACAAAAATTTGACAAAAAAGTGACAAAAATTCAACAAAAATTTGACAAAAATTTGACAAAAAATTCTACAAAAAAGTGACAAAAATTCAACAAAAATGTGTCAAAAATTCATCAAAAATGTGACAAAAATTCATCAAAAAATCATCAAAAATTCAAGAAAAATTCAACAAAAATGTGACAAAAATTCAACAAAAAGTGACAAAAATTCAACAAAAATGTGACAAAAATTCAACAAAAATGTGACAAAAATTCAACAAAAATGTGACAAAAATTCAACAAAAATTCAACAAAAAATTCAACAAAAAATTGACAAAAATTCAACAAAAATGTGACAAAAATTCAACAAAAATTCAACAAAAATTCAACAAAAATGTGACAAAAATTCAACAAAAATTCAACAAAAATGTGACAAAAATTCAACAAAAATTTGACAAAAAAGTGACAAAAATTCAACAAAAATTCAACAAAAATTTGACAAAAAATTCTACAAAAAAGTGACAAAAATTCAACAAAAATGTGTCAAAAATTCATCAAAAATGTGACAAAAATTCATCAAAAAATCATCAAAAATTCAAGAAAAATTCAACAAAAATGTGACAAAAATTCAACAAAAATGTGACAAAAATTCAACAAAAATGTGACAAAAATTCAACAAAAATTCAACAAAAAATTCAACAAAAAATTGACAAAAATTCAACAAAAATGTGACAAAAATTCAACAAAAATGTGACAAAAATTCTACAAAAATTCAACAAAAATGTGACAAAAATTCAACAAAAATTCAACAAAAATGTGACAAATATTTAACAAAAATGTGACAAAAATTCAACAAAAATTCAACAAAAATTCAACAAAAATTCAACAAAAATTTGACAAAAAATTCAACAAAAAAGTGACAAAAATTCAACAAAAATTCTACAAAAATTCAACAAAAATTCAACAAAAATTCAACAAAAATTCAACAAAAATTCAACAAAAATTCAACAAAAATTCAACAAAAATTCAACAAAAAAATGACTAAAAAATGACAAAAATGAGTTGAAAACCCAACACAAAAATGATGTAAAATAAATGTGATGACGTGAGGAAAAAGATCCTCTGGGTTCAGGCGGGAGTTAAGAGGTTAAAGTTCCTGCTGAAATACAGTGAAACACAGTTCAGTAAATAAATGACATTGCTGTAAAAGTCACATGGTCGTCTGCAGTAGTTCTCATGAAGACGTGTTTCTAAATGTGTGTTTATTTTGTTCTGTGTGTTGCTGACTTAGGCTGACTCCAGGTAAATACTGCTCTGTAAAGAACTGTGGACTTTACAGAATTTGTTTTGGGATGAGGAAGTTTGAAATCCCCACCCAGTGCCCGTGTAGTGGCTGCTTTCTACAAACACAAGCTGCTCAGGAAAGAACTGTGGCTGTTTTTTCAATATTGAGTTCCACATTAGTGAAATTAGTCTTAGTTTAACCTCTTAACTCCCACCTGAACGGAGCACATTTCCTCCAGTTTGGCGCCGGAGGGTCTCCACAGGTTTGAGCAAGAAATGGGGTGTTGTTACGGCAATGTGTGGGTGAAAAGATTGGTCTCAACTGAAACTTAAAGAGGGGGTATTCTGCTTTTTTCAGTCACATAGCACCAGTCTATATCACACTACAATGATGACCAAACCTTCTGTTGGTCTGTAAATGCAGTAAATTAGAATAACTGCCTTGTATAAAATGTCTCTCTCAAAATGGCTGTAGTGAATGTCTTGAAATAGGCCTCTGTCTCTTTAAGAACCTCTGAGCCTTTAGACACGCCCCCTCCACACGCTGTCTGTGGCATCAGTGGGGAGGGGGTTCTGCTGAGGAGCAGTGGTTGGTTACTCGGCTGGTGACCAAAGCTCGGAGGCGTCTCCAGGAGGTGGGGGCGTTCCTAGGAGGACTCAGGCAAACCTATCCCTAAAATGGCCGCCATCAGAGTTTTTACAGATTACTCAAAAAAGTTGGATTTCGGAAATTCCGACCTCTGAGATCAAGTGGAACCATTTATCTACGTGACTTCCTTCAGCAGATTAAAGAAACAAATAAAAATAACTTTTCTGTCCAACATTTATTAAAATCGCTGCTTCACTGAAATAAAATTATAATTATGTAACTTCTGTTTTTCTTCTAAATATGTCTTTAATCCTGTCATCTGTGCTTTAAAGTGACAGGATCTGACCTCGCTCTAACCTCGCTCTAACCTCGCTCCAGGCGGAGAGTCAGGCCTATGAGTTTGTTTACTGCACATATGCAGAACACTGTCCTCAGCGTCGAGGGTGTTCATGTACCGGCTCCGACAGTTTGCCAAATGTCTCTCCACTCTTGCCCCCTGTCTTCACTGAAGCAATAAAAAAGAATAATTGTGAGGACAAAGCCTGACCATGTGACCGGTCTAAAAATAGCTGATCATTAGTGTTTACATGAGGGCGAGGCAGGTCCTGACAGGAACAGGAGCCGTCCTAAAGGTGAGTCACGGTGTTAATGAGGTCAGGCTCACAAAGGGGAAATTACCTTTAATTAAAGGCATTTAACTCTAAATATACACGAGGGACTGAAACTACAGGGTAGAATAATTACACATGTGCTTCATGGGGTTTTCTAATCTGTGAATGAAATGTGGAGCTGAAGTTTGGATCAGGATTCAGATTGTTGGTGCGACGCTGGAAATGAAACTGGAAAGAGATGATCGTAAAGTCATGGTACAGGGTTTATATTACACAATAATACGCCTTATTTTATTTATTTATCAGACGTTTGAGGAAACAGAACTACAGACTTTAAGATACGATAAAATAAAATACAGACTTTAAGATACAATAAAGTAAAATACAGACTTTAAGATACAATAAAGTAAAATACAGACTTTAAGATACAATAAAGTAATACACAGACTTTAAGATACAATAAAGTAAAATACAGACTTTAAGATACAATAAAATAAAACACAGACATTAAGATACAATAAAGTAAAATACAGACTTTAAGATACAATAAAGTAATACACAGACTTCAAAGATACTTTTTCTGTCACTTTATCACTTTATCAATTTATTCACCTGCACATCTGTAAATACAATCCTGCTGTTGTTCTATGTCAATTGTTGTAGTTTTTACCTTTTATTTGTTATCTTATTTATTTAGTATTGTTATGCCTGCCCCTATAGCCTTACAGTTGAACGTTTTGTAGCTTTTTTAAAATTATGGGCCAGATCTTGTGGTTCATGGCGCAGGCTGTAGAGCAGACGACTGCGCAGACGGTGGCGCTCCTTGCGATCTTCAGTTTCATAGCTGGCGCAAAAAGTGGGCTGGACAGGAGGGGGGACAGACTCGCATGTGATGTTGTGGTGCCGCCCCCTCCCCAGGCTTTCCCCAGACCTGCGGAAGGCGGTGGTTTGCGAGGGGGTGAGGGGGGGTTCTCTTGTAAACGCGTAACATGCGTGATGCAACGCGCAATGTAAGATAAGATAAGATAAGATAAGATAATACTTTATTGATCTCACAGATGGAGAAATTGCATTCGATGAGAGAGCATCCGGCAGCAGCACCCATTCAGTGGCACCACTCTTTTTTTTCTTTGGTGAAAGATGGTTGTGTCGCGGCCGCCATCTTCACTGTTTTGGTCACAGGAGGAGCACTGGTTGATGGGAAATCCGTAGACGATGACCACGGCGGTGGAGCTCTTGTGCTTGGCCACGATGTTCTTGGCCACACAGGTGTAGTTGGCCGTGTGGGACAGACGCGCCTGCTTGATGATCAGGTTGTGTCCACGGTGATGTAGAAGTTCCTGTCCTCGGCCGGGTCCATGATCTCGTTGTCCATGACCTTGGAGGATGGAGAAACTGTAGCTCTGTCTCCTCTGATCATCTGAAACGGTGCACCGCCTCCTGGGCTTGTCCCCGTCTCAGAGCGTGGTGTCCTGCACTGGTCAGCTCCACCTCGTCCTTCCTCTTCCTCCTGCACAGCTCCCTCCACAGTCTATCACCATCTCCTCGTTGGTCCCTTGTGTTGTTTCCTGTAGCTCCTCTTGTGACGCCTCCTCCGTGCTGCAGGTGTGGGGGCTCTTGGTGCCTCTTCACTGTTCAGTGTCTCAGAAGAAGATGTTTGTAGATCTCAAATGGGTTTAGCTGATAAGCTAGCAGTTTGTTTTCCTTCAAAAAGCTGCTTTCTTCAGGACCATTTTGGACTCTCAAAGTAAACAAATCCACCAAACCTCCACAAAAACACGGCAAAGACGCACAAAAGTATCCAGAAAAACAATGTGGTTCGCTGAAAAAGGCAAACAATTCACTGAAAAGGGCAAACAATTCAGCTGAACCAGGAGAGAGGGAGGTCACTTCCTGTTTTCACGTCGCCATGACGATGAAAAATTAATTAATTATGTTAATATTAATTATGTTTAGTAAAGATTAAAGAAATAAAACTGTCCCTTCGCTGCTGCAGCCACTCACTGCAGATCCAGGCTGAGCGGGCGGGACAGAGAGGCCTCGCGCTGGACACCGTTCGAATGCGCAAAGTTACGAAATGTACAGGATTTAACTGATCAGAAACTGTCATATCTGTGGAGGAGTTACAGAGTTATGTAGCAGTTGCAAGAAAACTGTACTGAACATTTGCGCTACAGCTGCAGGATTCTTGGAGCGGCTGAATTGGAAAAGAAATAAAAAGTTGCTCTGTTCCCTGTGAAATGTGCTTCTTCCTTTTGGACTGAGCTGTGGCCACACAAGGAGCATCATCAGGAGGTAAAGACTGACACACGATGGAAATGTCACCTTAAAACTCAGATCAGACCTGGTGTTGTGGCACTTGAGGCGTGTGTGGTTTATTTATGGAAACTGTTGTTTTGGTGTTGATCTACTGTAGAAAGTAAGCCGTGTGTATCCTACGCTCGAACAGACTTTTCAAGGCAATTTCGCTTTTGTTTTCAATTTGACATCGATTCTAAGGAAGAAGATGAGGCAGCGCGATGTAAAGAGGAACATAATGTGAAGGCTGCCATAGAAGAGCAGCGCGAGTGCTGCTTATGATGAACCACGCCTCAGTCTCCTCTTTTTCTTAAATAACGCCCTCTCCTTTGCGGCGCAGCCTTTAGCGCAAAACCTGCGCCACCTGCAAGATCGCGCGTGAACCACGTTGCGTTTAGAGCTGCACACGGACTGCGCCAGTCACAAGATCTGGCCCATTATGTGTTACAGGTTTTATGTTTCACGTCGTAGAACAGACGTATGGACTTCCTGGAGTATTTTACAGAAACGACTCCAGGAAGAAGTTTGTACACGGAGGGAAACTTTCCGTCTTTTGTTTGTCACCAGACGAACCTGATATCCTGATCGGCCTTACGGAAACTACAAGTCAAAGTCAAAGTGAATAAACTTTATATACTTTATTTTCCAGCTCCATCACCGGGACATGTTTCTGAGACTTTCCTTCATATTTTCACTTCCCCTTCATTTGGCAGAAATGTTTGTCTTGTTCTGGTTTTATCTCGTTTATTACGGGTGGACAACTGAATTTTCTCTTGAATTACTCGGTCTGGAGATCTGTGAAATTACACAACTGAAACAAATTAATGTTGTCATTGATTTTGCTGCTCAGTATAATTAGAAGTAAACCAGGGCAGGCGAGATGTGGTTCTGCTGGTCTGAGAGGCCCCTCCCTGCCCAGCAGACTCGTAAAACCTCGTCTTTTAAAGCATCTCACAGCTTTGGATACAACACCTCAACAACACAGTCACTAGTTAGGGCAGCTGGAGGGGGGGGGGGGGGCTTGTTGGTTGGGGCTACTGCCCTCTCCTAACTGACCCACTCCACACCCTGGCTTTTTAATGCACCACACTGTATAGGGCAAAAAATAAAATAAAATAAAATAAAATAAATAAAACAACCAATACATGTACATACAAATATGGTAGTGACAATACTAATGACAACACATGTTTTATCAGGATCTCTGTGTCTAGTGAACAAGATTCCATTTAATCTCTGAATATTGAATATGCCTGTATAATAGTATAATATTGTAATATTATACTATTACATTCGCATTATCTAGGATGTCATCAAAAATAATCAAACAAATAACTGTAATGATGGTAATAACCAGTGACGTGCACAGACATTTTGAGGGGCAGGTGCTCAACCAAGACAAAAGGGTTAGGGTTATTATTATTTATTTTTTTCTGGCGCTTTCTTGAGTCATGGTTCACAGATGATCTGGTATAATGAGCGATGGGCCTCTGGGACATAACACTCATGCCCCTCACATTGTGAATACAAGAGGAAATAGTTTATTGTAACTCCCTCCAGGACCCACAGAACCTCAGACCTCTGTTTTTTGTACATTTTAGACAAATGTTTGCAAAGAAGTGCATGCTGGGAGTTGTCAGGTGACTCCGTCGTGCCCCTCGTCGTCAGCGCAGTTTGTAAATCTTCTAGTTTCCATTGAAAGGATTCACAATGTTTGGCCTTTTTGGGACTTCTATTCTCACTCCACACCTCCTGAACTCTGTGGTGAGTTTTACCGTTTCATCTTCATCTACAGTCGGATCATTTGGTTGGTTTTGAGAAGTTTATTTGTGTTGCCGTCGCGAGAGGAACTTCATTAACGGAACTCACATTTTAAGATTGTTTAGAGGTTTTACAAAAGTTCCTTCAAGTTATAAATGACAGGATTAAAGTGTTGAGTCTCTGAGGTGTGAGCTTGAATTCGATCCGTAGCTTAAACTGTTTTAGTTCAAGCCAAGGGTTTATTGTTTTGCTCATCACCTCGACTATAGATACAGACGGCATCTCGTCATAGAAGGGGGCGTGGCTTCGCCGAGGGGGAAAATAGAATCTTTAGAGAAACACAATTTTTCGCTCTTTTTAGCCATTTTCTGGTGGAATATCAACTTATTTATCACATATAAATAAAGTCAAGTGTAAATCGGGCCCATATGGATATTTTCTCACAGCAGATTGTTCTGTAGAAGTGAAAAAACGGCAGTTGTAGCAAGCGCTAGCTAACCGTTAGCATTAGCCCGATGCTAACATGTAGCATCAAGTTAGCATTCTCCATTTTTTATGTATTTATGGGCTGTTGAACCACTTTGCTCCTCCCCATGTCTTTGTATCTTTATTTAGTAGAAACTATATTCATAATTCAGCATAATTGAGTAGTTTTTGAATAATTAGAGAAAGTTTAGATCAAATTGTTTTCCCCCTTAACTGTTTTCAAACATGACCATATATGGGCGATTCCAGAGATGGCGTCTGTATCTATTGCATTGAACATGACAGGTTGGGCCGGTCTTGACCCAAAAGTCCCGGGCCGATTTTTTCTGCCAGTCCAGCCCTGATTGCAACGTTTGGAGGACGACCCCATGATTTAGAAGAGGTTTTTAATGCAGGCTACTAGTTACCATAGACATGCACTAGCCTAGCACTAGCATAGCACCGCTAAACCCTTCAAATATAAGGACTGTGTGGAAACGTGACTCATTTAAAATCGCATTGTTCATCAGAAGTCCATCTGTCAGTCGCTTTGACAGATTAATTTGTTGATGTGTTTTCAGAAATGTTCCACTGGGCTGATCCGCTGAAGGCTGACAGTAAATCACACAAAAGAAAACTATAAAACGTGTCCTGGAGTAAGAGTTGAGCCGACGAGTCCGACTGGTCCGATCAGGGAATGTTTCTGAGAGCAATTATCTTCGCACTTGAGTGATGATGGAGCCGCAATTATGACAACAAACAAACAAAATATGCAGCGCTGTGATTTACTGTGAGATGTCAATGACCTGAGAGGATCTTTGTGGAGTTTACGTGATCGTCAGCGGCTACGAACAAGTCACACGCACAGATTATGTGAATTTAATCAGGTGAAAAGTCGGGCCGCTTTTGGAAACGTCTTTCAACTTTAACCTCTTAACCCCTTAACTCCGACCTGAACCGAGCACATTTTCTCCAGCTTTTCCCCCAATCCAAAAGCTTCCTGGAAAAAAAGGTGTGAAAATAGCGACAAAACTGAGACGAAAACAAGGATGGAAATGTGAAAAAAGTGAGAAAAAATTGACGAAAAATGTACAAAAAATGGACAAAAAAATGACAAATATTGACAAAAATTTGACAAAAAAGTGAGAAAATTTGACAAAAAATGGACGAAAAAATGGACGAAAAAGTGACAAAAAATACATTAAAAAAGTGATAAGAATTTGACAAAAAAATTTACAAAAAATTTACAAAAAAACAACAATGGACAAAAATTTGACAAAAAAGTGAGAAAAATTTGACAAAAAATTGAGAAATAATGGACGAAAAAGTGACAAAAAAGTGAGAAAAATTTGACGAAAAAGTGACAAAAAATACACAAAAAAGTGATAAGAATTTGACAAAAAAAATGTGAATAATTTGACAATAAAGTGACAAAAAAATGGCCAAAAAAAATTTGAAAAATTTGACGAAAAATTGACAAAAAATTGACAAAAAATTGACAAAAAAATGACAAAAAAATGACAAAAAATGGACAAAAATTTGACGAAAAATGGAGGAAAAATGGACGAAAAAGTGACAAAATTTACATAAAAAAGTGATAAGAATTTGACGAAAAAGTGACAAAAAAGTCATGAAAAAGTGACAAAAATGAGATGACTGCCCAACAAAAAAAGTGATGGAAAAAAAAATCTGATGATGTGAGGAAAAAGATCAATTTAGTTTTGTAGGTCTTAGCTTTCAAATGAGCTGAACTGGAGAAAATGCTCTCGGTTCAGGCGGGAGTTAAGAGGTTAACCGAGCACATTCTCTCCAGTTTGGCTTTGCCCAAATCTAAAAGCTTCTCGAAGAAAGCGACGAAAACGAGGATGAAAATACAACAAAATCACAATTAAAAAGTAGGTCTTAGCTTTCAAATGAGGCGTCGCACTTTAGATTTGGATAAAGCTGAACTGGAGAAGATAAGATAAGCCTTTATTGATCTCACAATGGAGAAATTCAGCTCTTAGAAACCAAAAATGTGCAAATGAAACAGTGAATGGTGGTAAAATACAGTGAATCCCACAAACTCTAACGGGTGAAAAGTATAAACGGTAACAAATAAATAAACAGACGATAATAAATGTGCGTGTTGGTCGTGCAGGTTTAGTCACAGCACAAGTGGTTATTGGGGATAAAGGGACCTGCCACTGAAAGAGCTGCTCAGCTCCTCCACAGCTGCAGTGGGTGGGAGGTGTTGTCCATGATGGACAACACCCTCCTGTCCCCCAGGGGGCAGCCCAGCACGGAGCTGGCCCTCCTGTCCCGCTGTGTGCGGCCCGGGGCCCAGCACACGGCAGCGTGAAGCACAAACAGCACGGTTAGCGCTCGTGCTTCACAGCTAGAAGGTCCCGGGTTCGATTCCCACCCGGACGGGGCCTTTCTGTGTCGAGGTTGCATGTTCTCCCCGTGTCTGTGGAGGTTAGTGGTAAAAACATGTACAATAGGTGAATCTGACCACCAGCCTGGCTCCACATCATGGAGACGGGCCCCCCTGGCAGCTCACTGGGTCAAATGCAGAGAAATAATTTCTCTACAGGATAAAGATAAGCCTAAATACATTTTATTAAATTAATACAATTTAACTGAACACGGGGTCAGAGGTTAAAGTGAATGAAGCTCGACTATTGGCCGGTGGTTCAGGCTCATTATACCATGGTCTGGGTGAATACTGGATTCTGATTGGCTGGTGCATTATTTTGGTATAACCACACGTAGTCCGGTAGTTAAATCACTGGGATGTCACTCCGCTGTGGCGTCGCCATAGCAACGCATGACACAGCTGAATCAGATAAAGGCGTAATTAGTGACTGACAGGAACGTATGAGATGGATTTAGTGTTTGCTAAATGTTTGTAGAGGAGAGTGAGCAGCTAGGTTAGCTACTGTTAATAACATATGAGCTTTACATTTCTATTGGAAACGGTTAAGGCTATTCATCATTTTCAGGCGTACATAAAATGATCCTGCATTGAAGCATATTTGTCTGGATTAGTAAAGTCAAACATAAAAGTTTGAGTTGGGGGGGCCCAGGTGTGAGCGACTCCACCGCAGCTGTTTCCATAAACAGTTGAGCTGGTTGAGCTAGCTAGCTTTAGCTTCAGGTTAAACCTTGTAAAAGGTAAATAACTCCTGCCCACGAGTGCCGCATATCGGTGTTTCCTTCCAGGGAAAAGTGTTTCCGGGTTAGTCCTGTTGTGTTGTGATTCTGTGCTGATGTTGTGTCGTTGAGCCTGACTGAGATCCTCGTAATAGCTGCGGAGAATGACTCGCTCTGAGACCAGCCTTCAGTGACCGGCTAATAACCCACACAAAATAGTCCCGTAGTCTGGCAGATTTAGTGAGTTTAGTCAATGAAAAACACATTTATTATAAATGTTGCGTTTGTGGGACCCTGGTATAAGCGGATTAAACAACGAGGAGCCGCGTTAGACGTTATAATGCAGGAGGAACAACACTGTGTCGGGCGTTAGAACCGTCTAACGCACTAAGGCTCTGAGTTGTTTAATCCTTACTTATCGTTGCCTTGTCAGCACAGATAAAGCTCATGAAGTGAATTTACTGTTATTCTCGAGCACATGTGCTGAGATCAGGCTTTTTGTGTGAGTTTCCATGGGTAAAATGATCTTTACACACGAGTCTCTAACACGTTACTTTCATGATGAAGCACTGCAGTGACGAGATACTTCTGCAGAGGAGAAACGTGGGACTTTTTAAAGCAACGATTCCCAACATTATAAGTCCGTTTACACGTGCGGTTCCGTCCGTCCACGTGAGCCTGAAGGTCATCCGAGTATGTAGCGTGTGCGTGTCTCCCTCAGGAATGTTTTATCCTCTTCAGACCAAACATTTCCCGCTCTGAGGAGGAAGGCTTTCGATATTGTTGTTTTTACATAACATTCCAGCCACGCCTTTACGGTAGCCGCGCTCTGTGACTCGCACCTTTGTGTTTTTACCTGCTGCAAAAACAACAAGTGGCTCTTCCAAAGAAACAGGGACTAACTCAGCTTCACTTTCTGACTGACCGAGCGCAGAAGGCAAGACAATTAAAGCTGCGTTTTCATGGAGGAAGAGAAAACCCCGCCTTTAATTTCCATCCCTCAGCTTTTAAACATGTCAAAGAGGAACAGGTTGAGTGAGGCTGAGTCATTACTGAACATTAACAGTGATAAATAATAAAGCCTAACATTAAACAACAATAACAAGCTTTTGTGTCCCATTATTCATTTTTATGTTCAAGCATTTTTCAATCCTCTTTGGTCGGCTCTTATAATTATAGACGACAGCGAACCCCAGTAATATAACTTTATTGTGATTATACACAAATTTCATTTCATTTTTTATTTCATTCATTTATTTATTCATTTGAGCAGAAAAGCATGTCAACATTTTACAGAAAGAAAAATACAAAACAAGACTTTGTGCTCAAAAGGAGTAGGAAGAATTTCAAAGAACTTATAGTAAACCTGCCCCTTATCTCTCATTCAAGTCATCATCACATAAAGTTTCCTCTAGACTCATGCAGGAAACCGATGCATGAGTCTGGGCTTACATGTAGATATAAATCGTTTATGATCGTACAAAATGTCAAAGAATTTCATCATTTACAGTTACCAAAAAATAAAAATAAAGGATTTATCATTTACAGTCAAAAATAAATGAATACACCATATGGTACATAAGAGTTATACCAAGTTATACCCTATAGAGTTATACCCTTTTTGTATGATCTTTCGTTCTGATCATACAAAAATATAGATAATATCGCTCAGCCCTGCTATACCAACTATACCCAAATGTACAAGCTCCGTATAACCATGTAGAAATAGAAACTATCTGTCCATAGTCATTCACTTAAGACTGACAGGGAAAGAAAAAAGACATGTAAACATCCATATATACATACGTATATGTAATCTATGAACATATTGGAAACATGTGTTTTGTCCATTATCGTGTAAACTTGAACTAACAAGCTGACCTCACTTTCACACAAAATCATTTCCAAACGCACAAAAACTTACTGTAGTCGATGCAAAATAAAGCTTTAGGGTCTTAACTTTCTTTATATTTTGATATTCATATCCAGGTAAATACACACAAAAATGCAAGTGTCTGCCTGTCTCAGAATGTAATAGTAATGATGATACTTCGCTAGCATATTTTTTAAAGATAATGTCTTTACATGTTCTTTTAAAGTGTCCGAGTGTTTTGCTCCGTGTAGCCTCTTTGTCGAACTCATTCCACAGTGTTATTCCTGCTTGGGAGATACACAGACTTTTAGAGGTGGTGTGAACGCAATGTTTTCTCATCACAAATTCTCCTCTTAAACTGTAATGCCTTTCTCTACTGTTGAACAATTTTTGGATGTTTCTAGGGAGAAGAAATAAAAGATGAACATTGTTCTGAGACTGGGCTTCACACAAATTAAATGGACTTTTTCAAGCTTTCCATCATGTTATTCTGTCACTCCCTCATTAAAAACATGGCTGAAGTGTTGCCTTGGCACATTCACGTGTTTCTGAGTAATCTGTAAAAACTCTGATGGCGGCCATTTTAGGGATAGGTTTGCCTGAGTCCTCCTAGGAACGCCCCCACCTCCTGGAGACGCCTCCGAGCTTTCGTCACCAGCCGAGTAACCAATCACGAACCCCCTCCCCACTGATGCCACAGACAGCGTGTGGAGGGGGCGTGTCTAAAGGCTCAGAGGTTCTTAAAGAGACAGAGGCCTATTTCAAGACATTCACTACAGCCATTTTGAGAGAGCAGTTTTATACAAGGCAGTTATTCTAATTTACTGCATTTACAGACCAACAGAAGGTTTGTCATCATTGTAGTGAGATATAGACTGGTGCTATGTGATTGAAGAAAGCAGAACACCCCCTCTTTAAACTCAACATGATATGAAATGGGGAGCCAGTGCAAAGACCTCAGAATGGGTGTGATGCGCTCTTGCTTTTTGGTGCCTGTTAAAAGCCGAGCTGCAGTCGGGCGAGGGACGACTGACTGAGCCCAACATGAAGTGCATTACAGTGATCTAAAGGATTTGTGATAAAAGCATGGATTCAAATCTCAAATAAATGCCGGGGTTTTGCCTTGGACAGTCGCCTGAGCTGATCTGGACGTGGAGCTTCAGAAAACTGTCCAGCTTCACACCGAGGTTTGTCACAGCCGGTTTTAAGTGCTCACCTAAAGCAGGGGGAGGCAAGTTTTATTTATTTTTTTTATTTATGGTTTATTTGGTAGGGACAGTGCAAGTTAATGAACAAGCCACACCGGATTGTAGCCTTAGGCTAATTTTCATCCGTCGTCCCCCATGCGCACTCTCAAACACACTCATACATCCTGGCCTATTGTACATGTTTTTAGTGGTAGGGGAAACCAGAGTACCCGGAGGAAACCTACGCAGACACGGGGAGAACATGCAAACTCCACACAGAAAGGCCCCGTCCTTGGTGGGAATCGAACCCGGACCTTCTTGCTGTGAAGCACAAGCACTAACCGCTGTGCTACCGTGCGGAGGCCGATTTTCTTTATTGTAAATAGACCGATGGCCGAAGACGCTGATTATTATTAGTCCAAAGTGAAACATTACCATCTTAAATGAGATAAATGACTTAAAATGGCTTGAATTCATCACATTCTATTTTGAATTTGAGTCGGAGCACAACAAATAATTGTGTTTCACTTGAAATGACAAAATTATCTGAATTAAGAGAATAACGACTACTAGAGGTTTTATCTGATCTAAGACCAGACCAAATCTACTCACACCTTAGATTTAATCTGTTAATTCAAGTAGATTTATGTCATTTCTTCCTTAAAACCATTATTCTTTTCCAGTGCACTTCCTTCAAATACCAATGTTGTACATAATATATGAGCTAACTGGGTGTATTGACAGTATTTCTACCTTTTTCCCTCCCATTTAACTCTAATAATGTTTCTCAAAATCATCTTGAGGGCCAGAGGTTCTGTGCTGAAGGGCCGGATTTGGCCCCCGGGCCTGACGTTGCCGACCCCTGACCTAAAGGACCCAAATCCACAAGGGAGGAGGGGGCGCCTTTTGGGCCGAGCAGAATGACCTCAGTCTTTTTGTCATTTAAGTGAAGAAAATTGAGTGACATTTATTCTTGTACTTCCTCAATACTTTGTAAGAGCTCCTTTTACAGACGTTCTTTTTCATTACACGTGACAAATAAGTGAGAAAACATTGACAAAAAAGTGATTAAAAAAAATGATTGAAAAGAGGCAAAAATGTCACAAAAATGTTACAAGAAATTGACAAAAAATGACAAAAATGTAACAAAAAAATGACAAAAATGTGATAAAAAATTGACGAAAAAAACACAAAAATGTGACAAAAAACGACAAAAAAATGACAAAAATGTGATAAAAATTTGACAAAAAACGTGATAAAATTTGACAAAAAATGACTGGAAAAAATGACAAAAAACGTGATAAAATTTGACCAAAAAATGACCAAAATGTGACAAAAAATGACAAAGATGTGATAAAAAATTTGACAAAAAATAAAAAAAAATTGACAAAAAATGACTGAAAAAAATGACAAAAATGTAACAAAAAAATGACAAAAATGTGATAAAAAATTGACGAAAAAAACACAAAAATGTGACAAAAAACGACAAAAAAATGACAAAAATGTGATAAAAATTTGACAAAAAACGTGATAAAATTTGACAAAAAATGACTGAAAAAAATGACAAAAAACGTGATAAAATTTGACCAAAAAATGACCAAAATGTGACAAAAAATGACAAAGATGTGACAAAGATGTGATACAAAATTTGACAAAAAATAACAAAAATTGGACAAAAAATGACCAAAATGTAAAAAAAAAAAGTAAAAAAATTGACGAAAAAATGACAAAAATGTGACATTTTTTCGACAAAAATGTGATAAAAAATTTGACAAAAAATGACACAATAAAAAGACAAAAAACGTGATAAAATTTGACAAAAAAATGACAAAAAATGACAAAAAATGAGTTGAATACCCAACAAAAAAATGATGGAAAAAAAATGTGACAAAAAAAAAATGATGAAAAAAAAATCTGATGGGGCCGAGCAGAATGACCTCAGTCTTTTTGTCATTTAAGTGAAGAAAATTGAGTGACATTTATTCTTGTACTTCCTCAATACTTTGTAAGAGCTCCTTTTACAGACGTTCTTTTTCATTACACGTGACAAATAAGTGAGAAAACATTGACAAAAAAGTGATTAAAAAAAATGATTGAAAAGAGGCAAAAATGTCACAAAAATGTTACAAGAAATTGACAAAAAATGACAAAAATGTAACAAAAAAATGACAAAAATGTGATAAAAAATTGACGAAAAAAACACAAAAATGTGACAAAAAACGACAAAAAAATGACAAAAATGTGATAAAAATTTGACAAAAAACGTGATAAAATTTGACAAAAAATGACTGGAAAAAATGACAAAAAACGTGATAAAATTTGACCAAAAAATGACCAAAATGTGACAAAAAATGACAAAGATGTGATAAAAAATTTGACAAAAAATAATAAAAAATTGACAAAAAATGACTGAAAAAAATGACAAAAATGTAACAAAAAAATGACAAAAATGTGATAAAAAATTGACGAAAAAAACACAAAAATGTGACAAAAAACGACAAAAAAATGACAAAAATGTGATAAAAATTTGACAAAAAACGTGATAAAATTTGACAAAAAATGACTGAAAAAAATGACAAAAAACGTGATAAAATTTGACCAAAAAATGACCAAAATGTGACAAAAAATGACAAAGATGTGACAAAGATGTGATACAAAATTTGACAAAAAATAACAAAAATTGGACAAAAAATGACCAAAATGTAAAAAAAAAAAGTAAAAAAATTGACGAAAAAATGACAAAAATGTGACATTTTTTCGACAAAAATGTGATAAAAAATTTGACAAAAAATGACACAATAAAAAGACAAAAAACGTGATAAAATTTGACAAAAAAATGACAAAAAATGACAAAAAATGAGTTGAATACCCAACAAAAAAATGATGGAAAAAAAATGTGACAAAAAAAAAATGATGAAAAAAAAATCTGATGGGGCCGAGCAGAATGACCTCAGTCTTTTTGTCATTTAAGTGAAGAAAATTGAGTGACATCCATTCTTGTACTTCCTCAATACTTTGTAAGAGCTCCTTTTACAGACGTTCTTTTTCATTACACGTGTGGCGTGTGGCGTGTGGCGTGTGGCGTGTGGCGTGTGGCGTGAGGCGTGAGGCGCGTGTGGCGGGTGGCGTGTGGCGTGTGTGGAGTTTGCGTGTCTCCCTCAGGAATGCTTCATCCTGATTATACAACTCGTTTCCCGCTCGGACGAGGAACTTTAAATATTTTTTTTGTTTTGGCATAGCGTGATGAGACGTTCCAGCCGCGCCTTTATTTATGATTGAACTTTATTTGTTACATCAGCTCAACAGTTTAGCCAAAGGTGATTCTCAGTGTCCCGAGTCGGGCCTCGCGTTGTTTTTGAAAAAAAATCATCATTAAAAAAATACATTTCCTGTCATGTGACGCCTTCGACTCGCTCCTGTAAAAACAAACGACTCTTCAAAAGGAAACATGGCTCAACTACTGTGACTCTCAGACTGGTTTTTTATTGTTATTTTATTGACCTTTATTTAACCAGGATAATCTTTTTTTTCAGGGGAATCTATTGTACATGGTAGGGGAAACCTGCGCAGAGACGGGGAGAAACAAACTTTATTTTTCTTTTACAAATTGTGTTCTTGCTGCAGCCGCCGCATAAACTTTGTGACGAGTCAAACTTCAGAGGCTGATTTGAAAGTTTATTTTATTTTTCTCGAAACAACCGTCCAATCAGAAATCAGAATGAGTCCTGCCCGTCGGGTTGCCAGATTTAAGGCTAAAACGAGTTTGCGATCAACATAAAAGTTTATATCAATACATGGATTCTTTAACCCCGTAACTCCCGCCTGAACCGAGCACATTTTTTGTCCAGTTTGGCTTTACCCCAATCCAAAAACTTCTGGGGAAAAGGTGTGAAAATAGCGACAGAACTGAGACGAAAACAGTGACAAAAATGTGACAAAAAAGTGAGAAAACATTGACAAAAAAGTGACGAAAAATTGATGAAAAATTGGCAAAAAGTCACAAGAAATTGACAAAAAATTGACGAAAAATGACAAAAAAATGACAAAAAAATGACAAAAAATTGATTAAAAAAATTGACGAAAAAATGACAAAAATGTGACAAAAAATGACAAAAATGTGACAAAATGTTACAAAAAAAATACAAAAATATGATAAAAATTTGACAAAAAAATTACCAAAAAAATATGAAAAAGTCACAAAAAATCGATAAAAAAAATTGGCGAAAAAATGACAAAAATGTTACAAAAATATACAAAAATATGATAAAAATTATCTAAAAAATTGCAAAAAAATTATTTAAAAAATTACAAAAAATGATGAAAAAATTACACACAAAAAAAAGACAAAAAAGTTACAAAAATGAGTTGAATACCCAACAAAAAAAGCTGGAAAAAAAATCTGATGACGTGAGGAAAAAGATCCTCTCGGTTCAGGCGGGGGTTAAGAGGTTAAAAAGGAATCAGAAAAAAGGGCCGGGGCCGATCCCTTTTTTCTGATTCCTTTCTAACGGTCTAGTATTTGAATAATGATTATATAAAACAATCACATCAGTGTCATTCCATCTGATTTTTTAACCTCTCAACCCCCGTCTGTTTATACTTGTGTCCTGGCATTACTCAAATCTAAAAAGCTTCTGGAAAAGAGCGACGAAAATGAGGCGTAAAAGGAGAGGAAAACGCAACAAAAAAGCGACAAAAAAGTGATAAAAATGTAAAAAACGTAATAAAAAAGTGACCAAAATGTGACAAAAAAGTGAGAAAACATTGACGAAAAAGTGACGAAAAATTGATGAAAAATTGGCAAAAATGTCACAAGAAATTGACAAAAAATGTACGAAAAATGAAAAAAAAAAATGAAAAAAAAATGATAAAAAATTGAAGAAAAAATGACAAAATGTTACAAAAAAAATACAAAAATATGATAAAAATTTGACCAAAAAATGACAAAAAATGACAAAAAATGACACAAAAAAAATGAAAAAATGACAAAAAATCGATAAAAAATAGACGGAAAAATGACAAAAAATGCTACAAAAAAATACTAAAAAATTACAAAAAATTACAAAAAATGATGAAAAAATGACAAAAAAAAAGACAAAAAAGTTACAAAAATGTGACGAAAACCCAACGAAAAGCAAAAAAATAGGAAAAAAGCAACGAGAGGAAAAAGATCCATTAGATCAGTTTTGTGGTGTTACACTGGCCTATAGGCTGTGAGCTTTTAGATTTGGGTAAAGTAAGAGGTTAATATAAGTATTTTAAAGAGTTGTTAGTCATAATGCAGGTGTTATTTTAGGAGGAAGCCGTGAGTGGAGGAACAGAAGCTGCAGGTGAGTCAGTCAGATCCGTTTCCCGGTAAGTGGGCGGTGACAGGTTAACAACACGGCGGCGGCGGCGGCGGCAACACGCAAGTATTTTCATTAAAGCAGAAAAAAAAGTCTCAGACCAGAAAACCATAATTGCAACTTGACTGCCACCGGGTCGGAGTCACCAATACACACTAATGGAATCACGAAGAAGAAGCTAACAAGCTAACTGTGGGCTAGCGCTACTTAACCCCTTAACTCCCACCTGAACCGAGCACCGTTTTCTCCAGTTTGGCTTTACCCCAATCCAAAAGCTTCTGGGAAAAAAGGTGTGAAAATAGCAACAAAACTGAGACGAAAACAATGATGGAAATGTGAGAAAAAAGTGAGAAAACACTGACAAAAAAGTGACGAAACAATGATGGAAAAGAGGCAAAAATGTCACAAAAATGTTACAAGAAATTGACAAAAAATGACAAAAATGTGACAAAAAAATGACAAAAATTTGATGAAAAATTGACGAAAAAATGACAAAAAAAATGACAAAAATGTGATAAAAATTTGACAAAAAAACGTGATAAAATTTGACAAAAAAATGACAAAAATTTGATGAAAAATTGACGAAAAAATGACAAAAATGTGATAAAAATGTGACAAAAAATAACAAAAAATTGACAAAAAATGACAAAAAAATGACGCAAAAAAATGACAAAAATGTGACATTTTTTAGACAAAAATTTGATAAAAAATTTGACAAAAAATGACACAAAAAAAGACAAAAAATGTGATAAAAATTTGACATAAAACGTGATAAAATTTGACAAAAAAATGACCAAAATGTAACAAAAAAAGACAAAAAATTGATGAAAAATTTACGAAAAAATGACAAAAATGTGATAAAAATGTGACAAAAAATGACAAAAAATTGATGAAAAAAAATGACGAAAAAATGACAAAAATGTGACATTTTATCGACAAAAATGTGATAAATAATTTGACAAAAAATGACACAAAAAAAAGACAAAAAATGACAGAAAAATGAGTTGAACACCCAACAAAAAAATGATGGAAAAAAAATGTGATGACGTGAGGAAAACGATCCTCTTGGTTCAGGCGGGGGTTAAGAGGTTAAACAGTATTTACAGTTAAGTCCGAGTGAAACACAGGATCTCATGGTTTCCCTTTGTCTTTCCTGTCAGTGTAGGATTTACTCTCAGGACAATTAAAGAGTAAAAACACAACATGTACAACAGCTGCAGTGGCGCTGACGGCCTCTAGGGGCAGGAGTAGAACCCAAAACATCTTTAGTTTGACTTAAAACTGCACTGATAATAAATGTACTTTTTTACTGTGTAGACGATGAATAAAATCATTTAATAAAGTCACATTTTGAAACTGGATGTTATTCAGAGGATCTGGTGAATCAGAGGTCAGAGGTCAGAGGTCAAAGGTCAAAGGTCAAAGGTTAGAGCGGGTGTTTTTGTAAGAATATTATTTCTGAGTGAGAGATCGACAGTGTAAGTATTTGCTCTCACAGGTTCTGTACATGTCTTCTACTACTACTAGTACTACTACTACTACTAATACTAATACTACTACTACTACTGCCACTACTACTACTAATACTACTACTACTAATAATAATAATACTACTACTACTACTACTAATACTACTACTACTACTACTGCCACTACTACTACTACTACTACTACTGCTGCTGCTGCTACTACTAATACTAATACAACTGATACTACTACTACTACTGCCACTACTACTACTAATACTACTACTACTAATAATAATAATACTAATACTACTACTACTAATACTACTACTACTACTACTGCCACTACTACTACTACTACTACTACTACTACTACTACTACTACTACTACTACTACTACTAATACTACTAATACTAATACTAATACTTATACAACTAATACTACTACTACTACTGCCACCACTACTACTAATACTACTAATAATAATAATAATAATAATACTAATACTACTAATACTAATACTAATACAACTAATACTAACACTACTAATACTAATACTACTAATACTAATACTACTAATACTAATACTAACACTACTAATACTAATACAACTAATACTAATACTACTAATACTAATACTACTACTACTAATACTACTAATACTAATACTACTACTACTAATACTACTAATACTGCTGTAGTTCTCAATAACAAACTAAATAAAACAACTAATAAAGTAAACTCAGACTTACTCTCGGATCACGAGGCAAACGCAGCTTTGGCGCCACCTGCTGGTTTAATAACGAACTACGTGGCTTCGTCATCACAAACACTTTCATTTTCTTTTCTGATTCTACAGCTCACGTTGTTCGGGAATGTTGGATGTTTTATGATTTTATTATTGTACTTGTGCCACGTGACCCTGTGACGCAGAGCCGGAGACTGCGCTCGGTGCAGGCGGGGGTTAAGCGGTTAAGCGGGCGCGTGCCGCACCTCGTTTCGGATATAATTTAATAATCGTGTGAGTCCGCTGCTCTGATTGGCCGAGCGGGGTCAGCGCGTGTTTCCGGTGCCGCTCCTGATCCTGCGTCTCCTCCTCCGTGTCCCGGGAGCTTGTTTGTGTCCTCGGTCCGGTCCGGTCGGTGCGTAAACGCTCCTCATGGCGCACGTGTGGCTCCTCGCGCTCCTCTCCGCGTTCACGACTGTGGGTGAGTGAAAAAACAAAAACAAAACAAAAACAAAACCCTGTGAATCCGGGCGCAGACCAGGCCGCGGCACCTGATCCACAGTATGGGCTGATGTTTGGGGGATGGAGGTCCGTGGTTCTGGAGGTCCGTGGTTCTGGAGGTTCTGGAGGTTCTGGAGGCTCTGGGGGACGGACCGACGCTGTTCCGGAACTGCAGTGACGTCGTTTTGAATCGTTCACATCCATGCCTGTGTTTGGTGCATTGCGGGGATGTGGCAGCTGAAGGAAATGAATAATACGGTGTCAAAATACAAACACAGCCTCGTGAGCAGTGTGGGGGAGTAACTAAATACATGTAACTGTAATCTGGTAACGTTTGAGAGTATTTAGATACAGTTACTTTCCGAATACCAACACATGCAGTATCAGACACTACATGTTATTGCACCACATTATTGACCGGATTTTCCTCCTAAAATAAACTAAAGATTTAACTTTGTGTCACATGACGCTGTATCTGCTGCTCCATTGGCTGAGAGTTAACCTCTTAACTCCCGCCTGAGCCGAGAGGATCTTTTTCCTCACGTCATCAGATTTTTTTTCCATCATTTTTTTGTTGGGTACTGAATTCATTTTTGTAACTTTTTTTTCATAATTTTTTGTCATTTTTTTGTCAAAATTTCATCATATTTTTGTCACATTTTTGTCATTTTTTGTCAATTTTTTCGGCGAATTTTCATAATTTTTTTGTCACTTTTTTGTCATTTTTTCGTCATTTTTTTCTTCAATTTTTGGTATTTTTTTTGTCACATTTTTATCACATTTTATCATTTTTTTGTCATTTTTTTCATCATTTTTTGTCATTTTTTTGTCAATTTTTGTGTCAAATTTTTATCATATTTTTTTCATTTTTTGTCTTTTTTTTGGTCAAGTTGTTATCATGTTTTTCATCATTTTTTGTCATTTTTTGTCACATTTTTAGTCAATTTTTTATCATATTTTTGTCATTTTTCATCACTTTTTTTCGTCCATTTTTTCTTCAATTTTTTATAATTTTTTTTTTTCATTTTTTGTCACATTTTTGTCATTTTTTGTTATTTTTTTTCGTCCATTTTTTCATCAATTTTTTTCATTTTTGTCACATTTTTGTCATTTTTTCGTCAATTTTTTTGTCAATTTCTTGTGACATTTTTGCCACTTTTTTATCAGTGTTTTCTCACTTTTTTGTCACATTTCCATCATTGTTTTCATCTCAGTTTTGTTGCTATTTTCACAGCCTTTTTCCAGTAGCTTTTGGATTGGGGTAAAGCCAAACTGGAGAAAATGTGCTCGGTTCAGGCCGGAGTTAAGGGGTTAAAGAGTTTATCATTAATGGTGAGTTTATAACATGTGTTCAAACAATAGCACATAAATAGAATGACAATCAAAGTGAAAGTATCTAAAAGTATTCGGAATACAGTACTCTGACAAAGGAAAACATTACAAAATACATTTTATACAAGTATCAGTAACCAGGGTTTCCTAAACAACACTGGGGGGACGCCTTAACTAACTTCTTCTTCTTCTTCTTCTACTTCTTCTTCTTCAAAAAAAAAAAAAAGAAAGAAAGTGTATTTATTATTTATTTAGTTAATAAATAATTGTTCCATGTATTAAACAGAGTCTGTTTTCAGGCGACTCGAGGCTCATCCCAGATTCTCTCAGACCCAAAGACCTGGTGAGATTCATTTCTTTATTTCTTATTGTTTGAGGCTTTCTCGGTGTCATGTGACTCACGCTGAGTCGACTTTAGGAGTGATTTAATAATGTTTACCTAGAGTTAAAGAAAATGACTTTAAAACACTGTTATTGTAAATATATGACACGTTACAGGCTTTTCTCAACATTACACTGACTGTGTCAGATCCTCTTATCATAATATGTTTATTAAGGCACATTTATGACACAATGTAAGAACTGCATCACATTACCTCAGTTAAACAAGGAAGAACAAGTCAGGATTCAAAAGTGAATCCACCATCATGTCAATTGTTTTGTGCTTCAGTGTCTGTCCTGCAGATTTATTATTGTATTTTATTTATTTATTTTATTAACAGTTTTTCTTGTATTACCTTTTTAAGTTGACAGGACAGGACAGTAAGATTAATTATTATCATTAAAGGATATGTGGGCTTTGGGGTGGTCCCATGACTGACATGAGTCTCACCAACCAGACTCCGCTTCTTTACAGAAGAGGGTCTGGCAACACTCGCGCTTTCAAAGGAAGTGACGCAGCGATATGGAGCCTACCGACCAATCAGAGCAGCTCCCTGAACGGGCGTCACGTTGTTGCGCCTTTGTTTTGTAGTTGTTCCCGTAATGCTCCGGTTTGCTTGTATTCTTAAGTTTTTCTGACATAAACGACAGAAGTCATTTACTGAACTCCGTGTGGCAGGAGCGACATTGTTAATGTCCGAATGATACAACTTTCTTGTGGCTGTTTCTGTCGTCACATCCTCTATGTTCTCATTGGCTGCTGCGCTTCAGTTGTCCCACATTAGTCCCGCCTCAAGCAGAAGCTTTTCTACGACAGGGTCGCCAGACTAGTCTCCTGTTTATTAATTAATAAACATCGGAGATTAGTCTGGATGCCAGGCTAGACATGTGTGTGTTTCCTGTCTGTAGATTTATTATTATCATTAAAGGTAATGTGGGCTTTGGGGCGGTCCCATGACTGACGTGTGTGTGTCTTCAGTCCACAGACGCCTGCTCAGAATGCACTGGACTCCTGCACACGTCCCAGAACATGATCTCTGGAGCTCAGACTAAGGTGAGCCCACACTCGTCACCTCTGCGATCTCGTATCAGTCTCGATAACGATATTATTGCGATATTTCACTAAACCACGTTAAAAAAAGAGCACGATGTCAAAGTGTGGGGGGTCAGAGGTTAAAGGTCGCCCTGTCCCTTTGCCCGCACTGACCCGCTCTGTCCAGGCGGCGGTGTACGACGCCCTGCAGTCCCTGTGCCAGAGCCTCCCTCCTGCCCGGGCCTCCCACTGCCAGGGCCAGATCAACACGCACCTCGCCAAGGCCCTGCTGCGCTCGCCCAGCAGCGCCGTGAGTATCAGTCCCAAACCCCCCCCCCCCCCCCCCCCCCCCATGACTGACCGCACTGAGAGGAAACCTGTGGATGTTTTTTGGCAGAAATCGGCCGAGAGCTGCGAGCTGTTCGGGCTGTGTGCGGCGAAGGGGGAGGAGCCGAGCCCCAGCTCCCTCGCTGACGGCAGAAGTGAGAAGGTGAAGTGAGAAAACATGAAATCTTTGTTCTTTTTTTTTGGTTTCACTGTCGTTTGTTGGTCCTGCTGTTAATGCCTCGTAGACCCCAGAGTCTTTCAATTCTAATTCTTTCTTCCTTACAAATCTGAACACAGAACTGAGATCAGAATTTCATGTGGAAAACATCTGTCCAACTGTTAACCTCTTAACTCCCACCTGAACGGATCCCATTTTCTCCCGTTTGGTTTTACCCTAATCAAAAATTTTCTTGGGAAAAAAAAAAAAAAAGTGACAAAAATTCGACAAAAATGTGACAAAAATTAGACAAAAATTAGACAAAAATTCAGCAAAAATGTGACAAAAATTCATCAAAAATGTGACAAAAACTCAGCAAAAATGTGACAAAAATTCAGCAAAAATTCAGCAAAAATGTGACGAAAATTAAACAAAAATGTGACAAAAATTCTGCAAAAATGTGACAAAAATAAAACAAAAATGTGACAAAAATAAAACAAAAATGTGACAAAAATTCAACAAAAATGTGACAAAAAATCTGCAAAAATGTGACAAAAATTCAGCAAAAATGTGACAAAAATTCAGCAAAAAAGTGACAAAAATTAAACAAAAATGTGACAAAAATTCAGCAAAAAAGTGACAAAAATTAAACAAAAAAGTGACAAAAATTCTGCAAAAAAGTGACAAAAATTCAGCAAAAAAGTGACAAAAATTCAACAAAATGTGACAAAAATTCTGCAAAAATGTGACAAAAAATTCAGCAAAAATGTGACAAAAATTCAACAAAAATGTGACAAAAATTCAACTAAAATGTGACAAAACTTCAACAAAAATGTGACAAAAACTCAACAGAAAAATTACAAAAACTCTCAGCTCTAAACTAAAAACAAAAGGTGACACAACACAGCAACAACGTGAGGAAAAAGATCAGTTTTGTGGGTCTTAGCTTTCAAATGAGTTTTTACACAGACCTATATAATAGCCAGAATGCATTTGGTTCAGGCGGGTGGTAAGAGGTTAATCAGAAGGAAAACTAACACTTGAAACCTTCAGCCTCTGACCTAAACATTGAAGAACTGTGGATAAACCTCCCAAGAGCAGCCGACATGACTGACAGCCCAGAAATCTCTCAGTTCTAGAAGACTTTTGTAAGGAAGAAAGGGCTAAAAGACTCTTTGCTGCTAAAGCATTTAAAGCTGTTGCCTTGTTTGGATGTGACGAGGCGTTCACTCACTCCCATGTGTCGATCCTTAAGTGTGTGGACAGTCAGTGGGACCTCTGGGTGGTGTAACAGCAGCCCGCCCCCCCCCTGTGCCCACCCCCCGTGCCCCCCCCTGCATGAACATGAACACTAAATGTCTGTCCATCCTCAGGAGCAGCTGAACCCCGTCTGCAGCCTGTGTGTCCTCGTGATCAAGAAGCTGGAGACGCTGCTGCCCCAGAACATGACCGAGGTGGGTCCGTCGTGACCAGTGTGGGGGAACGGGACTTTTAACCCGTTAAGTTTAGCTCCTCTGGGAAAGTATCTCGGTACTTTATTATGAAAGTAACACGTTAGAGACTCGTGTGTTAATAATAGTAAACAAGAAGCTGCTGACTCACACAAACAGCTCCATACTAATAACTGTGTTCAATAATAACACAATAAATAAAGCTGAAGGCAACAATAATGAGCCTGAACTGACATTATGTATATATATACACATATATCTCTATAATAGAAAACGCAAACTCAATGGCCGCCGCCATAAGTTCCATGGGCGCCGCCATGTTTATTTCCCATACCGCCTTTGAAGCTAAGCAGGGAAGGGCCTGGTTAGAACTGGGATGGGAGACCGTTTGGGAAGACCAGGAAGCTTGGCGACAGTAGTCTCCAAAGCTTTGTCTCCGAACAAAAGTCCACGCAGAAAGTTGCCCAAACAACCAAACACGAGCTTCAAATCAAACGCGCTGCTCCGAGTGCTTCAGCCTCCGTGAGGAAAGAGAAAATGAAACTGTCACTTAACGAGCGCATGGCCTGCACTGCGCCGCGTTTTTTTTTTTTACTTTGGTATTTTTTATTATAAAGCAGCTTTGAAAGCATTGCAGTTTGTTTCTAAGATTATAAATACTGTCTAATAACGATCATTAGGTTATTTCATTTCAAAACCAACTTATTACTTTTTAGATTGCACTTGCACCGTGATGCTCCAAACCGCGGGTCCTGCACCGTGAACCAAACCGTGAGAGCTGAACCCCTAATATTTATCCATTAATATTCCACTGTCTCTTGAATTCTATTTCCTGAGCTCACTCCTTTATGCAGCTGCAGGAGTAACTTTGCACTAGACTACACAGTCATTACAGCGGTTCTGGGATTGCAGAGGCTCAGAGCTTTGTCAAAGGGTCAGGAGTAAAAATCATCTATTATAGAAAACGCTATCTCAATGGCCGCCGCCTGGGCGCCGCCATGTTTATTTCCCATACCGACTTTGAAGCTAAGCAGGGAAGTGCCTGGTTAGAACTGGGATGGGAGACCGTTTGGGAACACCAGGAAGCCTGGCGACAGTACTGAGTGCGTGCGTGGTTGGTGCTGCTGCTGTCCGAGGACAACCCGCTGTCACAAAAACGCGAGTGCACGAGATCTGACTGCCGTGCGTGTGCGCGCATCCAAACAGGGCGCTGTGTGTATGTGTGTGCGTGCGTGCCCAAAACCTGCTCAAACACGAGCCTCTAATCAAACGCGCTGCTCCGACTGATTTATCCTCCGTGTGAGTAAAAATGAAACTACAACTTAACGAGCGCATGGCCTGCACTGCGTAGTTTTTTTCCTTTTTTTTTTTCCTTTGCTGCTGTACCATTTGTTTTCTATTTTGCTTTCACGTATTGTGAGGCCAGAGGTACATTTTATTCTAAAGCAGCTTTGAAAGCATTGCCAATTTTATTGTAAGGTTATAAATACTGTCTAACAACGATCATTAGGCTATTTCTGTTCAAAACCTACTTATCATTTTTTTTATTGTACATTACCGTGATGCACCAAACCACGGGTCCTGCACCGTGAACCAAACCGTTAGAGCTGAACCCCTAATATTTATCAATAATTATTCCACTGTCTCTTGAATCCTGTTCCCCGAGTTCAGCAAAAATATTGTCGTAGTTTGTAACAAAGGAGTACGGGTGCATCAAACACTCCAATTGCAGTTTCTTTCAAATTGTTTTTTGCCTTCATTATTTTACACTTTTGTAGTGGCCATAGTTTTTGGAATGGGTTGGGAACCACTGGTCTACAGCTGAACTGTGTGACGGGTTGGATATTTCTTTGTAATCACTCATAATCTCAGAATATCAAATGTGGAGACTAGCGAGGCCCGGCCGAAGGCCGGGTCTCAGCTAGTCAAATATAAGACAGGAGCACGGGTGCATCAAACACTCCAGTTGCAGTTTGTTTGAAATTATTTTGAGCTTTCATTCTTTTATACATTTGTAGTGGCCATAGTTTTAGGAATGGGTTGGGAACCACTGGTCTCCTTAGTGCGGGTCTACAGCTACACTGAGTGACGGATTAGAGGGACTAACTCAGAATCTCACAATATCAAATGTGGAGACTAGCGAGGGTCTCAGCTAGTATATACTGTTTATAGGCCCAAACTAAAGAAAGTTGTACTAGATTAACCTGCAAAATCGTTCCTCGTTCCTCTGAAAGCCTGGTCTGTAGTGAGCGTTCCATCCTGAGCCTGTGTCTCCGTGGTCGTGTTTTTCGCAGGACGCCATCCGCGCCCTGCTGGCCGAGGTGTGCGCGCTGATGCCGCAGAGCTACAAGGACCAGTGTGACGACTTCGTGCAGAAGTACGGCGAGGAGATCGTGGAGTTCCTGGTGTCGTCTGCAGCTCCTCACACCATCTGCGCTCTGCTGCACCTGTGTGTGGTCGACGCCACGGCGGCGCCACGTGAGCTCAAACGCCACACACACACAGACACACGCACACACACACACACACGCACACACACACACACACACACACACGCACACTGTTCTGTTCTGTGATTGGACCAGGTCGTTCCTGTGGCACATTTAAAACTCACAGGTCAAGTCATGATAAACGACACCAGTTTATGAACAAGCTGAGGTTCTACTGGTGTCTGGTCATCATCAAGGAAGTTTCTTGGTTGCCTTAACCTCTTAACTCCCGCCTGAACCGAGAGCATTTTCTCCAGTTCAGCTTTACCCAAATCCAAATGTAGGCCAGTGTAACGCCTCATTTGAAAGATCTACAAAACTAAATTGATCTTTTTCTTTACATCATCTCATTTTTGTTAATTTTTTCTCACTTTTTTGTCAAATATTTGTCCATTTTTGTAATTTTTTGTGTGATTTTTTTGTCACTTTTTTGTCACATTTTTCGATTTTTTTTTAATCCATTTTTTCTCACTTTTTTGTCAATTTTTGTCACTTTTTCTTAACTTTTTCGTCCATTTTTTCTCATTTTTTCGTCAAATTTTTCTCACTTTTTTGTGAAATTTTTGTCCATTTTTGTAGTTTTTTGTCACTTTTTTGTCAATTTTTTTTTATTTTTTTGGTACATTTTTTGTATTTCTTAAACCATTTTTTTGTCACTTTTTCGTCCATTTTTGTCATTTTTTTGTAAATTTTTTGTCACTTTTTCCTCAATTTGTTCTCACTTTTTTCACATTTTCATCCTCGTTTCCATCTCAGTTTTGTTGCTATTTTCACACCTTTTTTCCAGAAGCTTTTGGATTGGGGTAGAGCTGTAGAAAATGGTCATTTCTATGGCACAGTTAAAACCCACAGTTTAAAACACGCACAGATTAGAACAAGGTAAACCAATACGGACACGTCCAGGGGCGGGTCACGGTTAGGGCCGGAGACCGCGAAAAGTTTAGCTTCTTCTGGCATCGACGATACGATTCCTTTAGATCCAAGTTCTGATGCCGTGAGGAGTGAGAAAAAACAGTGGAAACATTTCCCCCCGGTGGGAATAGAGTGGGAAAATTGGGGGGATAAATGAAAAAACAAGAACTGAAGGGGGGGTGTATCAGGTATCGGTATCGAAGAGAAGGCAACGATCCCCGTTCGCCGTGTTCATGATGGTGTTTCAGCCCCTGTCCCGTTACTCCTGATCCTCCGACACAGACAGTTTGGTTTCAGAGGAGCTGTAGGCCGTGCATGTAGATTGTAGAGGCGAAACGGCCCGATGCTGGTCGCCTCCTGGCTGCTGAGTTTTTAAGGTTTCCCCAACACGTGTCTCCACAAAATCACTCCAATATTGTGCTTTACTGGCCCCTGTGACCAAGTCCACATGACACAGTAAGAAATAGTTTACCTCGAAACCAGCCGCCCCTGGGTCACTGATTAGGCCCCTTTTGTTGGGAAATCTAGTATTGAAAACAAGCTCAGCAGCGCCCCCTACCAGCTGGGAGAAAGGTGCATTTTGGCTCCTACATAGATGAAAGTATATGTTACGCATCCTTTTGTTTTCCCCTCGTCTCTTGTTTGTATCAGATGAACTCCCTGATGAAGGTTCTTTTTGTTTTCACCTCGTCTCTTGTTTGTAACAGATGAACTCCCTGATGAAGGTTCTTTTTATTTTCACCTCGTCTCTTGTTTGTAACAGATGAACTCCCTGATGAAGGTTCTTTTTGTTTTCACCTCGTCTCTTGTTTGTAACAGATGAACTCCCTGATGAAGGTTCTTTTTGTTTTCACCTCGTCTCTTGTTTGTAACAGATGAACTCCCTGATGAAGGTTCTTTTTATTTTCACCTCGTCTCTTGTTTGTATCAGATGAACTCCCTGATGAAGGTTCTTTTTATTTTCACCTCGTCTCTTGTTTGTATCAGATGAACTCCCTGATGAAGGTTCTTTTTATTTTCACCTCGTCTCTTGTTTGTAACAGATGAACTCCCTGATGAAGGTTCTTTTTATTTTCACCTCGTCTCTTGTTTGTATCAGATGAACTCCCTGATGAAGGTTCTTTTTATTTTCACCTCGTCTCTTGTTTGTAACAGATGAACTCCCTGATGAAGGTTCTTTTTGTTTTCACCTCGTCTCTTGTTTGTATCAGATGAACTCTCTGATGAAGGTTCTTTTTGTTTTCACCTCGTCTCTTGTTTGTAACAGATGAACTCCCTGATGAAGGTTCTTTTTATTTTCACCTTGTCTCTTGTTTGTAACAGATGAACTCCCTGATGAAGGTTCTTTTTGTTTTCACCTCGTCTCTTGTTTGTAACAGATGAACTCCCTGATGAAGGTTCTTTTTATTTTCACCTTGTCTCTTGTTTGTAACAGATGAACTCCCTGATGAAGGTTCTTTTTGTTTTCACCTCGTCTCTTGTTTGTATCAGATGAACTCCCTGATGAAGGTTCTTTGTTTACCCAGATGCCCCGGTGCCGTCGGACTGTGACTCGTGCCGCACTCTGTCCGTCCTGAGTCGTCTGCACCAGGGTCTGAAGGACCTGAACCAGTCCGAGTCGTCCTTCCTCCAGTCTGTGTGCGCCCTCCACCCTCAGGCCATCCCTAAGGTCAGCCCCGCCCCTGCACCCTGACCCTGACCCTGACCCTGACCTCTGACCTCTGTCCTTCCAGTGCGAGGCCTTCACCAGAGTCTACAGCTCTCAGCTCCGCAGAGTCCTGGGCTCCCAGCTGGGGGCTCCCGACGCCTGTGAGGTACGCCCCCCCCCCCCCCTCCTCTTTACACCTGTACCCGTGTAACATGTGTGTCCTCCCCCAGAGAGCCGCCCTGTGTGCCCCCCTGAGAGAGGCCCCTCTGCTGGGGGAGAACCGCTGCATGTGGGGGCCGAGCTACTGGTGCCGGGACGTGAAGACGGCTCAGGAGTGCGGGGTACGAACACTTCACAGTCCAGTCTCTGCTTTGGACGCAGAGACTCGGGCCACAGAGCCGTGAACGCGGAGATGTTCACTTTGTCCAGGGGTTTGTGGAACGTTTGAGCCACAGGACGACCTCAGATTTGTCCATTTCCAGGAGAGTGAAATCACACTCAAAGGGGAGACAGTTCAGGGTCGACACCCGGGTGGAGTTTGTGAATGCAGGTTTAAGCAGAGAGGGAAGGGAGAGAGTTCAGCTTCCTGACAGCCTGGTGGACAAAGCTGTTCTTCAGTCAGTTAGACCTGGCTCGTAGACTCCACAGTCTCCTCCCTAAAGGCAGTGTGTTCAGAGCGTGGGCGCAAAGGCTTTGTGGGTTAGTAGATTATTACAGGATGACATTTTTGGACCAAATATACTCACAGCACGACTCTCAGCAAAGAAATGTTCATTTTCAAAGGTTTACTTTATTATTATTATTATTATTAAGAGTAACTTAGAATAAACCATATAGTTTAGTTTAGTTTATTTCTTATTTGGTGTCGTGCACCCGCCTGCATGGGCTTATAAGACACAAATGCAGGCAGACAGAAAAGCATTAAACAAAGAGTGTCCTCATCCGTGTAAGCGCTTAACAAAAACTTAGACAAAGGAAATGGCTTATACTTGAACAAGAACTTAAGCCTTTCCTCATCGGACATTTCAAACAAACGTACAGCAACATCAGACAGTTTACAAAATAACTGCCTTCCCGGATCATGATACAAAGGACAATAAAACACAAAATGCGATTAATTTTCAATGTCATTTAACTGACACAAACAACATGTCGGCTCCTCCTCTGGGACCGAGTGGAATCGTCTCCAGTGCCAGGGGCAGAGTCCCGGACCTCAGCTGAGACCAGACTGACCTCTGACCTCTAGATAGGTTCAGGGTCACATCGGGCTCAGGACCAAAATTATCTTTAAGTTCTCAACTTTGACTTAAACAAGACATCCTTTAACCATTTAAGTTTATACTTTTCAAAGTAGACTTTTTTAATTTCTCCAACATTACATCTCAACTTGTTTCTAAAAGTAAACTGGAGATCAGCATCAACAAACATGTTCTCCATCTGCTCACTCCAAGTGTATCTATGAGACAGGTCCCATTTACAGATGTTCTTCAGTCTTGTGTCAGACATATTGATAAATCTATTCCATAACCGTGTCACAAACATGCCTCACTTCACATGGTTCCCAACCCATGGTCCCCGTACAGAGCGAGCTTAGGGGGGTTTTGTGAACACCTAGAAAGTACCTTAGAGCTCAGTCTGCATTGAATTTTTTCACTGTGGGTTTGTTTACACGACACGCCTTCACTTTATTTATAGCAGCGCCGAGAGCTCGGCCTGCAGATTCAGACAGTGATTTGATCATTCCTCAAATGTGAGATGTTCATCAACAGTAAATCCAAGATATTTGTAAAAAGAAGCCAGTTTTTCTGCATTTTGGGTGTGGATCGATAATAAAGATTTATAAAAAAAGCTTCAGCTCATTCCACACCACTGAATATGTTCCTTCTTTATATTTCTTTATCCTCCCTTTTGTCCGAACTGTAACCGTGGTTCCTTGTGTGTTTGCAGAACCAGGCCTTCTGTAAGAAGTTTGTGTGGAAGTACAAGTAGCCGCCCTGCAGTTCCTCCTCACATTTGCACTACAGCTTCTGTTTCTATTGCACTGAATGATTTCATGATTCACATTCTGCTTGCGTCGTTCCTGCGGGGTCAAACATCGGTCCTGGAAGGCGAAACCCTGCTCTTTTTCTTTCAAATAGCTCGATCTAGTGGGAAACATGACCGACTGTGACTCTGTGGGACAGACGAGCATTGTTTAGCGCTAATACAAATGTCCAGACACACGTAGGTGAGCAGTTTTATTAAGAAACACTTTATTATTCCAAAGAAAACAGAGAAAATGTTTGCCGTTGTACATGTTTTGTTGCTGTATGATGAGGTTTTGCCACTTGCACTCTTGCTGATGAAATAAACTTGACTCCATCTCCTTTACTGTGTGGACTACGCCCCCGTGTGGTGCTTTGTGTCATCGCCGCTCTCTTGTCTTTTCCAGATCTGCCAGAGATTATAGGTTAGGAAACATTTCATCAGCGTGTGGGTCAGGTAGAAAACTAACTTATGAATAAAAAAAGACAAAACGCATGAACTTCAGTGACACAGTGTGAAAGAGTCTTTAGAAACAGGTCTGTGCGTATTTAACCTTTTACCCCCCGCCTACACCAAATGCATTCTGTCCTCTTTTGGCTATTATATGGGCCTGTGTAACACCTCATTTGAAAGCTAAGACCCACAAAACTGATCTTTTTCCTCACATTGTTGCTGTGTCACCTTTTGTAAGTTTTTTTTTTCATTTTTGTCATATTTTTGCTGAATTTTTGTCACATTTTTGTTGAATTTTTGTCACATTTTTGTTGATTTTTTGTCACTTTTTTGTTGATTTTTTGTCACATTTTTGTTGATTTTTTGTCACTTTTTTGTTGATTTTTTGTCACATTTTTGTTGATTTTTTTGTCACATTTTTGTTGATTTTTTGTCACATTTTTGCTGAATTTTTGTCACATTTTTGTTGAATTTTTGCAATTTTCTTGTTGATTTTTTGTCACATTTTTGTAATTTTTTTGTTTAATTTTTGTCACATTTTTGTTGAATTTTTGTCACATTTTTGTTGATTTTTTGTCACTTTTTTGTTGATTTTTTGTCACATTTTTGTTGATTTTTTTGTCACATTTTTGTTGATTTTTTGTCACATTTTTGCTGAATTTTTGTCACATTTTTGTTTAATTTTTGCAATTTTCTTGTTGATTTTTTGTCACATTTTTGTAATTTTTTTGTTTAATTTTTGTCACATTTTTGTTGAATTTTTGTCACATTTTTGTTGATTTTTTGTCACTTTTTTGTTGATTTTTTGTCACATTTTTGTTGATTTTTTGTCACATTTTTGCTGAATTTTTGTCACATTTTTGTTGAATTTTTGCAATTTTCTTGTTGATTTTTTGTCACATTTTTGTAATTTTTTTGTTTAATTTTTGTCACATTTTTGTTGAATTTTTGTCACATTTTTGTTGATTTTTTGTCACTTTTTTGTTGATTTTTTGTCACATTTTTGTTGATTTTTTTGTCACATTTTTGTTGATTTTTTGTCACATTTTTGCTGAATTTTTGTCACATTTTTGTTGAATTTTTGCAATTTTCTTGTTGATTTTTTGTCACATTTTTGTAATTTTTTTGTTTAATTTTTGTCACATTTTTGTTGAATTTTTCTTAAATTCTTCTTGAATTTTTTCTGAATTTTTGTCACTTTTTTGTTGAATTTTTTGTCGAATTTTTGTCACATTTTTGTTGAATTTTTGGTGCTTTTTCCCCAAGAAGCTTTCTGATTAGGGTAAAGCCAAACTGGAGAAAATGGGATCCGTTCAGGTGGGAGTTAAGAGGTTAAGTTTCCCAGTGCTCGTGTTTTAGATCCATGTCTGATACACTGAGCAGTAGAAACACACAAAGGTCTCACGATGCTAATTTTGACCGATTGCAAAAGCCCGTTAGCCTCTGTTAGCATCTGGAGTGAAGCTTTAGCACACGTTATAGCGAGGGAGAAGTGCGTGTTCGTAGGACAGGATACCAATAAACGATACCAGTCTGGAATCTAAATAAATAGAGTATAGAACGAAAATTATATTTTTAGATCAAAGTTTTGATGTTGTTGGTCCAGGGTAAACATTAAAGGGAAGTGACTTGGTTGGTTGCCCTCTTTTTTTTTTTGCTGAACATTTACCGAATTTATTATTATTTTGGTACAATTTTTTTCTTGTTGTCCCTAATTTTTGCTAATTTACAAAAAATATTTTCCCTATTTCCCCCCATTTATTTTTCCCATTTTTTACCCAATTTATTCCCAATTCTTTACACATTTTTGCCCCATTTTCTCCCCAATTTTTCCTTATTTTTACCACAAATTCTCCCCCTTTTTCACACATTTCTTGACATAAGTTGGCTAAACCTGCAGGAGAAAAGGCTTGGTAAAAGGTTTGTGTTCCTTCTCTCTTTTTTTTTACAATTTGTACGATCATAAACGATAAAATTGCAGTCTTAAGAAATTACAAATGCACAGATTCTGTTATGTTTGTGGCCGTACAGTTAAAAAGCTCTAAATTGATCAAACTCCCACGTGAACGTTGGATTGAAATCACATGAGGCTCTTTCAAACTGTCACTGGAAGCTTCTCTTTTACTTTAGTCACTTCTCATTTGCATTGATTCAAAAGATTTAAGTCACAGTTTTAGTGATTTGCTTTAAACGTATGACGTTTACCTGGATGTAGGCCTCTGACAGAGTGATCATCTGAGGCAGGATGTCGATCACCTGCAGGTCCTGCATCTCGTACCACTTCCCCGTGCCCTGGGAGAGGTCACACAGAGGTCACACAGAGGTCACACAGAGGTCACACAGAGGTCACACAGAGGTCACACAGAGGTCAGACAAACAAGACGCACATGCACGACTGACCACGAGCTTTAGGACAAGGTCTTTTCTTTAAACATGGTCCTTTTCAAACAGTGTAGACATATCTCTGGACCAGAGGTTCCGGCTGGGTCGTAAAATGTCGGCCATTCACAGGAATTACCGGCCATTAAAAAAATATATACATAATGAACGTGGCTTGTTATCAATAACAATCTACATTTAGGCAGAGCGCTACACGAGTGCTTTAGTGGGTCCAAAAGACGGCTATTGCTAATGAAAAAATGACGTGAGAAAATGCAGCTGAAATCCAAATATAAAGTGGATCGATTGAGAGCGGCAGGTGTCACGCGGACGAAGCCTCATCTGCACTTTAACTCAGACAGAAAGTAGCCCATATCTATGACCCTCCTTATCCAGGTCTGACCACATCAGCTGCTCAGCGAGGGTTGGGCTTTAACGTGACATCAGGTGTAAAACGGAGGGGCAAATCGACTGAACATGGACCCAGCTCCGCCGCGATCTAGAGCGGCTCCAACACCGGTAACTGAGCCGAGGCGTCTGCGCAGACTGACCGAGGGAAGCGCCTCTAAACCCGGTCACTCTCTGAGCGGCTCCAACACCGGTAACTGAGCCGAGGCGTCTGCGCAGACTGACCGAGGGAAGCACCTCTAAACCCGGTCACTCTCTGAGCGGCTCCAACTCCGGTAACTGAGCCGAGGCGTCTGCGCAGACCGACCGAGGGAAGCGCCTCTAAACCCGGCCACTCTCTGAGCGGCTCCAACACCGGTAACTGAGCCGAGGCGTCTGCGCAGACTGACCGGGGGAAACGCCTCTACACGCGGCCACTCTCTGAGCGGCTCCAACACCGGTAACTAAGCCGAGGCGTCTGCGCAGACTGACCGGGGGAAGCGCCTCTACACGCGGCCACTCTCTGAGCGGCTCCAACACCGGTAACTAAGCCGAGGCGTCTGCGCAGACCGGCCGAGGGAAGCGTCTCTAAACCCGGCCACTCTCTGAGCGGCTCCAACACCGGTAACTAAGCCGAGGCGTCAGCGCAGACTGACCGGGGGAAGCGCCTCTAAACCCGGCCACTCTCCCAGGAGGAGCCAGTGCAGGACAGCGCGTCAGTCTGACTGACCACACGCTCGTTTAAAGAATATCCTAATCAAAAGTATTGCTGAGTTCTTCACACTTTTATAAAAGTAAAAGTACCTGTAGTTCACTATTTTCTTGGAAAATGTGACGAAGCACGAAGAGAAAATCCTTTCATTTCCAGCGTGACGATGGCGCTTCAACTGCGCTTTGTAAAATGGGCTTTTTGATAAAAACATTGAACCTTTCTTTAATATTTGGGGCTGTCTCAAAAACACTTTGTTATGTTAGTCACTGACCCAGGTGACATGTTGTATTTAATATATTTTTCAATATTCTCTCCATATTTTTTACTGTCTGTTTTACTACTGTTTTTACTGCCAATTTGGCCGATGGAAATTATTTTTACCGGCCATTTGCCGGGTACAGCCGGCAAACAGAAACCCTGCTCTGGACACTGATGGTACATTAAAGCTCCTAAATTAGATCACGGCCCAGTTCTTCCTACATTTAAAAAAAGTACAACTGGAGTATGGAGAGAACATGCTTGTTCTGCTGAGTGTTTTCTCAGAGGCTGAACTCCTTAAGAAGGCGGTTCGGTGGTTGGACTGGGCCTGGACTCAGTGGAGAAGGTGGTGAAGCTGAGGACGTTCTCCAAGATCAGGGCCGTCATGTCCAATCAGAGCCGCCCCCTTAACTCGGTCTCCTCCCGCCAGAGAAGCATCCTGAGCTCCAGACTCCGCTCTCTGAGATGCTCCAAGGACAGACAAAAGAACTCTTTGGTCCATCAGGCTTTATAACAGAGACACTTCAGGGAGGAGCAGAGGAGGAGGAGGGAAAGGTCTTGAACATTTCACACCTTAACTTCTCGATGTTTGTATTGCTTTTTTTTTATTTTTTAACTTCAAATTTAAGCTGTGACAAACGTCTGATGTGTCTTTAAGCCATACTTACGTGGTGCAGCACATGTATCCTGTAGGAGCCTTCGGTCGGTTTCCCATCATGCACCACGTTGGCCACCAGGTCGTAGGTGGTGTTCTTCTCTGTAGCCTGAGCCTCCTCCGTCAGGTACTCCCGCAGGTCCACGTTCCTGTACACGGCAAGAAGAAAACAGAAGGAGCGGATTTAGACATAAACAAACTGTTCTCTAAAAAGGCCAGGAGAGAAGAAGAACAGAAGAAGAACACAGGAGAACAGAAGAACACAGAAAAACACAGAAGAAGAACAGAAGGAGCAGATTTAGACATAAACAAACTGTTCTCGAAAAAGGCCAGGAGAAAAGAAGAACAGAAGAGGAACACAGAAGAAGAAGAACAGAAGAACAACACAGACGAACAGAAAAAGAAGAGAAGAAGAACATAGAAGAAAAACAGAAGAGGAACACAGAAGAATACAGAAGAAGAACAGAAGAAGAACATAGAAGAACAGAAGAGGAACATAGAAGAATACAGAAGAACAGAAGAAGAACAGAAAAAGAGAAGAAGAACATAGAAGAAGAACAGAAGAGGAACACAGAAGAATACAGAAGAAGAAGAACAGAAGAAGAACACAGAAGAACACAAGAAGAACATAGAAGAACAGAACAGGAACACAGAAGAATACAGAAGAAGAACAGAAGAGGAACACAGAAGAATACAGAAGAAGAACAGAAGAAGAACACAGAAGAAGAACAGAAGAGGAACACAGAAGAATACAGAAGAAGAACAGAAGAAGAACAGAAGAGGAACAGAAGAGGAACACAGAAGAATACAGAAGAACAGAAGACAAACACAGAAGAAAAACAGAAGAACAGAAGAAGAACAGAAGAAGAACAGAAGAACACAGGAGAACAGAAGACTCACGTGATGGGGAAATTCACAATGGTCGGGTTCTTCTCCACAAAGAAGTTGTTCTTGGTAAATCTCTTTATACAGAAGATGAGGTACGGCGGCAGCTTCATCAACTGGAACCTCTTGAGGAAATTCTCTTTGTATGTTTTGTACTCCTGCAGACAGACGAGGGGTGGGGCGGGGTCAGTTTGACTGGTTTGACCGGTTCTGTATTCATGATGAGGGTCTGATCTGAATCACACACGTACCTTCTCGGTGTTGCCGTTGAACTTGCCCAGGATGTTGAAGAGCGGCACCTGCGGGATGATGAGCTGCTCCTTCTCGTCCTTGTACAGAGGAGCCGTGGGCAGGTCCAGGGTGAGGAACAGGAAGGTGGACTCGGACATCTGCTCCTGGTACTCGTCCGTGTGCAGCAGAGCCTCCTTCTCCTCCGGGGTCTGAGAGACAAACGCCATTGTTAGATCACTGCGGCTGGGCACCGATAAACCACACCAGACTGGCATCGTTCAGGATCGGTTTCGGAAACAAAGCATCGGTGAAGTACTGGTATCAAATATAAATGCAAGGGTACTCAGTTCTATGGTTTGTACTTTCTCTCAGTGTGCATTGTGTGAACTGAATCTTGGGTTTTTAAAAAAGATTACAAAGATAAGATTTCCTAAAACCTTTAAAGAGGGGGTATTCTGCTTTTTTCAGTCCCATAGCACCAGTCTATATCACACTACAATGATGACAAACCTTCTGTTGGTCTGTAAATGCAGTAAATTATAATAACTGCCTTGTATAAAATGTCTCTCTCAAAATGGCTGTAGTGAATGTCTTGAAATAGGCCTCTGTCTCTTTAAGAACCTCTGAGCCTTTAGACACGCCCCCTCCACACGCTGTCTGTGGCATCAGTGGGGAGGGGGTTCTGCTGAGGAGCAGTGGTTGGTTACTCGGCTGGTGACGAAAGCTCGGAGGCGTCTCCAGGAGGTGGGGGCGTTCCTAGGAGGACTCAGGCAAACCCATCCCTAAAATGGCCGCCATCAGAGTTTTTGCAGATGACTCAAAAATACGTGAATGTGCCAAGGCAACACTTCAGGCATGTTTTTAATGAGAGAGTGACAGAATAACATGATGGAAAGCTTGAAAAAGTCCATTTTGCATAATACCCCCCCTTTAAAAATGAATGAAAAGATAAGTGTTTTCTGTGACTTACCAAATCTGGATGTGGGAGCTTTTTGGAGAAGATGCGCATGGAGCCCTGGAAAGCTTTGCTAATGATCGCTGTGAAAGTCAACAGAGCAGACGGTGAAATAGGCAGGTTTCAGAAAGGCTGTGTGTAATAACAGGCTGTGTGTAATAACAGGCTGTGTGTTATAACAGGCTGTGTGTAATAACAGGCTGTGTGTAATAACAGGCTGTGTGTAATAACAGGCTGTGTGTTATAACAGGCTGTGTGTAATAACAGGCTGTGTGTTATAACAGGCTGTGTGTTATAACAGGCTGTGTGTAATAACAGGCTGTGTGTAATAACAGGCTGTGTGTAATAACAGGCTGTGTGTAATAACAGGCTGTGTGTTATAACAGGCTGTGTGTAATAACAGGCTGTGTGTTATAACAGGCTGTGTGTTATAACAGGCTGTGTGTAATAACAGGCTGTGTGTTATAACAGGCGCTGGACTCACTGGTTTTCTTCTTGGTTCCTCCCAGAGCTCCGTGCAGAGCGTTCAGGAACCACGTCATGAAGTCCACTGCGTCTCCTGCACAGACACGTCCGAATGTCAAAGTATTTTTAATGAGGAACAGCCTTGTAAATGGTAAAACAAAAAAAATCTTACATACCCTCATTTTAACTATACAGTTAAAAAAAAGTATTGTTTTGCTTCTATGGAATATAATTCCAAAATAAGAATATATATCGACTTTCTCTACGTCAGTACAAGTGAAGGAAGTCGACAAGTAGATTTCAATTGAGGCTCACCCTATAGGCTGACCCTATAGGTCTATAGGCCGTCACCTTTTAGATTTGGATCAAGCCAGACTGGAGAAAATGCACTCTGTTCAGGTGGGGTTAGAGGTTAAGAGCAGGCGTGAAGAACATGATCCGTAACAATATTTTGACCTTGGATTTGACTGAGTCTGACTCTGTACAGCAGACTTCAGTACACATGACCAATAAGGCCTTCATTTATACTCAGAGATTCTCCCTAAACATTTGAACATTTAAGTGAGCAACTAAACAGTGTTTAGCATTAGCATTATGAGCGTTATGTTCAAAACATGGCTCCAATGCTCAAAGTCAAGTCTTTCTTATTGAAATTCTACTCAGTTTAAGTCCCCGCACCCCTGGTTGGGAAACACTGCTGTTATCTTATCCAATCTTATAGAATACATGAAGTATTGTGCACCTAGTACATGAAGTATTGTGCACCTAGTACATGAAGTATTGTGCACATAGTACATGAAGTATTGTGCACCTAGTACATGAAGTATTGTGCACCTAGTACATGAAGTATTGTGCACATAGTACATGAAGTATTGTGCACAGAATGCATGAAGTATTGTGCACATAGTACATGAAATATTGTGCACATAGTACATGAAGTATTGTGCACATAGTACATGAAATATTGTGCACATAGTACATGAAATATTGTGCACATAGTACATGAAGTATTGTGCACATAGTACATGAAATATTGTGCACATAGTACATGAAGTATTGTGCACATAGTGGCCATACTGCCTTTGCTCTGCCCAATCCCGTCAGACCTTAGAAGCTCAGCAGGGAAGGGCCTGGTCGGTACTTGGATGGGAGACCGTTTGGTAACACCAGGAAGCCTAGCGAATGTAGTGAGTGAGTGAGAGTGGTTGGTGGTGGTCGGAGGGGCCGATGGCGCAGACTGGTTGCCTCGCTTCCGTCAGTCTACCCCAGGGCAGCTGTGGCTACAATAGTAGCTTACCACCACCAAGTATGGAGTGAATGAATAGTGCAATGTAAAGCGTCTTTGAGTGTCCAGAAAAGCGCTATATAAAACTGATGCATTATTATTATTATAGTACATGAAGTATTGTGCTCATAGTACATGAAGTATTGTGCACATAGTACATGAAGTATTGTACACATAGTACTTGAAGTACTGCGTTCCTACCCTGCTTGGTGATCTGGAAGTTCTTCTTGCTGCACAGAACCACCGCCTGCAGCATCTCGTGAGGGGACACGTGGGCCTTGAAGTTCCGCGGGTTCCACAGTTTCCTCATGAGTTCCCCAAACCTCTGCACCAGCAGGAACATGATGTCCCCGGGGGGGCGCCGGATGTCCCGGTAGTTCTCCTCCTCCAGGAAGTAGTTCCTCAGGGGGGGCACGTTGGAAAAGGCCTGGACAAAACCACACGGGACGTTTAACGAAAGGTTTTCACTGAAGCTGAATCAGGATTAAGCTAAAAGTCATAGTTTTTAAAGGTTACGGCGGGATTGTTGGCTGGATGAGCATGTCCTTGGTCACATTTTTTTCGATACCAGTACTTCAACAAAACTTGGTTTCCGATACCGATACCTGAACGATATTCCTTCCGATACCTATACTAAAATATTTGTTGTCTAGAACCAGAAAAAAGAACAATAATGTGTGGATGATTTTAATTACATTTATAATATCAGGTTCATCTCTAATGTCAGGAAATGTGTGAAATTTTTTGCATATTTAGAGAAAATGGGGGAAAATTGGGAGGAATTGTGGCAAAAAAAGGGAAGAAATGGGGTACAAACGGGGGGGGGGGGGGGGAAATCGGGGGAAATTGGGGTAAAAAATGGGGGGGGGTAGGAAATAATGAGTAAAAAAAACCAACAACAAACAAAGCAACAATGAGGGGGAAAACTTGGGAAAAAGAGAAAAAACATGGGACAAAGTAACAAAAAAAAAGGGAAATTATTGGAAAAAACGGGCCAAACATTGGGCAAAAAAATAGGAAAAAAATCTGAAAACTTATTTGAGCTGACCAACTCACAACTTTTAATCCTGTCCCTGGACCAACAGCATCAAAACTTGTGTCTAAAGAAATACAGTTTTTTTTTTTGCTTTCTGCTTTCGATACTTTTTTCCGATCCCAGTCCTTGGTCATACCTGCAGAACCACGTTGGCGTAGTCGTTGGCCTTGATGTTGTTGAGTCCCACGATCCCCGGCAGATACGTGGTGCCGTCGTAGGCTCTGTACAGCTTCCCCTGTTTGTCCAGCCCCGAGATGTGCGGCTTGGTGAACGTGGGCTTCAGCACATACTGGAGACACAAAGGCAGGAGTCAGACACAGCGGTGAGAAGAACCGTCTCCACAGAACATCAACGAGCAGGGCCTCACCGTGATGTCCTCCAGGGAAGAGTCGATGATCTCGTAGTTGTCGGGCAGGCAGTAGAACTTGAGCGTGTGCAGGTTGAGGAAGACGTGATGAGCGAACTGGACGCTGTGGGTGTAAGCGTGGGACTTCAGACCTCGGCCTGGGGCAGAAACAAGTGCAAATGTTCAATAATGGTTTATAGTTATTGTGTGATTCAGCCTAGAACCCGCTAAAAACAAGCCAGAACGAGAGTAGGTCCGAGAAGTCGACCTACCTTGAAAGTATTTCCCACATATGAGACACGCGTAGACATTTATGTGAGACAGAGAGACGGAGCACAGCTTCTCGAAGTCAAAATCCAGCACGCTCCTGGAGAAGAAAGAAACAAGAGGAAAGTGTGACCACATCTGCTATAATGAAAGTGGTGTCCATTGTCTGAGGCTGACCTGTTTATTGTGTCCAGGTAAGGACAGTGGCGGCTCCTGCGGTCTTCTGTCTGACGCCCACGGCCCACTTTTGCTACAACTGAAACAAGAGACAAGTCTGCATAAAGTCTGGGGATCGATGTTACAGCAGAAAAGGTCAGAGAGCGGGTCAGTAGTATCACTGCAAACTTACTGTAGTACTGTACTTAGAGTTTATGAGGATATGTACTTCACTGTTTTTTAAGGCCACCGTTTTTCCATACTGAGATCTGTTCTTACCTGAGCTTAGACGAGTTGATCCGTACCTGTCTGGTCTTTGTGCCCGTGGAAGAGCTTCCAACTTCACCCCCGTTTGGAGCTATAGGAATATACTGGGAGAGGCCCAATGCTAACAACATCTTTGGTCTGTGTGCGTGACTGTGGCCAGACAGATACGTATCAACTCGTCTAAGCTCAGGTAAGAACAGATCCCTGTATGTAAAAATGCTGGCCTGTTCCTTTAAAGTACTTTAAGCACCACTGGGAAGAATAAAGATGTGTTTCATGCAGGGCTGCACAATATACAGCACAATATAATATATATAAGTCCACCATTGTGACTGAGATTGACACATTTTTTGCCAATTCTACATTTTAAGTCCTTTTTTTTAACAAAAATTGCTGAGATTACTTTAACTTCTTAACCCCCACCTGAACTGAGTACATTTCCTTTACCCAAATCTAAAAGCTTCTTGAAAACGGCATCAGGATAGCGACAAAAAGTTACTATATCGCAACAAAAAAGCAACAAACACTGTAACTAAAAACGGCAAAAAAACGTAAAATACAAAGAAGCGACAAAACTGACGACAAAAAATGTGAAAAAAGCTTCAAACAAAAAAACATTTTACGAAAACATGTCAAAAACACAATGAAGCAACAACGACAAAAAAAGCAAAAAAAATAGATCAGATTTAGATCTGTTTTGTAGGTCTTAGCTTTCAAATGAGGCATTGCACTGGCCTGTAGGCTGTAAGCTCGGGTCGAGGAGCTTTTAGATTTGGGTAAAGCTGAACTTAACTGGCGAAAATGTGCTCGGTTCAGGCGGGGGGGCAAGAGGTTAAATCGTGTGGAACAAGCCACGCTGAAATGGTTCAGTAAACATCGCAATATTGCACTCCTAGTTTCATGTATTTGAAACACATCCAGGACTCAGGAGCTTTTAAAACATTTCAAGACTGAAACCAAGGACCACACGCTATTCCCAAGATATTTAGTTCTTTCCTAACCCAAACCCACAGGTTCTTGCCAATGCTTATTAGAATTGTTGTTGTTGTGCCTTTGTGCCTCACACTTTACATCAGTGGGTTTTTTTGGCTGCAAATGTAACTTCCACAGAATGACACGAAATCAAACGCTGCAATGTTAAATCAAAACACACAGGCATTGAAACGACCATTCTTAATCTAAATAGTTTGTTATTTTGTTAACATTAGCCCATCAATGAGTTTTCCATAGACTTACAGCACACCGCCGCATGCTAACACCCAGCTAACGGCTTTAAACACTTGTAGAAAAGACATGAACCGACCTTCATCCTCATTGTCATCGTCGTCCACGTCCACGTCCCTCTCCCGCTTCAGGGAAACCATCACAGCGTTTACTCTGAGAGATTTTAATAGAAACAAGGGGTTTGTTTAGGGAAATGTTCAATGAGCTAGCACCACCGGAAGAGATCAAATCTGGGCCGGATGTGTCGTCACACGGGGGGAGGAAACAAAATGGCGGAGTCAAAAACTAACATTTCGTTCAAATAAAAAATAAATACAATATTTTGTAGTTGATATTGGTATCGTATCTTGCATCTATTAACACCTTGTTTTAGAAATGATCTTTAGTTTAATTTTTGTTTCGTTTTTTTGAAACTCGCTGAGGTTCAATTGTTGGCCAATGGTTTAGCACAGCCGAGCTGTGTAGCCCGCCGGGGCTGCCGCTGTTTTGTTGTTTAATAGTCTTTTTTGCTTATTTATCTGATCAAAATGGACATTATAAAAGATGACGATCTGAAGTATAAACCCGGAGGTCGTTTGGACATGAGCCATGGTTTTCTGCACCATATTCGGAGGAACCAGAAGGCCAGGTGAGTCTACAGAGCTTTTAGCTGTCACTGTTTAGATCAGATTCTTGTATTTGTTCTACATTTCCTAATCTCTGAGGCGAGTGTATGTGCAATTTACTATTTAATTACATAACATGTTTTATGTAATATGTCTACATCTTTGTTAAAGACAATGTTTATCTACTATCCTCACCCAAATATAGGTTTATGCCATAGATTTAAATGCACGTGCAGAACCAAACATCGAACAGACCTTTTTTGTTGAATGAAAATACGGCTAAGCCAAAACTGAAGTTAAAGTTGATCTGGTGGTTTCATTGTACGTTGGTTTACTGGTACTGATGCACATTTTAAAGTGCTGCTAAAGACCAAAGATTAAAACACCTTAGAAAATGTATAAATAATGATGATTTTAATCATGGTAAAGAAATGTGAAGGTTTGTTCATGTTTCGGTCAAAATACATGTGTTTCTGTTGTATTAACCTCTTAACCCCCGCCTTAACCTAACACATTTTCTCTAGTTCGGCGTTACCTAAATCTGAAAAGTTTCTCGACTGGAGCTCACAGCCTATAACGCCTCATTTGAACGCTAAGACCTTCAAAACGGATCCAAGACTTTTTTCACGTTGTATATTTGATGCTTTTCTGAAGCTTTGTGTCACATTTTTAAACATCGCGATATATTGATATTGATATATATCATTTTAAACACGTCCAGGAGGCAGGAGCTTAAACATTGGCTGAATATTAGCGACTTGTTTTTTTAGTGACCAAAAAAATGTGGCAACGAATGCAACAAAAAAGCAATGAATACATGACAAAAAAGTGATTAAAGTAGGTTTGTAGGTCTTAGCTTTCAAATGAAGCATTTCTCTGGCCTATAATCTGTGAGCTCCAGTCAAGAAGATCTGGGTAAAAATGTGCTTGATACTAATAATTGACTGGAAAGTAATTTTATGAAAATGTTCCATGTACTTAATTTACAGTGAAAGTAAAGTCCAACACACTGGAGGAAAAATGCATTTCAATCACTTACAGTTGGTGTAAATAATGAATAAATAAATCTAAACGATGTGTCACAAATACTAATAAAACCTGTAAAACCGTATGTATAACTAATAATAACAAAGTGTGACTGTGATGTGTGTCCCGCTCAGAGACGACTATGACAAAGAGGTGAAACAGGCCAAAGAGCTGGCGAGGCGGAGACACACCACGACGCCCAGACGCCCCCGCAGGCCGGACATCCAGGTGTACCACCCGAAACGCCGAGGTCAGGGCTCAGCCGGGCGGCGCCGAGGAGAGGGCGGGACCAGAGAGAGATTACAGGGAGTTCACCTCTTCACCGAGCACAGCTTCTCCAGATCAGCTTCACAGTGACGCCTCATTTGAAAGCTAAGACAAACAACAAACAAACAAGTAAAACATGACAAAAACGTGACCAAATAATTGTATAAAAATGTCACAAAAACGACTAAAACGTGACAACAAAAACAAGGAAGTTTAGATGACTTGTGTAGGTCTTAGCTTTCAAATCAGGCGTTACTCTGGCCGATAGTCTGTGAGCTCTAGTGGAGAAGCTTTTAGATTTGGGTAAAACTGGAGTTAAAATGTGCTCGGTTAAGACGGGGCTTTAGGGTTTAAGCAGCAATTATTCTGTATCGCTTTAGAAGAATAGTTTTGGTCAAAAAGTGGATTCTAAGCAAGTAAAAAATGTATTACTATAAGTAATAAGCTCTTATTTTGTCCCTAAAAAGTAATAATGTTTTGCCGAGCAAAGTTTTCTTGAGAAAAAAAATCTTATTTTAGGAAATAAAATCGAGCCATTTCTTGTTCAGATAAATTTGCTAAAAACATGATCATTTTTCTTGTAACAAGAAAGAAAAACTTTTTGAATCTTCTTCAGTTTTAGACAAAGAATATTTTTTCTTATTTTAAGAAAAACTAAGATCAACAACTCTTAATGTAAGAACTGATTCTCACAGATAATACATTCCATTCTTTAAAGTGGACGGCTCGGTGGCACAGCGGTTAGAGCCTCAGCTTCACAGCTCGAAGGTCCTGGGTTCGATTCCCACCAGGACGCGGCCTTTCTGTGTGGAGCATGTTCTCCCCGTGTCTGCCACTAAAAACATGTACAATAGGTGAATCCTCCAGCAGGTGATTCTGACCCTCAGCCTGGCTCCACATCATGGAGGTGGGTCTCCGGGCGCTGGCAATACTTTCCTTAAATATTAGTATTTATTAAGAACATTTTGCTAAAAAATGTGAGTAATTTAGAACATTTTACTTAAATCAAGCAACATTATTCCATTTTCTGAGGACATTTTGCTTAATTCTAGCAATTTATTTGCCTTAATTTAGTGTTTCTTTCTTGTTTTATAAGAAAAATATTTTAGAAATAAGAATTCTTGGCAAGAAAAAAATGCTGACCCCATTGGCAGAATTTATTCCTCAAAACAAGACAAAATGTCTTATTTAAAGATTTTGTCCCTTGTTTTTAGTCGGGTACTTTTTGCAGTGTAAAGGCGGATCTTGAACCTGGGCCGGGCCTGGATCCGTGCTGACCTCTGGGTGTTGTTCACAGACGGCTCTCGGGCCGACCCCGGAGCGGAGGCAGACGAGTGCAGCGACAGCGGCTCCAGCTCAGACCCGGAGGGGGACGGCCCCGGCACCGAACTCTTCTGGCTGGACTACCAGAGCGACTGCGGGACCCTCACCTCTGTGCTCGTCTACAAGGTCTGCTCCACACCAGAAAACAGAACATTCATGTGTGGAAGATCTGCACATTCATAATATCGGGTTCATCTCCAATGTCAAGAAATGTGAGAAAAATGGGGAATAATTTGGGGGGGAAATTGCAACAAAAAATTGTCTAAAAAAAAAAAAAGGGTCAAAAAATAGGGAAACAATTTTTAAAAAATTGCGGTGAAATAGGAAAATATAAAAAAAAAAAAAAAAAAAAAATTGGGGGGAAAATATTTGTTTAAAAAAAACAATTAGGAAAAAATGGAGAAAAAATAGAATTGATTAAAAAATTGGGGGGAAATAAAAAAAATAATAATAATAAAAAAAAAGAGAGAATCATTAATTTGAGCTGAAACAACCGAATCACTTCGATACCAGTAGAACCAAAACTTTTTTTTTTTTATACCAGACTGGTATCATTTACAGTGTTGGGAGTAATGTATTACAAAAGTAATGAGCTACATATAATATAGTTCTATTTTCAGTGACTAAGGAATGTTACTTTTAACAAAATAAAGGAATATATTAGAAATGATCATTCAATCAATATCATTACAAACTAACCTCTTAACTCCCGCCTGAACCGAGAGGATCTTTTTCCTCACGTCATCAGATTTTTTTTCCATCGTTTTTTTGTTGGGTATTCAACTCATTTTGTAACTTTTTTGTCAAATTTTTGTCATTTTTTTTGTCATTTTTTTTGTCACATTTTTATCACATTTTTGTTACATTTTTGTCATTTTTTTTGTCACATTTTTATCACATTTTTGTCACATTTTTGTCACATTTTGTCACATTTTTGTCATTTTTTTGTCACATTTTGTCACATTTTTGTCATTTTTTTGTCAATTTCTTGTGACATTTTTGCCACTTTTTCAGCAATTTTTCGTCACTTTTTTGTCAATGTTTTCTCACTTTTTTGTCACATTTCCATCATTGTTTTCGTCTCAGTTTTGTTGCCATTTTCACAGCTTTTTTCCAGAAGCTTTTGGACTGGGGTAAAGCCAAACTGGAGAAAATGTGCTCGGTTCAGGCGGGGGTTAAGGGGTTAAAAGTAAATGTGTTTTGTTGATCCAGGAGGACAAGCCGGAGAAGGTGGTGCAGCGCGTGGCTGAGAGGAACACGCTGGACCAGCCCATGAGAGCTGCTCTGGAGGCGCGAGTCCAGAGGGAGATGGACAAGAGGCGGGACAAATGCTGACAGAGGACAGAGGACACACACGCCAGAGGACACACACGCCAGAGGACACAGAGGACACACACACACGCCAGAGGTGAAGGAGACGACAGCTCTGCACACTGTGAACGTGAAAGTGTGGCGTCTTCGTCTGTTTCCTGCTCTGATTCCCCGGATTGGCGAGCACACCGCTGGATAAAAGCGCTGCCTGCAGGGGGAGCTCCAGGCCGAAACCCTGACCTCTGTCTTTTCCTTTCAAAGACATGGTTTCAAATTAGAGGTCGACCGATGTGGGTTTTTCTAAGGCCGGTGCCGACATTTCTGAACGATATTTTTGTCTGGTTTATCTATAATCCTGTAAAAACCTGAATACTTGGCCACTTTTATCTTATTACTGTAGGTCGCAGTTTCTGTCCCAGCTTGGATTAGGTGCCGTTAGCATTAGCATACTGTTGCTAGCCCTGATTAAAATAGAATTGCGGAGGTTCAAACTAGCTCAGTGGTTGAATTCTCCAGGTTCTGAGCTTCATGATGACATACAGCATTGTTCATATGAGGTTTAGTGAACTTGTTTCTCACCTATTTTCATCGCGATGTCTCTCTGTTCCCCTGAGGCCGAGGGAGTTGTGGAACTTGATTTAAAGCCCTGACTTCGCTCTTTCAGGAAGTCTCGATCACTTTCGGTCCTGGAGATATCGGCCGATAGCTGATATAGTCAACCTTTTTTTTTTTAAATGATTACACATCAGTGCTGAGGTGCCCACAAGAATGTTTTCAAACCTGATTTATCCTCGATATGTCGACCTCTTGCTCCTGGACGTCACTAACTGGCTCGTTGCACAATGTGGCTAAGCTATTCCTGCTAACCTGAGGTCGAAGCGCCCGTGCTTCTCCTTTAGACTCGTTCGAATGATCATGTTTTCTACATAGTGGTGGACAAGAAACTGTGGGTCATTTAAAAAAAAGTCTATAAAGGTTTCCTGCAACAGCACATTTAAATGCATTATCTTTAGACACAAAACTGTCCGTTGTTTAACCCCTTAACTCCCACCTGAACAGTTTGGCTTTACCCCAGTCCAAAAGCTTCTGGAAAAAAGGTGTGAAAATAGCAACAAAACTGAGACGAAAACAATGATGGAAATGTGACGAAAAAGTGAGAAAACATTGGCAAAAAAGTGACAAAAAATTTATGAAAAGGTGGCAAAAATGTCACTAAAATGTCACAAGAAATTGACAAAAAAAATGAGGAAAAAATGAAAAAAATGTGACAAAAATGTGATAAAAAATTGACAAAAAATGAAAAAAATGTGACAAAAAATGGATGAAAAAATGACAAAAATTTGACAAAAAATTGACAAAAAAGTGATGAAAAGGTGGCAAAAATGTCACAAAAATGTCACAAGAAATTGACAAAAAAATGAGGAAAAAATGACAAAAATGTGACAAAAAATGGACGAAAAAATGACAAAAATTTGACAAAAAAGTGACAAAAAATTGATGAAAAGGTGGCAAAAATGTCACAAAAATGTCACAAGAAATTGATAAAAAAAAAGGAGGAAAAAATGACAAAAATGTGACAAAAAATGACAAAAATGTGATAAAAAATTGACAAAAAATGACAAAAAATGTGACAAAAAATGGACGAAAAAATGACAAAAAATTGACAAAAATGTGATAAAAAAAAAAAAAAAAAAAAGACAAATAATTTGACAAAAAATGGACGAAAAAATTACAAAAAAGTTACAAAAATGAGTTGAATACCCAACAAAAAAATGATGGAAAAAAAATCTGATGACGTGAGGAAGAAGATCCTCTCGGTTCAGGCGGGAGTGAAGAGGTTAATTTACAATGTACATCTGTATAGTCTGCAACAGGAAAGAATAAATGTTTTACTATCGCTTTAATGTTAGCCTGTAGCTTCAAGACAAACTGGCCGACCTTTACAAACTCCAACATCTCCCCCGGATAAGTATTTGATTCTACATCAACTTTCAGGAACTCACTCACAGTCCATCATAGAAACTTTAGGATTAGTCTAATGAGGCTAAGCTAATCTCCACAGGAAATGACCAGGACGGGAAGTAGCATCGCTAACAACCTCACGTTAGCAGAAACAGCTCAGTCACATCGAGCAGCCAGACCTGACGGGGAAATCTCAAATCAATGTTTTTCTCCTAAACATTTCATTAAATCTCGTTGAACGTTTGGATTAGCTTTCGTCTCCTCTGCTGCGGAGGGAAGAAGAACCACGTTGAAAGAAAGGGAAGATGCTCCTAAGCTAAGCACCGCTAAACGATAACAGTCTGGTAGCGAGGAAGAAAAAAGGTTAGGTTCTACTAGGTATTGAAAAAATAAATTGAAATGTAACCCCTTAACTCCCACCTGAACCGAGCACATTTTCTCCAGTTTGGCTTTACTCCAATCCAAAAGCTTCTGGAAAAAAGGAGTGAAAATAGCGACAAAACTGAGATGAAAACAATGATGGAAATGTGACAAAAAATTGAGAAAACATTGACAAAAAAGTGAGAAAACATTGACAAAAAAGTGACGAAAAATTGATGAAAAAGTGGCAAAAATGTGACAAAAAATGACCAAAAATTTGATAAAATTTGACCAAAAAATGACAAAAATGTAACAAAAAAAATTACAAAAAAATTATAAAAAATTGACGAAAAAGTGGGGGGGGAAATGACAAAAATGTGACAAAATGTGAAACAAAAAATAAAAAAAAAATGCTAAAAAAATTTACGAAAAAGTGAAAACAATTTGACAAAAAAATTACAAAAAATTTGATAAAAAATGACAAAAATGTCACAAAAAAAATTACAAAAAATGTATTAAAAATTTACGAAAAAGTGAAGAAAAAAAAAGACAAAAAAATTACAAAATTACAAAAAATGTGATTAAAAAATGACAAAAATGTGACAAAAAATGACAAAGGAATGACAAAAATGAGTTGAATACCCAACAAAAAAATGATGGAAAAAAAGAATCTGATGACGTGAGGAAGAAGATCCTCTCGGTTCGGGCGGGAGTTAAGAGGTTAAAAGAGAAAAAAATGAAAAATTGGGGGAATATTTTTGAAAAATTTGGTGTGAAAAAAAGAAAAGAAGTGAAAAATCGGGCACAAAAAAAAAAAAAAAACTTGATTGTTTCACCTCAAACAAATGATACAAATGTAAAAGAAACAAAATGGAAGGAAAAGGAATAAATTAACATTATTCATCTGTTTTATGCTTCTATATGACAAATCAGTATCGAAAACCAAGTATCGTTAAAGTACCGGTATCGTTAAAGTACCGGTATCGTTAAAGTACCGGTATCGTTAAAGTACCAGTATCGTTAAAGTACCGGTATCGTTAAAGTACCAGTATCGTGGCCAGGACAGACTCACCAGAGGCGGTGCCAATAATCGTTCTGGAAAAGGCCGACTCCTGCAACACAAACATGTCGACTGTGAAAAAAAAACCCTCATATTTGTATTTATTTTGGAGCCAAATCGTGGACTTTTGCCGGGCGTGGCGAAGTGGGCGGGGCTTTCGAATGCCGGGACGCCGGAGGGTCGCCGGTTCAAACCTGTTGTCGTGTCACGTGTCCCGCTCCGGTCATGTTTAGTCCACGTGTTTTCATGTGCTGGAAAAGTCCAAGTTTCAGTGTTGTGTTGTCGGCACATGTTTGACTTTTATACTGTGTTTGTTTCGTATTTATTTAGTGTTTTATATTGTTTTGTTTTATTTTGATACGATTTATATGTTACTGAAATGTGCACAAAGCCACGTGTCTCCACATAAACGACTACAGTACAAAAGGTTTCTGTCTATTATTAAAAATTACAAGATTTATAAAAGTGATTTATATAAGTAACAGTGTTCAGGTGTTCGTCCTGTTTCAGAGCGTGGTGTCCTGCACTGGTCAGCTCCTCCTCTTCCTCCTGCACAGCTCCCTTCTTAGCGGAGCTCATTGTATCTTTGGCTGCGTCTGAAACCATCAAATCCGTCCGTTCTTAAACAGGGGAAGTGACATCACCAACAGCTGTTTTTCTTCTTTAAAGTTATTGGTGGAGTGCAGGCCAAACAAAAGTGCATGTCGCCCCCTAGTGTCCAACAACAACATAGTGTCCAAACAAAGACATTTAAGGAGAAAAATAAATCCACATGATCCAAACATTTCCCTTTAGTCTTATTTTATTTCAGCAGCTGTTTCTTAAAGCTACAGCAGCAAATGATCCATGTGGCCTAAGTTTCTACTAAATGAAAACAAAAGCATTTAATCTGTTTCCTGAGTTTCCTCTTTAACACTGACATGTGACTGAGCTGTGGGGACGACAACATGGATTTATCACTTTATAAAGTTTGGCTTGTGCAGAATCTTAATGTTTAATTATTATTATTTTTATTATTAAATGTGCTCCTGTCAATCAACAGTGGTTGCGCATGAATCACTCGAGGGGGGGGGGGTTTGGCGCAGTGGCTTGTGGGACGGCACATAGCTCCTAATCACCGGTTAGTTAGCATCAAAGGTCCCTATGCTAAAGTGGCTATGATAGTTAGCATCAGAGGTCCCTATGCTAAAGTGGCTATGATAGTTAGCATCAGAGGTCCCTATGCTAAAGTGGCTATGATAGTTAGCATCAGAGGTCCCTATGCTAAAGTGGCTATGATAGTTAGCATCAGAGGTCCCTATGCTAAAGTGGCTATGATAGTTAGCATCAGAGGTCCCTATGCTAAAGTGGCTATGATAGTTAGCATCAGAGGTCCCTATGCTAAAGTGGCTATGATAGTTAGCACCAGAGGTCTCTATGCTAAAGTGACTATGATAGTTAGCATCAGAGGTCCCTATGCTAAAGTGGCTATGATAGTTAGCATCAGAGGTCCCTATGCTGAAGTGGCTATGATAGTTAGCATCAGAGGTCCCTATGCTAAAGTGGCTATGATAGTTAGCATCAGAGGTCCCTATGCTAAAGTGGCTATGATAGTTAGCATCAGAGGTCCCTATGCTAAAGTGGCTATGATAGTTAGCATCAGAGGTCCCTATGCTAAAGTGGCTATGATAGTTAGCATCAGAGGTCCCTATGCTAAAGTGGCTATGATAGTTAGCATCAGAGGTCCCTATGCTAAAGTGGCTATGATAGTTAGCATCAGAGGTCCCTATGCTAAAGTGGCTATGATAGTTAGCATCAGAGGTCCCTATGCTAAAGTGGCTATGATAGTTAGCATCAGAGGTCCCTATGCTAAAGTGGTTATGATAGTTAGCATCAGAGGTCCCTATGCTAAAGTGGCTATGATAGTTAGCATCAGAGGTCCCTATGCTAAAGTGGCTATGATAGTTAGCATCAAGGCTCCTTTTCCTAACTACTTCCTAACTGACAGACCAATTCGGAAGCTTCTGATCATGGCGGACGCTGACGCACATCCGGTTTGGCGTAAGAGCTCTTAGCAATCTGATGGTTTCGAAAGGAGCCTCTCTTTCTTTCACCTCCACATTTCCCTCTCAACAGGAGGTAACGGAGCAGCGACTGGTCAACAGCGCCACCTGCCGTTAAAACCTGCAAAATCACTCCACAATCACATAAAGGGAGGGCCCAGTGCACATCCTTGAGGAATCCCAACTGAAATTTCAATAATGATTTGAAAAAATGTCACAGTCACCTGAACGCTTCGAGCTCTTAAGCCCCACCTTCCTCCTGCGCAGCTCCCTCCGCTCCACAACCTTCTGCTCAGAGGAAGAAGGTCCTACAAATGTGCTAAGAAGAACAGAGCCCACCAATGGATTTTTTGTTGTTTTATTGCTCAATCCAAATACAGTATAAATAATTGGATGTTTAAAAATAGTATAGTATAGTATTTTCCTCCCTCTACATAGTCGTTACTTTGGGTCTGAAGGGCCGTCATGCACGAGCTTAAAGGAACAGGCCACCGTTTTTCCATACTGAGATATGTTCTTACCTGAGCTTTGACGAGTTCTTTAGGACCTGTCTGATCTTCCCCCGTGCCTTCAGTCACGTTAGCGCAGACGGCGTTAGCATTTAGCCTCTCCCTCTCTCCTCTATAGCTCCAAAACAGGTCAAGATAGAAGCTACCAAGCTCTTCCACGTTTTCCCTATTTAAATATGGTTACGTGAAGTGTTCCACTACAAAGTATAATTACACAAAATGAAACAATGTGGATTTTCTAAGCGGATAAAAGGGGGGACTATATTGTAAGGCGTAATAATACCAGGAGTAGTTCGAAATCCTCGCAGTAATCTTCACTTTACTGCGCGGACGCCAAATTACTCCTGGTATTATTACGCCTTACAATATAGTTCCCCCTTTTATCCGCTTAGAAAATCCACATTGTTTAATTTTGTGTAATTATACTTTGTAGTGCAACACTTCATGTAACCATATTTAAATAGGGAAAACGTGGAAGAGCTTGGTAGCTTCTATCTTGACCTGTTTTGGAGCTATAGAGGAGAGAGGGAGAGGCTAAATGCTAACGCCGTCTGCGCTGTGTTTACGTGACTGAAGGCACGGGGGAAGATCAGACAGGTCTTAAGAACTCGTCAAAGCTCAGGTAAGAACATATCTCAGTATGGAAAAACGGTGGCCTATTCCTTTAATATAGAAGCTGCAGTTACACGTATGACCTGAGGCGGCAGTAGTGAGTATAAAATGACCAACTTGCATCTCACCCTTTTAACAATCTTTGTTGCAGTGACTTTTCAGTTAGAGAAAGGGTTTGCCGGCAATTTTGTTTATGTTGATGCACTTTATTGAAATACACCAAATATGTATTTTTACAGTTTGCAGTTATTTTGTTTTAAATGGGGGAAATTTTTTAATTTGAATCGTAAATTGGGTTTTTTATTTAAAGGGGGGTATTATGCAAAATGGACTTTTTCAAGCTTTCCATCATGTTATTCTGTCACTCCCTCATTAAAAACATGGCTGAAGTGTTGCCTTGGCACATTCACGTATTTTTGAGTAATCTGTAAAAACTCTGACGGCGGCCATTTTAGGGATAGGTTTGCCTGAGTCCTCCTAGGAACGCCCCCACCTCCTGGAGACGCCTCCGAGCTTTCGTCAGCAGAACCCCCTCCCCACTGATGCCACAGACAGCGTGTGGAGGGGGCGTGTCTAAAGGCTCAGAGGTTCTTAAAGAGACAGAGGCCTATTTCAAGACATTCACCACAGCCATTTTGAGAGAGACATTTTATACAAGGCAGTTATTCTAATTTACTGCATTTACAGACCAGCAGAAGGTTTGTCATCATTGTAGTGTGATATAGACTGGTGCTATGTGGCTGAAAAAAGCATAATACCCCCTCTTTAAAAAATCACAGATTTCTTTGGGGGAAACAAATCGCCCAGCTCTAAGCTGTACCAAGGGAGGGAGGAGATGCTGCTTGTTTACACGTTGCTATGACCAGGTAATTAGGGAGACGTTTCATATTAATGAAGCTGTGATGTCCATCTCCTTGTGGTGAGTTACTGTAAGTCCCAGCTCTGACCATTCGCCAAACGTCTCTCCCGAGAAAAAGAAAGAAACATCTGTTGTTCAAGTTTTGGCAACGAACCCTGTTTGGAGGAGCGCCCTCTACAGGTTACAAAAAGAAAATAACTGAACTTATTCCACTGAACGTTTTTATGTCCAGATTGAGAACTTTTTTTCATAATGTCTTATTGGGGGGATTTATAATTGAAATTTGTAACGGTATCTTTTGCTGCCTCTTGGTTTTTAATCTCAGTGGGACTTTCCTGGTTAAATAAAGTTAAAAAAAAAAATTGTACATAAAGTTTACAAACAAAATATATTATATTTGGGTTGAGTTTTTTGTCATTTTTTTGTTAAGTTTTTGTCACATTTTTGCTGAATTTTTGTCACATTTTTGTTTAATTTTTGTTATTTTTTTGTTTAATTTTGTCACATTTTTGCCACATTTTTGTTGAATATTTGTTATTTTTTTGTTTAATTTTTGTCACATTTTTGTCACATTTTTGTCACATTTTTATTGAATTTTTGTTATTTTTTTGTTGAATTTTTGTCACATTTTTGTTGATTTTTTGTCATTTTTTTGTTGAATTTTTGTCACATTTTTGTTGATTTTTTGTCATTTTTTTGTTGAATTTTTGTCACATTTTTGTTTAATTTTTGTTATTTTTTTGTTGAATTTTTGTTATTTTTTTGTTGAATTTTTGTCACATTTTTGTTTAATTTTTGTTGATTTTTTGTCATTTTTTTGTTTAATTTTTGTCACTTTTTTGTTGCGTTTACATCCTTGTTTTCTTCTCATTTTTTGTGGCTGTTTTGGTGCTTTTTTCCCCAAGAAGCTTTTTGATTAGGGTAAAGCCAAACTGGAGAAAATGGGATCCGTTCAGGTGGGAGTTAAGAGGTTAATCTCAATGGGACTTTCCTAGTTAAATGTATATGTCTTGTACACAGTTCCCATAGTCCTACAAATCAATACAGTATAAACTACATGTTAATTGTGTTGCAGCTCTCCTCTGTATCCACCAGGGGTCAGTATGAGTTTAACATTTGATACATCAATAAGAACTGAAGTAGAACTGCAGCAAAACGTAAAGGCAGAGAAAACGTGGTATGTGAGTGTTATTAGTGAGTTATTGATTACATAATAACACAAACCCACGTTATAAAACCACATTATTAAACTGTCAAAGTGCAGAATATTTGACTTGGTTTATGTCTTTTAGCTCAGAGCTGTGTTAACCTCTTACCACCCGCCTAAACCAATGCATTCTTCTTCTTTGGCTGTTATATAGGCCTGTGTAACACCTCATAGTCAGTCCACCCACAAAACTGATCTTTTTCCTCGTGTTGTTGCTGTGTTGTGTCACCTTTTTATGTTTTTTTTTTCTTTTCTTTTTTTTTTTTCATTTTTGTAAATTTTTGTTGAATTTTTGTCACTTTTTTTTGTTGAATTTTTGTCACATTTTTGTAGAATTTTTGTCACTTTTTTTGTTGAATTTTTGTCACATTTTTGTAGAATTTTTGTCATTTTTTTGTTGAATTTTTGTCACATTTTTTTTGAATTTTTTTCAAATTTTTTGTTAATTTTTTATCACATTTTTGTTGATTTTTTGTCACATTTTTTGTTAATTTTTTGTCACATTTTTGTTAATTTTTTGTCACATTTTTGTTAATTTTTTGTCACATTTTTGTTAATTTTTTGTCACATTTTTGTTGATTTTTTGTTATTTTTTTGTTGAGTTTTTGTCACATTTTTGTTGAATTTTTGTCACATTTTTGTTAATTTTTTGTCACATTTTTGTTGAATTTTTGTCACATTTTTGTTAATTTTTTGTCACATTTTTGTAGAATTTTTGTCACATTTTTGTTGAGTTTTTGTCACATTTTTGTTAATTTTTTGTCACATTTTTGTTGATTTTTTGTTATTTTTTTGTTGAGTTTTTGTCACATTTTTGTTGAATTTTTGTCACATTTTTGTTGAATTTTTGTCTTTTTTTGTTGTTGAATTTTTTGTCACATTTTTGTTAATTTTTTGTTATTTTTTTGTTGAGTTTTTGTCACATTTTTGTTAATTTTTTGTCACATTTTTGTTGAATTTTTGTCACATTTTTGTTAATTTTTTGTCACATTTTTGTTGAATGTTTGTCACATTTTTGTTGAGTTTTTGTCACATTTTTGTTAATTTTTTGTCACATTTTTGTTAATTTTTTGTCACATTTTTGTTGAATTTTTGTCACATTTTTTGTTGAATTTTTGTCACATTTTTGTTGAATTTTTGTCTTTTTTTGTTGTTGAATTTTTTGTCACATTTTTGTTAATTTTTTGTCACATTTTTGTTAATTTTTTGTCACATTTTTGTTGAATTTTTGTCACATTTTTGTTGAATTTTTGTCACATTTTTGTTAATTTTTTGTCACATTTTTGTTAAATTTTTGTCACATTTTTGTTGAATTTTTGTCACATTTTTGTTGAATTTTTGTCACATTTTTGTTGAATTTTTGTCACATTTTTCTTGCGTTTACATCCTTGTTTTCTTCTCATTCTCATTTTTTGAAGCTAATCAATAAGCTTCTTTTTCCCCAAGAAGCTTATTGATTAGGGTAAAGCCAAACTGGAGAAAATGGGATCCGTTCAGGTGGGAGTTAAGAGGTTAATCTCAATGGGACTTTCCTAGTTAAATGTATATGTCTTGTACACAGTTCCCATAGTCCTACAAATCAATACAGTATAAACTACGTGTTAATTGTGTTGCAGCTCTCCTCTGTATCCACCAGGGGTCAGTATGAGTTTAACATTTGATACATCAATAAGAACTGAAGTAGAACCGCAGCAAAACGTAAAGGCAGAGAAAACGTGGTATGTGAGTGTTATTAGTGAGTTATTGATTACATAATAACACAAACCCACGTTAAAAAAACACATTATTAAACTGTCAAAGTGCAGAATATTTGACTTGGTTTATGTCTTTTAGCTCAGAGCTGTGTTAACCTCTTACCACCCGCCTAAACCAATGCATTCTTCTTCTTTGGCTGTTATATAGGCCTGTGTAACACCTCATAGTCAGTCCACCCACAAAACTGATCTTTTTCCTCGTGTTGTTGCTGTGTTGTGTCACCTTTTTATGTTTTTTTTTTCTTTTCTTTTTTTTTTTTCATTTTTGTAAATTTTTGTTGAATTTTTGTCACTTTTTTTTGTTGAATTTTTGTCACATTTTTGTAGAATTTTTGTCACTTTTTTTGTTGAATTTTTGTCACATTTTTGTAGAATTTTTGTCATTTTTTTGTTGAATTTTTGTCACATTTTTTTTGAATTTTTTTCAAATTTTTTGTTAATTTTTTTATCACATTTTTGTTGATTTTTTGTCACATTTTTTGTTAATTTTTTGTCACATTTTTGTTAATTTTTTGTCACATTTTTGTTAATTTTTTGTCACATTTTTGTTAATTTTTTGTCACATTTTTGTTAATTTTTTGTCACATTTTTGTTGTTTTTTTGTTATTTTTTTGTTGAGTTTTTGTCACATTTTTGTTGAATTTTTGTCACATTTTTGTTAATTTTTTGTCACATTTTTGTTGAATTTTTGTCACATTTTTGTTAATTTTTTGTCACATTTTTGTTGAATTTTTGTCACATTTTTGTTGAGTTTTTGTCACATTTTTGTTAATTTTTTGTCACATTTTTGTTGATTTTTTGTTATTTTTTTGTTGAGTTTTTGTCACATTTTTGTTGAATTTTTGTCACATTTTTGTTAATTTTTTGTCACATTTTTGTTGAATTTTTGTCACATTTTTGTTAATTTTTTGTCACATTTTTGTTGAATGTTTGTCACATTTTTGTTGAGTTTTTGTCACATTTTTGTTAATTTTTTGTCACATTTTTGTTAATTTTTTGTCACATTTTTGTTGAATTTTTGTCACATTTTTTGTTGAATTTTTGTCACATTTTTGTTGAATTTTTGTCTTTTTTTGTTGTTGAATTTTTTGTCACATTTTTGTTAATTTTTTGTCACATTTTTGTTAATTTTTTGTCACATTTTTGTTGAATTTTTGTCACATTTTTGTTGAATTTTTGTCACATTTTTGTTAATTTTTTGTCACATTTTTGTTAAATTTTTGTCACATTTTTGTTGAATTTTTGTCACATTTTTGTTGAATTTTTGTCACATTTTTGTTGAATTTTTGTCACATTTTTGTTGAATTTTTGTCACATTTTTCTTGCGTTTACATCCTTGTTTTCTTCTCATTCTCATTTTTTGAAGCTAATCAATAAGCTTCTTTTTCCCCAAGAAGCTTATTGATTAGGGTAAAGCCAAACTGGAGAAAATGGGATCCGTTCAGGTGGGAGTTAAGAGGTTAATCTCAATGGGACTTTCCTAGTTAAATGTATATGTCTCGTACACAGTTCCCATACTACAAATCAATACAGTATAAACTACGTGTTAATTGTGTTGCAGCTCTCCTCTGTATCCACCAGGGGTCAGTATGAGTTTAACATTTGATACATCAGTAAAAACTGAAGTAGAACTGCAGCAAAACGTAAAGGCAGAGAAAACGTGGTATGTGAGTGTTATTAGTGAGTTATTGATTACGTAATAACACAAACCCACGTTAAAAAAACAGATTATTAAACTGTCAAAGTGCAGAATATTTGACTCGGTTTATGTCTTTTAGCTCAGAGCTGTGTTAACCTCTTACCACCCGCCTAAACCAAATGCATTCTTCTTCTTTGGCTGTTATATAGGCCTGTGTAACACCTCATAGTCAGTCCACCCACAAAACTGATCTTTTTCCTCGTGTTGTTGCTGTGTTGTGTCACCTTTTTATGTGTTTGTATATGTTTTTATTTTTGTGACATTTTTGTTAATTTTTTGTCACATTTTTGTTAAATTTTTGTCACTTTTTTGTTTAATATTTGTCATTTTTTTTGTTGAATTTTTGTCACATTTTTGTTGAATTTTTGTCATTTTTTGTTGAATTTTTGTCATTTTTTTGTTGAATTTTTGTCACATTTTTGTTGAATTTTTGTTGAATTTTTGTCACATTTTTGTTGAATTTTTGTCACATTTTTGTAAATTTTTCGTCACATTTTTGTTAATTTTTTGTCACATTTTTGTTAATTTTTGTCACATTTTTGTTGAATTTTTGTCATTTTTTGTTGAATTTTTGTCATTTTTTGTTGAATTTTTGTCATTTTTTGTTGAATTTTTGTCACATTTTGTTGAATTTTTGTCATTTTTTGTTGAATTTTTGTCATTTTTTGTTGAATTTTTGTCACATTTTTGTAGATTTTTTGTCACATTTTTGTCACATTTTTGTCACATTTTTGTCACATTTTTGTCACATTTTTGTTGCGTTTACATCCTTGTTTTCTTCTCATTTTTTGCGGCTGTTTTGGTGCTTTTTTCCCCACAAAGCTTTTTGATTCGGGTAAAGCCAAACTGGAGTCAAGAGCTTAAATAATAAAAGCTCCACAAACCTTTTGCAGCGTCGTTGGGGAGGCACTAAAAGCCTTAAAAGTCAGAATACATTCCTGTCATTGTACCCTTGGGCAAGGTGCGTCACCCCTGCTGAACCCTGCCTGTGTGAATGAGAGAGCGTGACTGTGATTTGTGGTGCTCAGAGAGGCTGCAGGCACAGAACCGCAGCCAAAGCTCTGTCAGTCAGCCCCAGGCCAACCAGGGCCTCGCTGCTGTGGTAAACAACTCTGACGGTTCCAAAACGTGCCGTGTTTTCTCAAATATACCCGGGACACATCGACATTTCACCTCCACCTCTCCCTCTAAACAGGAAAGAGCGGAGCAGCGACTGGTCAAGACCTGCAAAATCACTCCACGATCAAATAAAGTGAGGCCCCAGTGCACATCCTTCAGGAATCCCAACTGAAATTTTTATAATTATTTAAAATAAAGTGCATTTTCTCCAGTTTGGCTTTACCCAAATCTAAGATCTTCCTGAAAAATGTGTCAAAATAGCAACAATAATGAGATGAAAACAACAATAAAGTGATGGGCCTAGAACATCTCCCTGAGGAAACCCAACTCAAGTAGTTTGTGAAATACAGATGTCGTAACCACCCGAATGCTACGATCGATTGTACCGGGGCCCAGAGTGAGGCCCCAGAGTGAGGTCCCAGAGTGAGGTCCCAGAGTGAGGCCCCGTGCTGGTGTCTGGACTTTTGTAACACAAGGTTGAACCAGGTAACGTCCAGTTTAATTAAGAGTGTAAACAAACCTCTGCTACGCTAACAGTTCATATCCTCTGCTATGCTAACACACAGGTCATATCCTCTGCTTTATGGAGCTTCTCCACATGAACAATGAAAACATCTGGACATTTTAGTCACAGTCTAGTCTCAGATTTATATTTTTTTTTTTTTATTTTAAGTCCAATTTTAGTCAGCAAAAACATTTCTTTGACTGAGGCCTATTCATATTTCATAAGACCCAAGAACTTCGGTGTATGTTTCCATGGTTACAAGGCAAAAATGACGATATGATGATATGAATTATGATTAAATATCTTAGTTGATGAAATTGACTAATTGACTAAGGATGTAAACACAACAAAAAAGTGACAAAAATTCAACAAAATATGACAAAAATTCAACAAAAAAGTGACAAAAAAGTGACAAAAATTCAACAAAAATGTGACAAAAATTCAACCAAAAAAAGACAAAAATTCAATAAAAAAGTGACAAAAAATCAACAAAAATGTGACAAAAATTCAACAAAAAATGTGACAAAAATTCAACAAAAATGTGACAAAAATTCAGCAAAAAAGTGACAAAAATTCAACAAAAAATGACAAAAATTCAACAAAAAATGACAAAAAATTAACAAAAATGTGACAAAAATTCAGCAAAAAAGTGACAAAAATTCAGCAAAAAATGACAAAAATTCAACAAAAAATGACAAAAAATTGACAAAAATGTGACAAAAATTCAGCAAAAAAGTGACAAAAAATCAACAAAAAATGACAAAAAATTAACAAAAATGTGACAAAAAATTAACAAAAAAGTGACAAAAATTCAACAAAAAATGACAAAAAATTAACAAAAATGTGACAAAAATTCAACAAAAAAGTGAGAAAAATTCAGCAAAAAAGTGACAAAAATTCAACAAAAATGTGACAAAAATTCAACAAAAAATGACAAAAATTTAACAAAAATGTGACAAAAAATTAACAAAAATGTGACAAAAAATTAACAAAAATGTGACAAAAATTCAACAAAAATGTGACTCATTTTTGCCACTATGTTGTTGATTTTTATTTTAATATATTGTTGACAAAAACATTTTAAAGCAGTGGTTCTCAACCTTTTTGGAGCCGCGACCCCTATTATAACAGTTAATCGTGGTCGTGACCACCGCCCCGGTCACACCGTGGGAAAAACAGGGACAATTCTTTAAAAAACAGAATAAAACTAATGGCTAAAATAAAAGGAATCAAATTTAGAACAACTAATGGTACTCTGGTAAAATAGCACATATGCTATAATAAAAATTTTAAAAAATTGCGACCCCCTTGGGAGAACCACTGTTTTAAAGTAACGTTACTTGAGTAAAGACTACTCTCCCCACGTCTGTGCCTAAACGACTTCTCCATCATGTTAAAAGTACTTGTTATTGTAGTATTTTCATCATCTCGTGTCAGCTTTGAGTTTGCGTCACTCCAATAAATCGTCCTTTTGTTTTGTTTTGGTTTCTCACAGCGGCTCCAGAGTGAAGTTTTGCCAACAGCCCCGGGCTCTTCCTGTCAGGAATCGACGCCGCGCTGTGATTGGTCCACGTGGACACGCCTCTGGCTGACGTCACCCCCCCTCCACACACACACACGCCCCCCCCCTCCCTCACAGCTGCCTGCTCTGACAGGTCTGCGATGTGGAGGGAAGGCGTGGGGAAGGCGTGGGGCCACAGAGTCTCAAATATTGACTTTGTGATTAAAGCTGCCGGTCACAAGTCACTGTTATTGTACCATTGAAGACATTAAACTGTGCACGAGAAATGACTATAACCTGTGATGTTACACTGGCCTTTAGTCCTCCAGGCAACAACAGTTTAGATCTGGGTAAAGCCACAAAAACTTGACAAAACGCAACAAATAAGTGACAAATAAAACAACAAAGAAGCGTTAAAAGAACGACAAAAACGTGCCAGGAAAGCAAAAATAATACAACAAAAAACACGAAGAGTAAAAACCCCGGAAAAAAATTCAAGACAATGTGACAAAAATAGTTAGGATCAATCTTGTCGACCTTAGATTTCCAATGAGGCTTATATGAAACACCACTGTCCATTGTAAAAGGCATAACAGAGTAATTATAGTGTTTTTTTTTTTGTAGAACCTGAAGGCCACATGTTGCATCTACAAAGGTGTTTTGAGGCAGGACTAAAGCCCAGTCAAATCAGGCTGTGGTTCCGCATGAAAATAACGACCCAGACCACTTTACCCTAGTTTAGTTTAGTTTATTTGAGCAGTTAAAAAGCTGAAATCATTGCAGTAAAACATTTAATCGTATCACAGTGGTACAGGGAACATATCACAAAGTACAAGATAAAAGAGATGCATGTTTTGCCACAGAGGGCGCAGTGTATTATTGTCTTTGCCCACGAAGAAGAAGTTGATTGTTGTTCTTTGACTTGACTTCAAAAAATAAAAAGATGGCTGACGGGGCAACACGGTCATTTTACGGTGCTGCGGCGGGTAATGTTGTCACGCGCGTAAAATCAGCCTCAGTGTCAGTCATTCATAGAAGAGGTTCAAATTAAAACAAAGAAGAAACTAACGAACTAAAGACTTGCCTCGACAATATTGATTTGCCTCATTGGGAAAAGAGAACCTGTTTCTGAGCGGCTGATTTAACACAGACCAAAACTTACAACTTACTGTTTGAAATGTTTGTATAAATGAACTGTATTTAACAGAAACACAACTACAACGGAAACACAACTACGACAACTGTGTGGATTCATGAAGGACGTCTCGTGCCAAAGGCGATCGTTAAAGTGTGTTTTCTCAGACGTTTCCACTGCCAACACAGTTAACCATTTCCAAAAGGCACTAGTTCTGTATTTAAAAAGCACATTAATACACATATTATCCGTGATCATTTCCATAATTCATTTGTGTATAATGAATGATGTATTTGATTATTATATGATTATATAGTAAGCCCTACAGCAGGGGTCGGCAACGTCAGGCCCGGGGGCCAAATCCGGCCCTTCAGCACAGAACCTCTGGCCCTCAAGATGATTTTGAGAAACAGTATCACACAAATCAGAGAGAACTTTTAACATTATTAGAGTTAAATGGGAGGAAAAAAAGGTAGAAACACTGAGGTCATATATAATGCACAACACTGGCATTTGAAGGAAGTGCACTGGAAAAAGAGTAATCGTTTTAAGGAAGAAATGACATAAATCTACTTGAATTAACAGATTAAATCTAAGGTTTGAGTAGATTTGGTCTGGTCTTAGATCAGATAAAACCTCTAGTGGTCGTTATTCTCTTAATTCAGATAATTTTGTGTCATTTCAAAGGAAAAACAATTATTTGTCTAATTTGAAGTGGGTTTTGTTCTTGTTCCATCGGCGCTGTAGCGTTTGTATCTTGGATTAGTTCAAACGGACTTAAATTCAACATAGAATTTGATGAATTCAAGCCATTTTAAGTCATTTATCTCATTTAAGATGGTCATTTTTCCCGTGTTGTGCTTTACTTTGGGCTAATAATCATAATAATCAGCGCCTTCGGCCCTCGGTCAGTTTACAATAAAGAAAATCGGCCTCCGCTAAGAAAACTTGCCTCCCCCTGCCCGACAGTGCAGTGTCAGGGTGAAGAGCAGCAGCTCCTCATCATTGTTTCATCTCCATCTCCAGTTTATTCCACAATTGTACGGCATTAAGTGTCGGGCGAAAACGTTTCAATGTTGAGCTGTTTCTGAATCCTGAAGTTCAATTCATCTTGTCATTCATAAGGACTTGCGGGGGCTGCCCCTCCCTGAAGGAGCCGGTCTCAGGTGATCTGAGCTGGTCTGGTCTTGTTGAAATCTGAAACTGGAGAAAACGCACCGGGTGAAGGTGGAGGGTGAGACGTTAAACCTCTCTTAACCTCTTAACTCCCGCCTGAACCGAGAGGATCTTTTTCCTCACGTCATCACATTTTTTTTCCATCCTTTTTTTTTTATTGGGTATTCAACTCATTTTTGTCATTTTTTCGTCAATTTTTTATCACATTTTTGTCCAATTTTTGTCATTTTTTTGTCATATTTTTCGTCAATTGTTTGTCAATTTCTTGTGACATTTTTGTAAAAAAAAATGTCAAATTTTATCACATGTATGTCATTTTTTGTCAATTTTTTGTAATTTTTTTGTCAATTTTTTATTACATGTTTGTCTTTTTTTGTCCCCTTTTTTAATTTTTTAGTAATTTTTTAGTAATTTTTTTGTAATTTTGTTGTCATTTTTTTGTCACATTTATGTCATTTTTTTGTCAATTTTTTGTAATTTTTTGTCAATTTTTTATTACATTTTTGTCTTTTTTTGTCACATTTTTGTCTTTTTTTGTCATTTTTTTGTCACATTTTTATCACATTTTTGTCACATTTTTGTAATTTTTTTGTAATTTTTTTGTCACATTTTTGTCATTTTTTCGTCAATTTTTTGTAATTTTTTGTCAATTTTTTGTCAATTTTTTATTACATTTTTGTCTTTTTTTGTCACATTTTTGTCTTTTTTTGTCACATTTTTGTAATTTTTTTGTAATTTTTTTTGTCACATTTTGTCATTTTTTCGTCAATTGTTTGTCCATTTTTTTGTGACATTTTTGTAAAAAATGTCAAATTTTATCACATTTTTGTCATTTTTTTGTAATTTTTTTGTCACATTTCCATCATTGTTTGCGTCTCAGTTTTGTTGCTATTTTCACAGCTTTTTTCCAGAAGCTTTTGGATTGGGGTAAAGCCAAACTGGAGAAAATGTGCTCGGTTCAGGCGGGAGTTAAGGGGTTAAATGGACCTGGGTGAGCATTAAAAAACTTTGTTCACCCCTGAGATTCTGCACCGTGCGGCGACCCCGGGGTCACGAGTTCAGACTCCACAACAAACAAAGTAAATTCAGTGGCGTCTGATTGGACAGAGGGAATAATCTGTTTAAAGTGAGTGCATCGTCTCGGACCCTGGATCCGGTCACGATGACTGTGCGGGAAATGAGATAAAACGGTTTAATCCCAGCTCAGTATCAGCCTGTGAGCGTCTTTGTTCAAAGCGGGTCAAAAGTTTATGCTTGTTTACTGCATTACGAGGTGTTGCATAACTCTGGTCCGGAGCCCGATCGCAGACGGTTGTTCGGTTTGAGTTTGATGCGTAATGATGACTTGCATAGTTTTCAACCAAACCGGGAAAAAGTCAAGTCTTTTTATGTTTTTTTTTTTTTTTTCGGTCACATTTTTGTTGAGTTTTTGAAAAAAATTTTGTTGAGTTTTTGTCACATTTTTGTTGAATTTTTGTCACATTTTTGTTGAGTTTTGTAATTTTTGTTGTTGAGTTTTTGTAATTTTTTTTGTTGAGTTTTTGTCACATTTTTGTTGAATTTTTGTCACATTTTTGTTGAGTTTTTGTAATTTTTTTTGTTGAATTTTTGTCACTTTTTTGTTGAGTTTTTGTCACTTTTTTGTTGAGTTTTGTAAAAAAAAATGTTGCATTTTTTTCACTTTTTGGTTGAATTTTTGTCACATTTTTGTTGAATTTTTTGTCACATTTTTGTTGAATTTTTGTCACATTTTTGTTGAGTTTTTGTCACTTTTTTGTTTAGTTTTTGTCTCTTTTTTGTTTAATTTTTTTCACTTTTTTATTGAGTTTTTGTCACTTTTTTGTTGAAGTTTTGTCACATTCTTGTTGAGTTTTTGTCACATTTTTGTTGAGTTTTTGTCTTTTTTGTTTAATTTTTTTCACTTTTTTGTTGAATTTTTGTCACATTTTTGGTGAATTTTTGTCACATTTTTGTTGAATTTTTGTCACTTTTTTGTTGAATTTTAGTCACTTTTTTGTTGAGTTTTTGTCACTTTTTTGTTGAATTTTGTCACTTTTTTATTGAGTTTTTGCCACTTTTTTGTTGAGTTTTTGTCACTTTTTTGTTGAGTTTTTGTCACTTTTTTGTTGAGTTTTTGTCACATTTTTGGTGAATTTTTGTCAAATTTTTGGTGAATTTTTGTCACTTTTTTGTTGAATTTTTGTCACATTTTTGTCACTTTTTTGTTGAATTTTTGTCACTTTTTTGTTGAGTTTTTGTCACTTTTTTGTTGAAGTTTTGTCACATTTTTGGTGAGTTTTTGTCACTTTTTTGTTGAGTTTTTTTCACTTTTTTGTTGAGTTTTTGTCACTTTTTGTTGAGTTTTTGTCACATTTTTGGTGAATTTTAGTCACATTTTTGTTGAATTTTTGTCACTTTTTTGTTGAATTTTTGTCACATTTTTTTCACTTTTTTGTTGAATTTTTGTCACTTTTTTGTTGAGTTTTTGTCACATTTTTGGTGAATTTTTGTCACATTTTTGTTGAATTTTTGTCACATTTTTGTTGAATTTTTTTCACTTTTTTGTTTAATTTTTGTCACTTTTTTGTTGAGTTTTTTTCACTTTTTTGTTGAATTTTAGTCACTTTTTTGTTGAAGTTTTGTCACATTTTTGGTGATTTTTTGTCACTTTTTTGGTGAATTTTTGTCACTTTTTTGTTGAGTTTTTTTCACTTTTTTGTTGAGTTTTTGTAAAAAAAAATGTTGAATTTTTTACTTTTTGGTTGAATTTTTGTCACATTTTTGTTGAGTTTTTGTCTCTTTTTTGTTGCGTTTACAATATAATTATATTGTTCTGGCTAATGGATATAATAGGACAGAAGGCACGTGTGGCTTAGCTGTGAGTCTTGCCCGGATACCTCCTCGTTTGTCCATTCCTTGTCTCCTGTAGGTCCTCTTGTAGTTTGTATAGAAAAAGGCAAAAAACGCAGCTGTTTTTTTTCTTTTATTTCAACACAACTGTAGATTCTCACTGAAGACGTTTTTAATCTATGAATGAACACATGAGGAATTATGTTTTAAACCTCTCAACACCCGCCTGAACCAAATGCATTCTGTCCTCTTTGGCCGTTATATAGGTCTGTGTAACACCTCATTTGAAAGCTAAGACCCACAAAACTGATCTTTTTCCTCGCGTTGTTGCTGTGTTTGAGTCACCTTTTGTATGTTTTTTTTTTTCTTTGCGGTCACTTTTTTGTTGATTTTTTTTCACTTTTTTGTTGAATTTTTGTCACATTTTTGTGAGTTTTTTTCACTTTTTGTTGAATTTTTGTCACTTTTTATTGAGTTTTTGTCACTTTTTTATTGAGTTTTTGTCACTTTTTATTGAGTTTTTGTCACTTTTTTATTGAGTTTTTGTCACTTTTTTATTGAGTTTTTGTCACTTTTTTATTGAGTTTTTGTCACTTTTTTGTTGAATTTTTGTCACTTTTTTGTTGAATTTTTGTCACTTTTTTGTTGAGTTTTTGTCACTTTTTTGTTGAGTTTTTGTCACTTTTTTGTTGAGTTTTTGTCACTTTTTTGTTGAGTTTTTGTCACATTTTTGTCACATTTTTGTCACTTTTTTATTGAGTTTTTGTCACATTTTTGTTGAATTTTTGTCACTTTGGTTGAATTTTTGTCTCTTTTTGTTGCGTTTACATCCTTGTTTTCTTCTCATTTTGGTCCTTTTTCCCCAAGAAGCTTTTTGATTTGGGTAAAGCCAAACTGGAGAAAATGGGATCCGTTCAGGTGGGAGTTAAGAGGTTAAAGTTTACACAATCCCTCTTTTGATTCAACAAACAAATCAGCTCCAGGGCCTTTGGAACGTTAGAGGAGACGTTCTGTTCCTCTCGTGTCAGTTTGAAACTCTCTGGTTTCACTTTTGTTCTTCTTCGTGTCAGTTTTGTTCTTCTTCGTGTCAGTTTTGTTCTTCTTCGTGTCAGTTTTGTTCTTCTTCGTGTCAGTTTTGTTCTTCTTCGTGTCAGTTTTGTTCTTCTTCGTGTCAGTTTTGTTCTTCTTCGTGTCAGTTTTGTTCTTCTTCGTGTCAGTTTTGTTCTTCTTCGTGTCAGTTTTGTTCTTCTTCGTGTCAGTTTTGTTCTTCTTCGTGTCAGTTTTGTTCTTCTCCGTGTCAGTTTTGTTCTTATCGAGGTCGAGTCACTGATTATCTGTAAACTTTGGAACACGCCTGACCTCCTGCTGTCGTCACGCCTGCACATGTCACACAGATGTTAGACAGATGTTAGACAGATCATCTACACTGTACCAAAGCTGCAAAAAAAGTGATTAAAAAGCTTTTAGATTTGGGTAAAGCTGAGCTGGTTAAAGTGGGGGGTCAGAGGTCAAATGTTTTGGTCTCATACACACGTCTCACATTCTGCACAGGGGGGTTTCGTTTCTTAACTTTATGGGAGCTGCGTTGTCACGGTAACGCAAACAACAACAAACTCCTGGTTTATGATCGATAAGAGTTCAGAATCAGACGCCTGATTAGAACATGTAAAAAATATGTACAATAGGTTCCGGAAAAAGAGCTTCTTAATCTCAGTGGGACTTTCTTGGTTACCTTTTTTATGTTTTTTTTTTTCTTTTCGGTCACATTTTTGTTGAGTTTTTGTAATTTTTTTGTTGAGTTTTTGTCACATTATAGTTGAATGTTTTTCACTTTTTGGTTGAGTTTTTGTCACATTTTTGTTGAATTTTTGTCACATTTTTGTTGAATTTTTTCACTTTTTTGTTGAGTTTTTGTCACATTTTTGTTGAATTTTTGTCACATTTTTGATGAGTTTTTGTCACATTTTTGATGAGTTTTTGTCACTTTTTTGTTGAATTTTTTTCACTTTTTGGTTGAGTTTTTGTCACTTTTTGGTTGAGTTTTTGTCACTTTTTGGTTGAGTTTTTGTCACTTTTTTGATGAGTTTTTGTCACATTTTTGATGAGTTTTTGTCACATTTTTGTTGAATTTTTGTCACATTTTTGTTGAATTTTTGTCACTTTTTTGTTGAATTTTTGTCACTTTTTTGTTGATTTTTTGTCACTTTTTTGTTGAATTTTTGTCACTTTTTTGTTGAATTTTTGTCACATTTTTGTTGAGTTTTTGTCACTTTTTTGTCGAGTTTTTTTTCAGTGTAAATATTTTAGACACTCCCTGATGTAAAAAACAACCAAAAAACTGCTAAAAGTTTAAATAAGTAAGTAAACTTTATTTGTATAGTGCTTTAAACAGACACAAAGTCACAAAGTGCTTCACAGTAATAAGAAAACATCTTAAAAACATATCATGTGCCGACAGTGATAGCAGCGTGAGTTGATTGGACCAGAATGCTTTTGTAAACAAATGTGTTTGTTTTTAGGCGCTTTTTAAAAATGTCCACGGAGTCTCGAGAGCGCGAGTCGAGTGGGAGTTCATTCCAGAGTCGGGGCGCGGCAGCTTTGAATGAGCGATCGCCCTGAGTTTTAAAACAGGTACATGGAACCATCGATAGGTTCTGCACAGACGATCTCAAGCTCCGGGTCGGGCTGTAGGGTTTTATGAGCTCAACAATGTAAGAGGGAGCTTGACCATGTAGGGCTCGAAAAGTTAGCACCAAGATTTTAAATTGAACACGGAATTCAACGGGGAGCCAGGGGAGAGATTTCAACACAGGAGTGATGTGGGCCCTCCTGTCGGTGCTGGTTAAAAGTCTTGCGGCCGAGTTTTGGACTGACTGCAACCGAGCCAGCTCTTTTTTGTTGAGGCTTGTGAAGAGGCTGTTGCAGTAGTCCAGGCGGGTGGACACAAATGCATGAATAATCATTTCAAGCTCTTCTCTGGGCATCCTGGACTCCTTTTTTGTCACATTTGTATTGAGTTTTTGTCACTTTTTTGTTGAGTTTTTGTCACTTTTTTGTTGAGTTTTTGTAATTTTTTTTGTAGAATTTTTTTCACTTTTTTGTTGATTTTTTTGTCACATTTTTATTGAGTTTTTGTCACTTTTTTATTGAGTTTTTGTCACTTTTTTGTTGAGTTTTTGTATTATTTTTTTTATAATTTTTTTCACTTTTTTGTTGATTTTTTTGTCACATTTTTATTGAGTTTGTGTCACTTTTTTGTTGAGTTTTTGTAAAAAAAAATTTAGAATTTTTTTCACTTTTTGGTTGAATTTTTGTCACTTTTTTGTTGAGTTTTTGTCACATTTTTATTGAGTTTTTGTCACTTTTTTATTGAGTTTTTGTCACTTTTTTGTTGAGTTTTTGTAATTTTTTTTGTAGAATTTTTTTCACTTTTTTGTTGATTTTTTGTCACATTTTTATTGAGTTTTTGTCACATTTTTATTGAGTTTTTGTCACATTTTTATTGAGTTTTTGTCACTTTTTTATTGAGTTTTTGTCACTTTTTTGTTGAGTTTTTGTCACTTTTTTGATGAGTTTTTGTAATTTTTTTTGTAGAATTTTTTTCACTTTTTGGTTGAATTTTTGTCACTTTTTTGTTGAATTTTTGTCTCTTTTTTGTTGCGTTTACATCCTTGTTTTCTTCTCATTTTGGTGCTTTTTTCCCAATAAGGTTTTTGATTTGGGTAAAGCCAAACTGGAGAAAATGGGATCCGTTCAGGTGGGAGTTAAGAGGTTAAAGTTTACACAATCCCTCTTTTGATTCAACAAACAAATCAGCTCCAGGGCCTTTGGAACGTTAGAGGAGACTTTCCGTTCCTCTAGTGTCAGTTTGAAACTCTCGGGTTTCACTTTTGTTCACACAAATGCATGAATAATCATTTCACGCTCTTCTCTGGGCATCCTGGACCTGAGCTTGGCGATGTTGCGCAGCTGAAAGAAGCAGTTCTTTACCAGCCGTCTACAGTGTTTCTCCAGGGACATGGATTCATCAAAGATCACCCCTAAGTTCCTCTGCTTTGCTTTGGCTGAGAGGCCCGAGTCACCCGAGAACTGTTTGATAGCGGGGGTAGCACTATCTGGGGCGATGATAAGTGTTTCCGTTTTGGCGGAGTTCAGTTGAAGGCTATTTTCACTTAACCACTGCTTCACTTGTGTGAGACACTTGAGTAAGGAGCTCAGTCCCACGTTTCCATCTGCCTCATGATCACAGAGTAAAGAGTAAATCACTAGAGTACTGACACTTCAAAATAAAGTAACTCAAGTAAAAAGTAATGTGAGATAAATCACATTTTCAAGTCTATTTATACAGCACATTTCATGTCATTATGGGCCTCACAACAACAACAAACACAAAAAATAATGACAATTAAAAGCAAATCAATATACACTTACTATCTACATAAGGATATTATTATTATCAGTAAGTAACCTTAAGCAGAGCTGTTTTAAAGTCTCTGAGCGACAGGAAGTCAGTGCAGAGACCGGAGCACTGGACTAATATGGTCGTATTTCCTGGTTCTGGTCAGGCCTCGAGCAGCAGCGTTCTGGATGTTCTGCAGCTCTGACAGTGAGCAATAATCTAACCGACTGGAAACACATAATCTCCCCAAGTCTGGTTTAGACGCCATGTTTTTATATTTTAAGAATCTCTTTTAGATGGAAATCGGCCACTGAGTCCATGATTACTTAGATTTCTAACGTGATTTTTAGGTTCTAGTGAAAGAGACGACCAATGACAAGCTTTTACATTTTAAAAGTTACTCAAGTGCATGTTAACCTCTTAACTCCCGCCTGAACCGAGAGGATCTTTTTCCTCACGTCATCAGATTTTTTTTTTCATTCAACTCATTTTTGTAACTTTTTTGGTAATTTTTTTGTCACATTTTTAATCACATTTTTGTCCTTTTTTTGTCACATTTTTCTCACATTTTGTCACATTTTTGTCTTTTTTTTTTGTCATTTTCTGTCACATTTTTGTCGTTTTTTCGTCAATGTTTTTTCACATTTTTGTAATTTTTTTGTCTTTTTTTTTGTCAGTTTTTGTCAGGTTTTTTGTCAATTTTTTATCACATTTTTATCACATTTTCTCACATTTTTGTCGTTTTTTCGTCATTTTTTTAATCAAATTTTTTTCATTTTTTTGTCAAATTTTTTTAAATTTTTTTGTCATTTTTTCGTAATTTTTTAAAATCGAATTTGTGTCATTTTTTGTCATTTTTTTGGTCAAAGTTTTATCAGATTTTTGTAATTTTTTGTCACATTTTTGTCATTTTTTCGTCCATTTTTCGTCAATTTTTTGCCAATGTTTTCCCACTTTTTTCTCACATTTCCATCATAGTTTTCGTCTCAGTTCTGTCGCTATTTTCACAGCTTTTTTTCCAGAAGCTTTTGGATTGGGGTAAAGCCAAACTGCATAAAACGTCCTCGGTTCAGGCGGGAGTTAAGGGGTTAAAGAGAACGTAGAGTAGAAGTATTTACACGCCTCTCAGCATGTGGAAACCAAACCAGCCTATTTGTGGTGCAGCTGGTCGAGCGGGTCGTCTCGGGATCGGAAGGTCATGGGTTCGAATCCCTCCTCCCCTCCAGTGTCTGTGTTCACTGGTGTATGAATGAGAGGGGGAAACTGTAAAGGTAAAGCACATTTAACTTGAGTAAATGTCGTGTTTGCTCTGCCCACGAGTCCGGGGTGAGTGAACTTCTCGGGCACAGTCGAAGCCCATTCAAGGCGAACCTGAACCCCGACACTCGCCTCTAAATATAGAGCTGAGGTCAGCGGCGGATTTACTGTATTCACAGCTGCTGCGCTTTAAACGGACTAATCACATTTCCAAATATCAGATTCTACGAAAGGTCTACGCTCACCAACCGCCGGCCCGCGGGCGAGCGGCGGCCGGAGGATTCTCCCACGGTTTAAAGGAGAGAAATGTAGAGCCGCAGAGCCGTGGGAAGATAGTTTAGTTAGGGGGCGCTGAGGGACAAAATGTACACCCAAAATACTTTTTCTGTGCATGAATCCTATTTATTAACCTCTTAACTCCAGCCTGAACCGAGAGCATTTTCTCCAGTTCAGCTTTACCCAAATCCTGTAGGCCAGAGTAACGCCTCATTTGAAAGACCTACAAAACTAAATTGATCTTTTTCCTCACATCATCAGTTTTTTTTTATTGTGGAGCAGTCGTCTCATTTTTGTCAAATTTTCGTGAGTTTTTTGTCACATTTTGGTCAAATTATTTGCATTTTTTTGTCAAATTTTTGTCACTTTTTCGTCCATTTTTTTCTCAATTTTTCCTCCAATTTTTCTCACTTTTTTGTCAAATTTTTCTCACTTTTTTGTCAAATTTTTCTCACTTTTTTGTCAATTTTTTGTCCATTTTAGTCATTTTTCTGTACATTTTTTTGTACATTTTTTGGAAAAAAATTGTCACTTTTTCGCCAATTTTTTCTTACTTTTATCACATTTTCATCCTTGTTTTCGTCTCAGTTTTGTTGCTGTTTTCAAACCTTTTTTCCAAAAGCTTTTGGATTGGGGTGAAATTTTTTTTAATCTTTTTCCTCACATCATCAGATTTTTTTTCATCACTTTTAAAAAAAAAATTGTCAATTTTTTGTCAGTTTTTCGTCAAATTATTCGCATTTTTTTGTCAAATTTTAGTCATTTTTTTCACTTTTTCGTCCATTTTTTCTAAATCTTTAGTCAAATTTTTCTCACTTTTTTGTAAATTTTTTGTCAATTTTTGTCATTTTTTTGTAATTTTTTTTTTTATTTTTTGTCACTTTTTCGTCAAATTATTCGCACTTTTTTGTCAAATTTTTCTCACTTTTTTGTCATTTTTTTGTAAATTTTTTGTAAATTTTTTGTCACTTTTTCGTCAATGTTTTCTCACTTTTTTAACATTTCCATCCTTGTTTTCGTCTCAGTTTTGTTGCTGTTTTCCAACCTTTTTTCCAGAAGCTTTTGGATTGGGGTGGAAAAAAAAAGATATTTTTCCTCACATCATCCGATTTTTTTTCATCACTTTTTTAAAAAAATTTGTCCATTTTTTGTCACTTTTTCGTCAAATTATTCGCATTTTTTTGTCAAATTTTTGTCATTTTTTTCACTTTTTCGTCCATTTTTTCTAAATCTTTAGTCAAATTTTTCTCACTTTTTTGTCAATTTTTTGTAAATTTTTGTCATTTTTTTGTACATTTTTTGTAATTTTTTTGTAAATTTTTTGTCACTTTTTCGTCGATGTTTTCTCACTTTTTTCACATTTCCATCCTTGTTTTTGTCTCAGTTTTGTTGCTATTTTCACACCTTTTTCCCAGAAGCTTTTGGATTGGGGTAAAGCTGGAGAAAATGTGCTCGGTTCAGGTGGGAGTTAAGGGGTTAAAATTGCCTGCAGTTCACAAACTATCCACCGGGGGGTGCTGCAGCGCCCTCAGCACCCTGGGTTCCCACGGCCTTGTAGAGTCGTGACTAAACCTGGGACTTTGCTCGGCTGCTTTGACCTGATCGATCATCAGCTCCTCCTGGATCAGCTCGAGTGTGATGGATTTGAAGTCTCATCTATTTGGCGGTTACAGAGTCATTCACCCCTTAACTCCCACCTGAACCGAGCACATTTTCTCCAGCTTTACCCCAATCCAAAAGCTTCTGGGAAAAAGGTGTGAAAATAGCAACAAAACTGAGACGAAAACAAGGATGAAAATGTGAAAAAAGTGAGAAAACATTGACGAAAAAGTGACAAAAAAATGAAAAAAAAATTGACAAAAAAGTGAGAAAAATTGACAAAAAATTGACAAAAAAGTGAGAAAAAAGTGAGAAAAACTTGACGAAAAATTTAGAAAAATTGATGAAAAAGTGATAAGAATTTGACAAAATAATGCGAATAATTTGACGAAAAATTGACAAAAAATGTACGAAAAATGTACAAAAAAATTACAAAAAATTAACAAAATATTTACAAAAAAATGACAAAAATGGAAAAAAAATTGACAAAAAAGTGAGAAATATTTGACGAAAAATTGAGGAAAAAATGGACGAAAAAGTGATAAGAATTTGACAAAAAAATGCGAATAATTTGACAAAAAATTTACAAAAAAATTACAAAAAATTTACAAAAAAATGGACGAAAAAGTGATACGAATTTGACAAAAAAATGCGAATAATTTGATGAAAAAGTGACAAAAAAGTCACGAAAATTTGACAAAAATGAGACGACTGCCCTACAAAAAAAGGGATTTTGAGAAATGTATTATATATTATAAATCAGAGAGTACTTTTAACATTATTAGAGTTAAATCAATGTCAATGAGGTCATATATTATGTACAACACTGGCATTAAGAAGGAAGTGCACTGGAAAAAGAATAATCATTTTAAGGAAGAAATGACATAAATCTACTTGAATTAAGAGATTAAATCTAAGGTTTGAGTTGATTTGGTCTGGTCTTGGATGAGATAAAACCTTTAGTAGTCGTTATTCTCTTAATCTCAATGAGTTTTATCCTGGATAAATAAAGGACAAATATTTTTTTTTTTTAATTCAGACAATTTTGTGTAATTTCAAGTGAAAAACAATGGGCTATATGCACAGTGACCCCACGTGATTTCCGCCTGGACAGTCAGCCAGAGGCTGTCCTTCCTGTCTGTCATCTCTTCCCATTAAAAATGAGCAGGTCCCACAGAAATGAAGCAATAGCTTAAGATTTGGTAAAGGACGGCGAGTAAAAGTTCGGATGTGGCTGGAGCAGGTTAGAAAATATTACGTGAGACGTAACGACTTCACTGGAGGAAACCTCCGTGTTCATAACGGTGGATGTTTTTGTCTTGAAGCTAACGCGGCTAACAAAATAAAAAATAAAACTAGCGCAAAGTTTAGAACGAGCCTGCGCAAAAAAGAATCGTCCTGTTAGTAGTTTAAATAATATTTACTTGTTTACATGTTATATTATCATTTTTCAACACTAGCCTTTAGCTCTAAGATAAAAGCTCCTACCTTACGACAGCTGGCGTTTCCTTTGGGTGCTGGATTCACAGCGAACATGATGTTTGTAATACGTTGCTGTGACTGTCCATCAGTAACTCGTTGTCCTTAACCAGATCCTGAGCTATCGCTATTTTTGTGTGGGAACCTGCTAATTGTGAACGTAAACGACCAGCGACAGGAAGTGCTGCGTCTGGCTGACTGTCCAGGAAGACGTCACGTGGGGAAACTGTGCATATAGCCTATTATTTGTCTGATTTCAAGTGGGTTTTATTCTCATTGGCGCTTTAGCATTTGTGTCTTAGTTCAAACCAACTGAAATTCAACATAGAAGAACTTTTATTCAAGCAATTTTAAGTCATTTATCTAATTTAAGACGTTCATGTTTCCAGATTTGTGCTTTACTTTGGGTGAATAATCATCGGCTTTGGCCCTCGGTCTCTTTACAATAAAGAACCACCGCTTTAGGGGACAGTGTCTGCATCATATCACACCGTACTTTGGATTTGGATTCCCTTTAACCTCGTCACACTCACTTATCAAAGCTGACGACGATTCCACAGGCTCTGAACGGCACGTATCCCATTTGTTGAAATGTTGCGACTGCTGAGGCTCAAGGACTGTTTAGACTCTTTCACAGAGATTAGACTCGATACTGGGACAGAGAGTCTCCACATGCTACGTTTTAAGATCAATGTTCCATATCCACTTGATGTTCAAAGAAGGTCCTTTTTCCAAGAGGCTTTTCTAAATACAAAGTGTCAGATTTTCACATTCTTCCACCATTCGTCTTTGCAGAGTCGATGTCGGTCAGGGGCGGACTGGCCATAGTGGGGCAAAAAAGTATTTAGTCAGCCACCAATTGTGCAAGGTCAGTAATTTTCCTCATAGGTTCACTTCAACTGTGAGAGACAGAATGTGAAGAAAAAAAATCCAGGAATTCATATTGTAGGATTTTTAAAGAATTCATTTGTAAATTATGGTGGAAAATAAGTATTTGGTCAATAACAAAAATTCAACTCAATACTTTGTAATATAACCTTTGTTGGCAAATAACAGAGGTCTAACGATTACTATAGGTCTGTCCCAGGTTTGCACACACAGTAGCTGGTATTTTGGCCCATTCCTCCATGCAGATCTTCTCCAGAGCAGTGAAGTTTCAACTCCCTCCACAGATTTTGAGGTCTGGAGACTGGCTAGGCCACTCCAGGACCTTCAAATGCTTCTTACGGAGCCACTTGGTGTGAAAAAATCAACTGCGGGAGCAATTATCAGAAAATGGAAGACATACAAGACCACTGATATTCTCCCTCGATCTGGGGCTCCACGCAAGATCTCATCCCGTGGGGTCAAAATGATCATGAGAACGGTGAGCAACAATCCCAGAACCACACGGGGGGGCCTGGTGAATGACCTGCAGAGAGCTGGGACCAAAGTAACAAAGGTGACCATCAGTAACACACGACAACGACAGGGAATCCCAGACGTGTCCCCCATGTCCAGGCCCGTCTGAAGTTTGCCAGAGAGCACATGGATGATACAGGGTTAGTGCTAGATCGTCTGCTCCGGAGGGACAGTCTGTGAAAACGTGAGATATCATGACACAAATTAAGGTTAGGGCCAGGGAAGTGGTTAACCTCTTAACTCCCGCCTGAACCGAGAGGATCTTTTTCCTCACGTCATCAGATTTTTTTTCCAACATTTTTTTGTTGGGTGTTCAACTCATTTTTGTAACTTTTGTAATTTTTTAATCCCATTTTTGTCATTTTTTCGTCAATTTTTTGTCACATTTTTTGCACTTTTTTGTCACATTTTTGACATTTTTTGGTCATTTTTTTGTCAATTTCTTGTGACATTTTTGCCACTTTTTCATAAATTTTTCGTCACTTTTTTGTCTATGTTTTCTCACTTTTTTGTCACATTTCCATCATTGTTTTATTGCTATTTTCACAGCTTTTTTCCAGAAGCTTTTGGATTGGGGTAAAGCCAAACTGGAGAAAATGTGCTCGGTTCAGGTGGGAGTTAAGGGGTTAACTTTAAGGATTAGGGTTAGGATTATGTGTATTTTTAGACAAACCAACTCATAGATCTATACAAACTCACAGCAGACCGTCCCTCCGGAGCATACGATCTAGCACTAACCATGATACAGCAGAGGATTGGGAGAATGTCATGTGGTCAGATGAAACCAAAGTACAACTTTTTGGTATAAACTCAACTCGTCGTGTTTGGAGGAAGAAGAATACTGAGTTGCATCCCGAGAACACCACACTACTGTGAAGCATGGGGGTGGAAACATCATGCTTTGGGGCTGTTTTTCTGCTAAGGGGACAGGACGACTGATCCGTGTTAAGGAAAGAATAAATGGGGCCATGTATCGGGAGATTTTGAGCTAATACCTCCTTCCATCAGTGAGAGCTTTGAAGATGAAACGTGGCTGGGTCTTCGAGCATGACAATGATCCCAAACACACCGCCCTGGCAACGAAGGAGTGGCTCCGTAAGAAGCATTTGAAGGTCCTGGAGGGGCCTAGCCAGTCTCCAGACCTCAACCCCATAGAAAACCTGTGGAGGGTGTTGAAACTTCACTGCTCTGGAGAAGATCTGCAGGAGGAATGGGCCAAAACACCAGCTACTGTGTGTGCAAACCTGGTACAGACATTATAATCGTTTGACCTCTGTTATTGCCAACAAAGGTTATATTACAAAGTATTGAGTTGAATTTTTGTTATTGACCAAATACTTATTTTCCACCATAATTTACAAATAAATTCTTTAAAAATCCTACAATGTGAATTCCTCGATTTTTTTTTCACATTCTGTCTCTCACAGTTGAAGTGAACCTATGATGAAAATTACAGACCTCTGTCATTATTTTAAGTGGGAGAACTTGCACAATTGGTGGCTGACTCAATACTTTTTTGCCCCATTGTATGTCCATTCTGGAAGAGCTCAGAAGGGCCACTGGCTCTCGGGCCACCGGTCTGGCCTTTCCATTTTCTCCTCTTATCCCCCGCCTTAACCGAGCTTTACCTAAATCTAAAAGCTTAAAAGAAAAGAATCAAAACAGCGACGAAAATGAGGATGAAAACGGAACAAAAATGTGCCAGGAAAGCAACGAAAACACGACAAAAAAGAGACGAAAACACAACAAAGCAATGGAAAAAAAGCAATGGAAAAAAGCCACACAAGCACAATACGAAAGTGACACAAAAGTGACGAAAACACAACGAATACACGACAAAAACGTGACAAAAATGCGGCGACAACGTGACAAAAAGTTTCAATCACTTTTGTAAGTCTTAGCTTTCAAATCAGGCGTTACACTGTTGCTCTTCGGTCAAGAAGCTTTTAGATTTGGGTAAAGCCGAACTGGAGAAAATGCACTCGGTTAAGGGTTAAATATGTGTTTGTGGAAGTGTCGCATTTACACTAGTTTGGGCCGGGCTGGTCCAGAGTCCAGGGCCGTTTTGACCATTGAGAACATTGAGGACATTGAGGAGGTGGACAGTTTCAAGTACCTGGGTGTTCACCTCAACAATAAACTGGACTGGTCCCACAACACCAACTCCCTGTACAAGAAGGGCCAAAGTCGCCTCCACCTTCTGAGGAGACTGAGGTCCTTCTGAGGAGACTGAGGTCGTTCGGAGTGAGCAGGCCTCTGCTCAGGACTTTTTATGACTCTGTGGTGGCCTCTGCTCTCCACTACACTGCCGTGTGCTGGGCCCCGGGCAGCACAGGGCGGGACAAGAACAGACTGAACAAGCTGGTCAGGAGGGCCAGCTCCGTCCTGGGCCCCCTGGACTCTGTGGAGGAGGTGAGGGACAGGAGGGTGTTAGCCAAGCTCACCTCCATCATGGACAACACCTCCCACCCACTGCACCAGACTGTAGAAGAGCTGAGCAGCTCTCTCAGTGGCAGACTGAGACACCCTCAGTGCAGGACGGAGCAGGTCCTTCATCCCCACTGCTGTCAGACTGTACAATAAGACTGTGAAGCAACATGTGCAATAATCTCTGCATCAGCTGCACTTCATTAACTCTGAGTGATCTTCTTGAACGCCGACTGTAACAAGTGAATTTCTCCTTTGTGAGATCAATAAAGGATTATCTTATCTTATCTTTTTCAGTCCCAGTCCAGTCCCTGATGTCGGTGAATCACATGATCCCTCCCGTTTGTCCACAGTCAGTTTAATCAAACATCTCCAGATCGTAACATTATGTGAAGGGAAAAGGTCAGTTCTTGCAGATAAAATGTTACTTTAGAAAACCTCTCCCAGACCCAACAATGTTACTAACGATTAATCCTCTTCATGTCCGGATCCTTTGAACCAAATTTCAGAAATCTCAACCTCTCGACCTCATTCTGAGACAAACTGAAGGTCCAGTTTAAAAAATACTGGACCGAAGATGAACTTGGAAATGGGCCGAGGCAAACTCTGACTAAAGCTACTGCTTACTTCCCCCCACTCCTTTTCAGACGGCCTCATTTAAAATGTGCAAAAGGTAAAACAAAATTTGTCCAAAGACGTAAATGTGTTGAGTATCTGAAACTGAGCTCACAACGGCCACAATCACGGCAGGTTGTATTTTGAGTTCGTATGAGTTTGTGTTTTTTATGTTTTGTTCATGGTCCGAATAAAAATCTTACAATACAATACAAAACAAACCGTAATGCACGTATTTAACCCCACTGTGTTCAATAAGACGCACATCCAAAGAGACACAGCTGATCAAACTGAAGCGGTCGGACCAGTTTGACCTGAACGTGTGGGTTCACCTGGAAACAGCGTCAAAATAAACAGTTTCACAATCGCTGGGTTGGGTTTTAGGATTTCCCTGGTCTGATAATAACAAACATCATTTATTTTCGGGTTCTTTTAGCCCAGGGTTAGGGTTAGGGTTAGGCAGGTTTGCTCGGTGGAGCCGGTTTTCTTCATCGTCAAAAGACCGAGGGCCGGACCCTCCAATCGAAGCAATTGAAGTAAAGCATCACTTTCTACATATGCCAGTGTTGTACATCATATACTGGAAAAATGTCCATCGTAAATGAGATAAATGACTTCAAATCGCTTGAATAAAGTGTTTTTTTTATGTTACATTTGAGTCTGTTTGAACTAATCTATGATCAGATAAAAACACCAATGCCGATGGAACAAACAGAAATCCCACTGGAAATTAAACAAATTAAATTTTCTGTAAAAAAATGTATTATTCACTTGAAATTATACAAAATAATCTGAATTAAGAAAAAACTTGTGCTTGTTTCATTGGCAAGAATAGATTTTATCCACTTTAAGGCCAAACCAAATCCACTCAAACTTTAGATTTAATCTCTTAATTCAAGTAGATTTAAGTCATTTCTTAGTATTCTTTGAGTATTATTTTAGGATTATAGTCTAAAAAGCGGCTCTGCTAAGACATTTTAAGGAATTGACAGTATTTTTCACATTTCTAGAGCACTTGAACCGAGCACATTTTCTCCAGCTTTACCCCAGTCCAAAAGCTTCTGGAAAAAAGGTGTGAAAATAGATACGAATAGAGACGAAAACAATGATGGAAATGTGACAAAAAAGTGAGAAAACATTGACGAAAAAGTGACAAAAAATTGACAAAAAATGACAAAAATGGACAAAAATTTGACAAAAAAATTAGAAAAAAATGACAAAAAATGACAAAAAATTGATACGAATTTGCCAAAAAAAATGCGAATCATTTGCCGAAAAAGTGACAAAAAAAGTCGCGAAAAGACTAAAATTTAAGATTTTTTGACATTTTCGTCGAAAGACTAAAACTAAATTAAAATATCTTGTCAAAATTAACACTGGTTGCAGTGATTCTTTTTCCTCCAATTTTGTTCTTCGGTCACTTTTTTACTGTTTCCATCCACATTATCTTCTCGTCTGTTGCTATGTTGACGCTCTTCTAGAAGTTGCTAGTTTTGGGTAAAGCCGCACTGGAGGAAATGTGCTCGGTTCAGGAGGTTAAAACATCAGCAAAACAAAAATGCAACTCAAACTATTGCTGAAAATATGCAACGTGGCTTTAACCCACTCAAGTGTTTCCTGATAAATAATATCTGTAGTGGCTCATTTCAACAGCCACAGTGAGCCAGATGCGAAAGGTTTCTTACACTGAAGACCAGGGAGACGTAATCCAGTGAAGTCCATTTATTAGACAAAAATAAATAATGAACATTACATTCTCTTAGTAGCAACAGGTAGAAAATCTGTTTGCTCCCACACCTGAACTCAGCTCAACACTGATGACATCAGAGGTGTCTAAGTAATGGGAGGGACTTAGATTGAGGGCTTTTTTACCTCTTTTAACGCTTTTACCTTTTAGCATTAGTCTTTTAAACTGTAGTTTTTAAGCTTAGCTTTTAGACTTTTAAACCTTTGCTGCTTTTTAACCAAAAAACTATTTAATATTTTTAACTTTAACTTAAAACGCTTTTTAGCATTTCAACTGCATTGGCTCTCACATTCCCGGCCCTTAATGTTTAATTCTGTAGAGATTAAGCATTATCAAAAACAAATTGAGAGCTCTTATCTTCATGGAAACATTGTACATTGGAAACATAACATTATTAGTCTTTCAGTCTTTGTTTTGGCTCTGACCTGCCTCCTGTAGCAGGCAGAGCTTGTTCACAGGTCTCTCCAGAGTACTGGACTTTGTCTTCAGCACCACTCTGCGTACCAATCCTGTGGCATCAGGCAAAGTTTGGATGATTCTTCCCATAGTCCATGTGTTTCTGGGAGTTGTGTTGTCCATTATAAGCACCACGTCTCCTGTTTGTATGTTTCTTTTTTGTGCAGACCATTTCTGGCGTTCCTGGAGGAGAGGTATGTACTCACGAGTCCATCTGGTCCAAAAGAGGTTTGCAAGATATTGTACTTGCCTCCATCTTCGTCTTGAGTACAGATCGTTAGTGTTGAAAACTCCAGGAGGTAAATTAGGCTGCGTTTTCATCAGAAGTAAGTGGTTTGGTGTGAGTGGCTCAAGATCATGTGGACTGTCCGATAGTGTTGTTATTGGCCGGCCATTAATGATGCTCTCTACTTCACAGAGGAGTGTATGCAAACTGTCATCCGTGAGTGACTGTTCTTTCAGAAGGGCTGAAAGTATTTTGCGGACGGAGCGAATTTGCCTTTCCCATATCCCTCCTTGATGAGAGGCTGTTGGACTGTTGAAGATCCATGTTATGCCTTTTTGTTGCATGTTCTTTTCAATCTGTGACTGGTTCAGCTCTTTTAGTGCTGCTTTTAACTCTCTGTCAGCGCCAACAAGATTTGTGCCATTGTCCGAGCGTATGATTTCCACTTGTCCTCTTCTGCTGATGAATCTGCGAAGAGCATTAATGCAGGAGCTAGTGTCCAGACTGTCTGCAACCTCAATATGCACAGCTCTTGTAGTTAGACAGGTGAATAAGACGCCATACCTTTTGACTGTGACCCGGCCCCGTTTGACCTCAAAGGGTCCGAAGTAGTCCATACCCACATTCGTGAATGGCGGGTGATCTGGTATCAGGCGATCTTCTGGCAAACTAGCCATTTTCTGCTGTCCAGGCTGGCCATATAACTTTCTGCATACTATGCACTTTGACAGAAGTTTTCTGATTTTTGAAGTGACTTGAGGGATCCAATATTTTTGGCGTGACTTTGAGAGGACATAATTGCGCCCACAATGCCCAATCTTTTCATGTATGTCTTGAAGGATGAGAGCGGCAACTCTGGAGTGTTTGGAGAGGATTGCAGGGTGCTTACTGTGCTCTGGCATTGCTGCTTTCTTCAGTCGCCCTCCCACTCTGAGAATGCCTTGCTGCAGGACTGGGTCAAGTTTGTACAATTGACTGTTTCTTTTGACTTGCTGATTTCTTTGCAGAGCCTGCAGTTCTTCATCGTACCACTGATGTTGGCTGTAGCGTATAAGTTCATTTTCAGCTTCTTGTAAGTCTTTTAAGGTGAGCCTTTCTTTGTGCAGTTTGTTCATGTACTGCTTCACTCGATGCTCCACCTGTTTCATTAGTTTTGCTGGATCTTTTTCTGTTTTACTCAGTGCGCCCTGTAACTCTTTTCTTTTTTCTTTCCGTTGGGTCAGTGTTTCTTTTATTTTTGAAAGCCATGTAAGTGCTCTTCTTAACTTGTCCCAACTGGAGTAGAAATCAATCAGCGTGCTGAGAGGATGTTCCCTTTCTTGAACTCCCACATTGTTGACTGTGATAGCTTTGTTTTTGACCTCTGGGTCATCTGGGTGGAGTTCACTGTGAATGTTTGGTGCTTTTGGCCATTCACTTTGGTGCTGGAGCAGAAACTGTGGACCGCTGAGCCATACCTGTTCTTCTTTAAAGGTGTTGGCTTTGGTCCCCCTAGTGGCCAGGTCTGCAGGGTTTTCTCTTGTTCTCACATAGTACCACTGCTGAGGTGTTGTAGCCTCACGGATGAGGTTTACCCTGTTTGCCACAAATGTTTTGAAGCGGGCGGAGTCATTGTTTATGTAGCTGAGCACAGTTGTACTGTCTGTCCAAAATGCTGACCGTTGCAACGAAACATGCATTTCTGTTTTCAACATTTTGTCCAGTTTCACTGCTAGGACTGCTGCAGTCAACTCCAGCCTAGGAATGGAGACTTGTTTCAGAGGTGCCACCCTAGACTTACTCATGATAAATGAGCAATGGGTTTTGCCATGTGTGTTTTGAAGGACGAGGTAGGATGCCGTGCTGTAGGCTTGCTCGCTTGCGTCCGAGAAATGGTGTAATTGAGCTTTGACTGTGTGCCCAAAGTCCTCAGGTTTTACACATCGTTTCACTTTGAAGTCTGCAAGCTCGGATAATTCCTTCAGCCATTGGTGCCACAGCTTTAAATGTGGGCTGCTGATGTCTTCATCCCATCCTTGTCTCTCTTTGCATAGATCACGGAGAAGGAGCTTTGCAGGGAGGATGACAGGTGAGAGGCAACCTAGCGGGTCATACAGGGAGTTTACAACAGACAGAATGCCTCTTCTAGTCGCTGGTTTGTCCAGGGGTTTAATGCAGTATGTAAATGTATCATCATCTGTGCACCACTGGACACCAAGAGCACGTTCTGAAGGCAGGATGTCATGTGTGAGATCTAGATCTTTATACTCACTGGCCCGCTGCTCGGCTGGTATAGATGCTAGAACATTCCTGCTGTTGCTCACCCATTTGGTAAGGTTGAACCCTCCCTCCATGCATAGACTGTGCAGATTCTTTATCAGAGGGACTGCTTCTGTTTCTGTGGGCATTGATCTCAAGCAGTCATCCACATAGAAGTGGTTCAAAACAGTCTTTACTGCTTCTGGATCCGCTGTCTCCTTTCTGTCCTCAGCCGTTCTTCGCAATGCATATGAAGCAACACTAGGGGATGATGTTGCCCCAAAAATGTATACTGTCATTCGGTAGTCTTTGAGGGGTGCATTCAGGTTTGCATCCGGCCACCACAGAAAACGTAACATGTCGGCGTCGATGTTCGGCACTTTAACCTGGTAAAACATTGATTCAATGTCTGCCATCATTGCTACCGGCTCCTCTCTGAATCTTTGTAAAACACCAGCAAGTGTATTAGTGAGATCAGGCCCCTGTAGTAGCTCACCGTTCAAGGACACATTCTGATACGAGGCAGTACAGTCAAATACAACACGTATTTTCTTTTTCTTTGAGTGGTACACCCCATGATGAGGGATGTACCAAACCCTGTGATCCTCACGGTGTAACTGTTCTAGGGGTACCTCCTCCGCGTAGCCTTTTTCAAACAGTGAGTTCATGAAGGCTTTGTAGTCTTCTAAAAAGTCTGGGCTCTTTTTGAGCTTACTCTTCAGGCTTGCAGCTCTCTGTTCTGCAACACAGCGGTTGTTGGGCATTTTAACATCATCTTTTTTTAACGGTAGCCCAATGCAGTAATGCCCATTCACATGTTTTGTTGTACTTTGGACTGACTGCATAAACTGCTTATCCTCTTGTGACATTTCTATCTTGTCATCATAATGTCGTTCTGGGAAGTCTGTATTGTACTGTTGAACCAGGAGTTGCTCAATTTCAATAAGGGAGATGTGATTTATTTTGTAATGTAGTGAGTCGTCATCTGTTGCACCACACACCATCCAGCCTAGCATAGTTTTGACTGCAAAAGGTCCATTCTGCTGGCTGTTTATTACGTGCCATGGCTCCATTGCTTTGGGGTTATTGGCACCGATCAGGAGATCAACATTTGCATTGATTTCAGGTAAGAACACTTCCGCCAGGTAAGGCCAGTTTTTTATGTGCTGCGGCTTTGGAATGTTCTCTTGTTGTACAGGGATGGTGCTGTGAGTGAAGACCTTTGGTAACTGGATGTAAGCTGACTCGTCGAGGCCTGACACTTCTAAATCATTAAGCATGACACTTTTAAACAGCTTCTGTTGATTTTCTTTGTCTTGGCCCATTGTGTTTAGCACAATCTGAGTTGGCTTCCCTTTGACATCCAGTTTCTTTCTGAGCTCCTCTGTACAGAACGTTCCTGTACTTCCTGGATCAATAAAAGCATATGTTTCGATACACTTTCCACTCCTTTGTGATCTCACTTTAACAGGGATGATCGACAACAGACATTCTGAGGCACCAGCAGTAGTAAAACCAACAGTTTGTTGAGAAACAGACATTTGTGATGGGACAGAGTTTGTAGGATTTACAAAACCCTCTTTTGTTTCATTATTGTCTTTCTCAATGTGTAGGATTTGTGGATGTTTTAGAGAGCATGTTTTGCACTGTATTCGTTTTTTGCATGTTTTTATCATGTGCCCTGGAGTTAAGCATCCAAAACACAGTCCTTTGTTTCGCAAAAAGTCCACTCTGTCTTTGTGAACTAGTAGCTGGATCTTCCTGCAGGACTCCAGTGCGTGGTTGTTTTGACAGTAGTGGCATGGCGGCTCAAAAGCATTGATAGTAGGACTTTGCACAAGTTTAGATGCGATGATTTGTTTTGGTGCTACAAACTGATCTTTGTCCATAGTTACTTGTGTTGCAAAACTGCTTCCTTTTACTCCACTTTTTCCATATTTAAGTGTGTCTTTAGGTTTCTCCACTTTTAGTGTCACACTTTTATCCTGTAGGTTACCAAAGAGAGGGTCTGTAGTAATTTTTGCCTGACGGTCAATAAAGTTAACAAGATCAGCAAATCTTGCTCTCCTTCCTCTTTGCTCTTTAATGTCATAGGCTTTGTTCCGCCATCTCTCTCTTATTTTGAAGGGTAACTTCGACACAACAAGTCTCATGTTTGTGGGATTGTCCATTTCTTCCATGTATTCAACATCCTCCATAGTGTTCATACACCCGGTGAGGAACAAAGCATAAGCACTCATAGCTTTCCCATCCTCCACTCTTATGGGTGGCCATTGCAGGGCTTTTTCCATGTATGCGCTTGCAATAACCAGCTCATCTCCAAAATGCTTTTCCAAGAGCCTTTTAGCCTCTTTGTAGGCCTTTCTGTGGGGCATGTGCTCACAACTGCGCACAAGCTCTTGAGGTTCACCCGCTGTATACTGTAACAGATAATAAAGTTTATCGGATTCATCATCAGTCTTTATTTCAATTGTCTGTTCGAAAGCCCTAATAAAGCTTTTATAAGTCAGCGGATCACCTTTGAACACTGTTACTTCTTTTACAGGTAATTGTGACAGTAGGTTTTGTTTCACAAGCATTTCAGTTAGTTCATTTTGTTTATTCATCACTTGCAAAACATTGAGTCCACTTGTTTCATTTGACTACTACTACTTCATTTCATCTACTAATGTAGTGGCTCATTTCAACAGCCACAGTGAGCCAGATGCGAAAGGTTTCTTACACTGAAGACCAGGGAGACGTAATCCAGTGAAGTCCATTTATTAGACAAAAATAAATAATGAACATTACATTCTCTTAGTAGCGACAGGTAGAAAATCTGTTTGCTCCCACACCTGAACTCAGCTCAACACTGATGACATCAGAGGTGTCTAAGTAATGGGAGGGACTTAGATTGAGGGCTTTTTTACCTCTTTTAACGCTTTTACCTTTTAGCATTAGTCTTTTAAACTGTAGTTTTTAAGCTTAGCTTTTAGACTTTTAAACCTTTGCTGCTTTTTAACCAAAAAACTATTTAATATTTTTAACTTTAACTTAAAACGCTTTTTAGCATTTCAACTGCATTGGCTCTCACAATATCTTTAAGGTCGACAAAACCGGTTTGACCTGGATCCATCCAAAAGTCCATCAGGCAAAGGAAATGATCAGAGCAAACATTTTCCAAAACAAGAAGAGACCAGCTGGATGACGTGTTTTGTTTTCCTTGGCGATCAAACCCTTCATTCCGCTGATATCATGATCCTCTGACTCGTTACTCATCGTATTTGGGGGAATTGACTTAACGGCTCTTGCACAATATTGTTAGTGTTTCCAAACGGCTTCTGTCTGGCTCAATCTGTCACTTCCTGAATAGTGCTCAGTCTTTTCACCCACATGGAACCATCTGCAGAGTCTACCCCAGTCTGTGTGGTGGGGGGGCCGGTTTTCACCATCGCCAAATCACCGAGGGCCGAACCACTGGAGCCCAAAGTAAAATGTTTTGCCTGGACAAGCGACAGTGTAGTGCCTCATTTGAAAGCTAAGGCCTACGAAGCTAATTGTAACTTTTTGTCGCGTTGTCGCTGCTCTTTTGTCAATTTTTTGAAGCGTTTTTGAAGATTTTTTTGGTGGGTTTTTTAAAAGCGTTTTTGCCCTGTTTTCATGTCACTTTTTCTCGCTCACTTTTGTTGTTTTATTGTTACTTTTCTGGCCTGTTTTGGTCACTCTTTTGTTGTGTTTATGTCGCTTTTTTTCGTCACTTTGTTGTTGTGTTTCGATGCCATTTTGATGCTTTCTTTTCAAGAAGATTTTAGATTTGGGTAAAGCCAAACAGGGGAAAATGTGCTCAGTTCAGGTGGGAGTTAAGAGGTTCAAAATCATATGTAAACAGCAACATTTTGCGTTTATATTACACTGTTTTTACACAATAACCACCAAAGCAAAAAGCGGCTCATCTTCCCCCACTTTGGCAGGTACGTGAGCATCTTGGGGGCCAGAGGTTCTGTGCTGGAGGGCCGGATTTGGCCCGCAGGCCTGACGTTGCCTACCCCTGGTTTACACCATCGACCAAAAACAACTGCAGAATATTCACTACTCAATGAGAGCCGTGTATTCAGGACTAGGGCCGAGTACGTTACAGACATTGTTCATTTTGTCGACTAAATTATTTAGTCTTAATTTTAGTCACAGTGATATTTTTGTGACTAAAATTGGACTAAAACTAAATTAAAAGTTCCTCATGAGACTAAAACTGTGACTGAAATGTCCAGATGTTTTAGTCGACTAAAATCAGACTAAATAAAAATGAAAAGGAGAGACTAAAATCATCCAAACTTGTATTGAGCGTCTGAAAGAGCCTCAGATCATGTAAATTCTCTGTTAAAGGATCAGCTCTGAGCTTTGTTCATGTGGAGCAGCTCCATGAAGCAGAGGAACAACATTAAATATGATTAGAATCAATATTATCAATGCAAAGTCGACTAAATTAGTCTTAAATTTAGTCGACTAAAACTAGACTAAAATGTTTGGGGTTTTTTGACGATATCTTGACTAAAATTAAATTACATTTTCGTCAAAAGACTAAGACTAAAACTAAAATAAAATATGTTGTCAAAATTAACACTGGTTACAGACATAAGTATCACAAGCGAAACAAAAACATTTTATCTTTAATAATAATGTGTTGGTTTTATATAGCGCTTTTCTGGACACTCAAAGATGCTTCACATTGCATTATTCATTCACTCCAGACTTGGTGGTGGTAAGCTACTATTGTAGCCACAGCTGCCCTGCGGTAGACTGGTAGCAAGGCAAGTACACGCTGCAAAAAGTAAAAATCAAGCATTGGCTTAAAGGACTTGAATTGAGGAAATGTTTCTTGTTTTGAGCGGTTTTCACTCATTTAGACACTTTTCCTGATCGGACCGAGTTTCCTTTGCTTGTTTGAGGACATTTCAGACCAGTTCTAGGGTAAATCTCGCTTGAAATAAGTAAAATTGCCAATGAGATAAGACCAATTTTCTTTCCCCATTGGCAAAGAAAATGACCTGAAATAAGGACGAAATGTATCGAAACGAGTCAGAAACATCTCAGAACAAGTTAAATAATGTAGGACAAATGCCCAACAACTTCTTAACCAGTCAAAACAACTAAGATTTGGATTATTGTGCTCAAATTGAGATGTTTATACTGATCTAGTTAAATACTTTTTGCAGTGCTCAGTCTCCCATCCAAGTACCGACCAGGCCCTTCCTGCTGAGCGTCCAGGGTCAGACAGAGGCTTGTGGTTTAAATCCAGGTTTCGATGCCGTTAAAAGTGACTTGGTCCAGATGTTTTGCCCAAATGTTGGCGTTTTTACCCCAACTATCCCCTCACTTTCCTTTAATATTTTCTCTATTTACATCAATTTGTCCCTCCATTTATTCCACTGTTTTTTTATTATTATTTTCCCATAACTTTGCCACAATTTCTTCCAGTTTCCATTTCTTTTTCTACATTTAATGAACCCGATATTGTCCATTTGCAGAACTTCCAAACACGATTGTTCCGTTTTCTGGTTCTCGATGACAAACATTAGAGAAAAGGAGAGATTTTATCCAGACTCAGGACCTGTTTCCAACACGACTCCGGAGAAGAACGACAGACACGTGATGTGGTTGAGTGGTTGTTTATTACAGAGCGTCTACACATTAAGACTACAGTGTGGCTGTCATTTGGAGAGAATGGGGGGAGGGGGGGGGTAAAGCAAAAGTAGAGGGATAGAAAAGGCACTCTTTGCTTACGTCAGCGTCAGGTGAAGCCCCACGTGGGAACCGCCTGGACCAGAGAGATGGGCTGTAAACATGGCTGGTTTCTCTGTACAACACCAGCCAGACGTGGCCATCCTCGGGGCCCAGGCAAGAGCCAAATCACATTGCACCAGACAAGTTGTATGGGATTAACACTAAACAATCTCATAAATACGATTTGCTGGTAAAAAATAATCAAGTTGACACTTTGCTTTGGAGGCGAATCAGAGCTTTTCTGTAGCACACTCTGAAACCTCAGGTCAAACTGTAAAAAAGTCAAGCGTTCATTGTCAATACCAGTTAAAGCTGCCTTCTGAAGGCCGGCTTCTCTGTATCCACGCCGGCTCTCAGAGAACAAATAAATAGTGTTGAGGTTTGCGTAGGAGCCCCTTGAGAGCAAGGCAAAGGCGTCCCGATGGGCAGGTTTCTCTGTAGCACACCCGCCATCGGGACACCAGGAGCCACAAACGGGCTCACTACATTTCATGTGCTAAAAAGGATGACTTTAAAATTCAATTCCAATATAACAATCCAATTTCTAATTCAAGTATCAGTCCCTGTGCAGACCAGAGCAGGGACAGCAGCCTCTGACTTTTCTGTATTACGTCAGAAAACTGCTCCAGGCTGTGCACGGGAGTCTGAGGAGCTGCTCCTTTAGAGCCCATTAGGACGTGGCTTTTCCTTTAGCCTGTAATGCATAGCATTTTTACAGAAAACAGCAACAATCCCTTCCATTTTAATTGTGCCATTCTAGCATCCTCCACAAAGACAAGGGAATAAAGCAAAAAGAGGGAAGACTGTCACTACTGAGGAATGTTTGAGAGCTGCATAAGGACCGTCCCACACTGTCACGCTAACACCAGTGGCCCCATGTCCAACGCCACAGGACACACAGATCATCATGACCACAGAGGAATACAAAGAAAGCCTAAAGCTACTGGTGCATGAGTGGAACCAAAGATACTGCAATCAGAAACAGACAAGGGAGGAGAGGAGGGACTGTGATACCATGATAAAGGGCATTTCTCCCCTGGCGCTTGGAGGCTTCTCTGTAGTATACACCAACAAGCCTGGGGGGAAAAGCTTAACACGTTTAATATTTGAGCTTTTTGGGCACCTCCCATGGGAAAGAATCTCGGCCAAAGTGGCCATAGGCTGCGGTCCTCTGATAGAGGGGCTTCTTCAGATCCAGCTCCCTGGAATACATAATCAGAGCATTTAGCAGCAGTCATAGGCAGACGGTCACACCGCTCTACAGGTGTGGAATGTCCTACAACACTTAGTCACTCATTATTATCGTGCAGTACCCACCCGGACAGACCAGCGGCTCAGGTCACAGAGGCACCACACTGGACACTTACCACATCCCAGAGTCTTTATTTAAATAGCATTAGCCTGTCGAGCTACACAGGGCTAACCACATGAGCACAGGCCCAGTGTGACCTACATCTACAGCAGCATTACTCCAGCTCCTGAGGAATTCTACAAGAACCTGCTCTCTGGAGGTTACCTGACAATGACTCCGGGCCGCAGGTCGAAGTTCCTCTTGACGATGTCCAGCAGCTCGCGCTCGCTCTTGCTGGACGTGCCGTAGTGGAAGATGGAAATGGAAAGGGGATGGGCCACGCCGATGGCATACGACACCTACACGGCAAAGGCGTAAATCACATTTCCCCCCGTTTATGCTTTGCAAACATTCTGGCAGGACGAGCTCCTCACCTGGACAAGCACTCGCCGGCAGAGCTCCGCCTTCACCAGAGACTTGGCCACCCAGCGGGCAGCGTAGGCAGCAGAGCGGTCCACCTTTGTGTAGTCCTTACCAGAGAAGGCTCCGCCCCCGTGAGCGCCCCAGCCCCCGTACGTGTCCACGATGATCTTACGGCCCGTTAGCCCGGCGTCGCCCTGGAAACGCACAGTGGGTCAGACGTCCCGCTCGCCATCGGCCCCCCCCCCCCGGGCTCCGCGGCGGCGGCGTTACCTGCGGTCCTCCGATGACGAAGCGGCCGCTGGGCTGCAGGTGGTAGATGGTGTCGTCGTCCAGGTAGATGCAGGGGACCACGGCCTTGATGACCTTGTCCTTCAGGGCGTCCCTCATCTCCTCCAGGCAGATGTGCTCGTCGTGCTGGACGGAGACGACGATGGTGTGGACGCGCACGGGCAGCATGGCGCCGCGGTCCTGCCGGTACTGCACGGTCACCTGCGGGGAACGCCGACACATTGGCAAAACTGAGACGAAAACAATGATGGAAATGTGGCAAAAGAGTGAGACAACATCGACAGAAAAGTGACGGAAAATGGACGAAAAAATGACCCAAAAATTTATTAAAAACAATTGACGAAAAAATTCCAAAAATGTGATTAAAATGACAAAAAAAAAAAATGACAAAAATGCGAGACAAAAAGACAAAAAAGTGACGAAAAACGGATGAAAAAGTGGCAAAAATGTCACAAGAAATTGACGAAAAAATTCCAAAAATTAAAAAGACAAAAAAATTGAGAAAAAAGACAATTTGATTTAAAAAAGTGACAAAAAAAAATCCAAAAATGTGATTTAAAATGACAAAAAAATTATAAAGACAAATATGTGAGAAAGACAAAAAAGTGACGAAAAACGGATGAAAAAGTGGCAAAAATGTCACAAGAAATTGACGGAAAAAATCAAAAAATGTGATTAAAATGACAAAAAAAGTACAAAAATCACAAAAAATAATAAAAAGAAAAAAAAAAAGAAAAAAAATGACTAAAATTTGATGTTTTTAAAAAGGTGACGAAAAAAAATCCTAAAATGTGATTAAAATTGACAAAAAATTGACAGAAACATAATTTTCAAAAAAGACTGCCGGTGTCGTAACATCGGTTCAGAATCCTGCCCCACGTAAACCCTGCAGTACCTGGGTCTTGGAGTCTGGTCGCAGCCAGGGCAGAGTGCCGTTGCGCCGCAGTTCGGCCATCTTGGCGTTGAGCTTGTGAGCGAGCACGATGGTGAGAGGCATGCACTCCTCGGTCTCATCTGTGGCATAGCCAAACATCAAGCCCTGTCGAACAAAGAAAAGACACTTATGACGAGCCCCTCATGAAGGCCCCGCGTCCCAGGAGCTTCTCTGACCTGGTCTCCGGCCCCGATGTCCTCCTCGTTGCGGTCGATGTGAACTCCCTGAGCGATATCGGGCGACTGCTGCTCCAAGGCCACCAAAACATTGCAGGTCTTATAATCAAAACCTAAAGCACAATAACAAACATCACATGAGCTGCTATCGACTCTGAAGACTCAACAACCCCCACACGCACTGACCTTTGGCGGACTCGTCGTATCCGATCTGACGAATGGTGTCACGGACCACTTTCTGATAGTCCACCACGGCCCGGGAGGTCACCTCTCCCGCCAGCAGGATCATCCCCGTCTTGGCAACGGTCTCTGTAACCGATACAGAACATTAACAACGCGCCCAAAAACCTGCGCCACGTTTGATCCGTCCACGGCCTTTACCACAAGCGACTTTGGCATCGGGGTCTTGTTTGAGATGAGCGTCGAGAACGGCGTCGCTGATCTGGTCACAGATCTTATCTGGAAGACAGAACGAGATCAGTGTCATTAGCTGGAAATTACAACTTCTTTAACCTCTTAACTCCCACCTGAACGGACCCCATGTTCTCCAGTTTGGCTTTACCCTAATCAAAAAGCTTCTTGGGGGGAAAAAAGCACCAAAATAGCCACACAAAAAATGAGAAAACAAGGATGTAAACGTAACAAAAATGTGACAAAAATTTGACAAAAATGAAAAAAAAGAAAGAAAAAAAAAAAACATACAAAAGGTGACAACACAGCAACAACACGAGGAAAAAGATCAGTTTTGTGGGTCTTAGCTTTCAAATGAGGTGTTACACAGCCAAAAGACAGAATGCATTTGGTTTTCCTTAAGGAACAGGCAACCGTTTTTACACACTGAGAGATGTTCTTGCCTGAGCTTAGACGAGTTCACGTGTACCTGTCTGGTCTTCACGCGTGTCCTCAGTCACGTTAGCACAGGCGGCGTTAGCATTTAGCCTCTGCTCCTCTATAGCTCCAAACCAGGTGAAGATAGAAGCTACTAAGCTCTTCACGTAACCATATTTAAATAGTGAAACATGGAAGAGCTCGGTAGCTTCTATCTTCACCTGGTTTGGAGCTATAGAGGAGGAGAGGCTAAATGCTAACGCCGTCTGTGCTAACGTGACTGAGGACACGCGTGAAGACCAGACAGGTACACATGAACTCGTCTAAAGTAAGAACAAATCCGTGTGGAAAAACAGTGGCCGGTAGCAGGTTTTTCATCGCTTTTTTCATTGCTTTGTCGTCACATTTTGTTGTGCTTTTGTCACTTTTTTGTTGCTTTTCCAGCACATTTTTGTTTTTGGATGCTTTTCTTTTAAGCTTTTACATTTGGGTAAAGCTCGGTTACGCCCGGGGTTAAGTGTAAGGTAAAGTGAGAGGCCAGACCAGTGGCCCTTCTGTGCTCTTCCAGAATGGACATATGGCCAGTAGCTTTACCCAAATCTAAAGGTTTACAGCCTAAAGGCCAGTGTGACGCCTCATTTGAAAGCTAAGACCTACGTAATTGATGGATCTTGTTCCTTGCGTTGTTGCCGTGACATTTTTCCATTTCCTGTTTTTCCTCTTTTTTCCCATGAAGCTTTTAGATTCGGGTAAAGCCAAACTGTAGAACATGTGCTCAGTTCAAGAGGTTAAAGAGGGGGTATTCTGCTTTCTTCAGTCCCATAGCACCAGTCTATATCACACTACAATGATGACAAACCTTCTGTTGGTCTGTAAATGCAGTAAATTAGAATAACTGCCTTGTGTAAAATGTCTCTCTCAAAATGGCTGTAGTGAATGTCTTGAAATAGGCCTCTGTCTCTTTAAGAACCTCTTAACTCCCGCCTGAACCGAGAGGATCTTTTTCCTCACGGCAGATTTTTTTTTTTCATCATTTTTTTGTTGGGTATTCAACTCATTTTTGTAATTTTTCATCAAATTTTGGTATTTTCTTTCCTTGTCAATTTTTTATCAAATTTGTCATTTTTTCGTCAATTTTTTATCAAATTTTTCTTCCATTTTTTGTCAATTTCTTGTGACATTTTTGCCACTTTTTCATCAATTTTTCCTCACTTTTTTTGTCACATTTCCATCATTGTTTTCGTCTCAGTTTCTATTTTCACAGCTTTTTTTCCAGAAGCTTTTGGATTGGGGTAAAGCCAAACTGGAGAAAATGTGCTCGGTTCAGGCGGGAGTTAAGAGGTCACGAACCTCTGAGCCTTTAGACACGCCCCCTCCACACGCTGTCTGTGGCATCAGTGGGGAGGGGGTTCTGCTGAGGAGCAGTGGTCGGTTACTCGGCTGGTGACGAAAGCTCGGAGGCGTCTCCAGGAGGTGGGGGCGTTCCTAGGAGGACTCAGGCAAACCTATCCCTAAAATGGCCGCCATCAGAGTTTTTACAGATTACTCAAAAACACGTGAATGTGCCAAGGCAACACTTCAGGCATGTTTTTAATGAGGGAACGACATAACAACATGATGTAAAGCTTGAAAAAGTCCATTTTGCTTAACACCCCCCCTTTAATCCAACAGTTTTCACTTTACGTCATGTCTTCAGGATAGCACGTTCTGGATTTGTGCGTCACGTCAACTCCCCTCTTTAGGAATGTTTGACTTTAGTGCGTTAAAAAGCTCAAACACAACATGTAATCTGAGGTAATGTGAACTCCCCGGACTAGTTTGGTGAGCCAGGTCTCGAACTGTAACCCCCAGTGCGCGCGGACTGCCGTAAAAGGCGGTGTAGGTGAGGACTCCCCCACGTGCGTCTCCCCTGTGGCAGTACGTACACACACACATACATGTGGGAGTGAGTCATTACATCAGTCGCCATTTCATCATGTGCACGTGGGGCAGGTCTGAGCGCGCGCAGCAGACCGTACCGGAAGGCATCGGCCGCGTGAAGGCTCCAAACACAGCGTGGTTTTTGGTGCATTACGCAGCAGACGCGGACCGGGCCGAACCAAGCCGACACGGGGGGGGGGGGGGGGCGGACACGGGTAATGCGTGGTTCAATCAGCCCCACAAAGCACTACAGGGAGAGCGCGTGGGGGCCGAGGGGGGCACGCGGATTACTGCGGTCATCCAAGTGGGCTAGCTCGTGTTAGCTAGCAGCGCGTGCGCACCGACCCGGCCTCCCTGACGTTCCCGCTCACACGGACCCACAGCGACAGAACGAGCGAATGTTAGACGCGGATCAGGGAGGGGGGGGGGGGGGGGACGCCTTTGTGGCCGGCGTGGGGAGCGTCTTACCCGGGTGTCCTTCCCCCACGGACTCCGAGGTGAAGAGGAAGCAGTCCTCGTCGATGAGCGAGTTGTGGAAGCCGTTGATCTGGCCGTTCATCATGGCGGAGGTCTGGGCTGAGGCTCGCGGTTCTTTTCCTCCACAGCTGAAGTATCTACGGCGGGTCCTGAGTTGTGCTGCTCTTCATGGCGCAGGTCCCCGTATATAAGCGCGGGCGGTGACGTCACGAAGGGGCGGGACCGGCACGGAGATTTAATTTTCCTCCTTTTTTCTTTTGCGTTTTTTTTTTTTATCATTTCCACGCGCGCGGTTTGTCCTCAACCCGCGCGCACAGTTTTTTGGGTGATTTTAAATGTGCGCGTTTGTTTGTTTGTTCGCGTGAGCTGAGAGGGGCGGGGCCGCTCGCGCGCACTGACTGTACCGTCGGCTGTTCAAAGGTTAGCAATGTCAGCACGACTCAGCACTAAAGTCATCCCCGCCCGAATATGAAATAGTTCCGATTCTGCCCTTTGTGCCGCGTGCGCCTCGTGCGCAGAGGACTCGGACTCGGAGCAGGGCCGGACAGAGCGGGAGGAGATGCGGGGTCAGGGTGGGAGGGTCTCAAACCTTTGCAGTAAAGGCGCACGTGCGTTGTCCGCGTTAACCGCTTAACTCCCGCCTGAACCGAGAGCGTTTTCTCCAGTTCAGCTTTACCCAAATCCTGTAGGCCAGTGTAGCGCCTCATTTGAAAGCTAAGACCTACAAAACTAAATTGATCTTTTTCCTCACGGCATCAGATTTTTTATCATCACTTTTTTTGTTGGCAGTCATCTCATTTTTGTCAAATTTTCGTGACTTTTTTGTCAATTTTTGTTGTTTTTTGTACATTTTTTGTAAATTTTTCGTTTCTTTTTTTAATTCTTATCACTTTTTTCGTCCATTTTTTCTAAATTTTTTGTCAAATTTTTCTCACTTTTTGACAATTTTTTGTCAAATTTTTGTCACTTTTTCGTAATTTTTTTCTATATTTTTCGTCAATTTTTTCGTCAATTTTTTGTCCAATTTTTGTCGTTTTTTGTCGTTTTTTGTTCATGTTTTGTACATTTTTTGGCACTTTTTCGTAAATTTTTCTATTTTTTTTTGTCAAATTCTTATCACTTTTTCGTCCATTTTTTCCTCAATTGTCGTCAATTGTTTTTCTCTTTTTTGTCAAATTTTTGCAATTTTTTGTTGTTTTTTTGTAAATTTTTTGGCACTTTTTCGTAAAATTTTTTTTTTTTTTTTTTTTTAATTCTTATTGCTTTTTTGTCCATTTTTTGTCACTTTTTCGTCAAATTTTTCTCACTTTATTGTCAATTTTTTGTAGATTTTTGTCGTTTTTTTTTTCATTTTTTGTCACTTTTTCGTCAAATTTTTCGATTATTTTTTGTCAAATTCTTATCACTTTTTTGTCACTTTTTCGTCCATTTTTCTCATTTTTTCGTCAAATTTTTCTCACTTTATTGTCACATTTTCGTCAATTTTCGTCATTTTTTTGTACTTTTTCCGTAATTTTTTTCTCACATTTCCATCATTGTTTTCGTCTCAGTTTTGTTGCTATTTTCACACCTTTTTTCCAGAAGCTTTTGGATTGGGGTAAAGCTGGAGAAAAAATGTGCTCGGTTCAGGTGGGAGTTAAGGGGTTAAACATTAACCCAGATACAGGAGATGATTCTGTTTAACAGATGTGTATGGAGGATTTAGACTCCTCCTCCCCAGCTCTGACGAAGCATGTTCCTAAAAAGGGCATAAGGGCGGGATCTTCACCGTAGACTCCGCCCTTGCGTGACGTGTAGCTCGCGCTGCTCCAATGCTAACAGTCCGAGCCTCATTAAGTACCAGATTTCTTAAGTTGTTTTTAAGGTGTCTAAACTCCAATGCTTTTCCATGGGGGCCTAGTGGCGATATGGAGGTACTACAGCAATGGCGGCCCCCAGAGTCGTGGTCATAAAGCAGAGCAGCCGGCGCCCATTGCCCTGGGCATAAGGAGAAAAATGTCAAATGAGTTCCCTCCCTTTGCCGACTCTCTCACATGTAAGGCTTTATCAGATGACTTTTCACCCGAGACTAGACCAGGACTAACCCAGGACTAATCTGGGTCTGAACCAGGTCTAAACAAGGTCTGAGCCATTTTCATTGTTGACACAGGGGGAAAAACATGTACTTATTGGTCTGTTAGAATGCATGAAAAGGCACCATTAAAATAAAAAAGATCTCTGTGGGAGGACGAGGACCCCCAGACCCCAGACCCCCCTTTTAAATGTGTCCCCCCCCCCCCCCCCAGTCTGCCAGTAGCAAAGGTTCTTCCGCGAGGCCCACAGAGCTCAAACTGGGGTCATTATGGTAAACTGTTTTTTGTTTTTTTTCACAAATTTGTCATTTTTTAAACTAGTCCCATGTTTAAAGGGACTATAGGGAGTTTAAAAATGTTAAAATTATGTATTTTCCTCCCCCTACATGTTCCTCCATGTCCTAATGTGTAGAATGAGCCCAGACCTGTTCACCACAACTGCCTCTAAAATCCTGTACGGTCACTCAAAAATGTGTCACTTCGGCCCGAATTGCCGTCATGCACGAGCTTAACATAGAAGGTGCAGTTACACATATGGCCTGAGGTGGCAGTAGTGAGTATAAAATGGCGAACTTGCATCCAGCCCCATTAAGAAGTTACTTCTGCATGGTTTTTTTTTTTTAAATCCTCCATTTATCCTTTCATTGTAGAGAGAGAAATCCAACAGACAAACATACAGTGTAAGTACAGAGGTATCAGAAAAGTAAAAGGATCAGATACATTTTTTTTACTTCAATAGAAGTATAAAAGTATGCATTGTATAATTTACTTTATAATTACAAAGTGTTTAAAGGAACAGGCCAGTGTGTTTCCATACTGAGATCTGTTCTTACCTTAGACGAGTTCATGTGGTCCTGTCCGGTCTTCACGCGTGTCCTCAGTCACGTTAGCACAGTCGGCGTTAGCATTTAGCCTCTCCTCCTCTATAGCTCCAAACCAGGTCAAGATAGAAGATACCAAACTCTTCACGTTTTATTTAAATATATTTACGTGAAGTGTTACACTACAAAGTATAATTACACAAAATTAAACAATGTGGATTTTCTAAGTGGATAAAAGGGGGAACTATATTGTAAGGCGTAATAATACCAGGAGTAGTTTGGCGTCCGCGCAGTAAAGTGAAGATATTACTGTGCAAATGTTAAACTACTCCTGATATTATTACCAGGAGTAGTTTAACATTCATTTTAAAGGCACACTGCGTAACATTTTGGACTATACTTTACCATCAACACAAAACATGCTCTCGATGACCAGCTCGACACAGAAAATGCTATTTTTTGCAGTGGAAAATCAAAGAATGGATCTCGATGAGGACCTAGCCTGTTTAACTCTCAATTCTACTGACTTTAGTTGACGTCTCCATGGAAACGAGCTTGAGACGTACCCACTCCTGGTAAAGTTATATATTATAGTCATGTTTTAGCAGAGCTGAGCCGCTCAGACCAAAAGCACGTGTTTGTTTGAGGTATTTTTCAATGGTGAAAATATTTATAAATATCACACTTTTGTTTATTTTTTGTCACATTTTTGTCGCTTTTTTGTCACATTTTTGTTTATTTTTCTTCACATTTTTGTTTATTTTTTATCATATTTTTGTCTCTTTTTCATCACATTTTTGTCTATTTTTCCTTAGATCTGTATATATTTTTTGTCACATTTTTATATATTTTTTGTCACATTTTTGTCTCTTTTTTGTCACATTTTTGTTTATTTTTTGTCACATTTTTGTTTATTTTTTGTCACATTTTTGTTTATTTTTTGTCACATTTTTGTTTATTTTTTGTCACATTTTTGTTTATTTTTTGTCACATTTTTGTTTATTTTTCTTCACATTTTTGTCAATTTTTCCTTCTTTATATATTTTTTGTCACATTTTTGTTTCTTTTTTGTCACATTTTTGTCTCTTTTTCTTCACATTTTAGAATAAAATAAAAATAAATTCTTGTATTTCCATTTTGTTTATTGGGTAAAATCTTACGCGGTGTGGCTTTAAGCTTACAAAGATAAGATGAGATAAAATAAGCCTTTATTGATCTCACAATGGAGGAATGTACTTGTTACATCCAGCTCTTAGAAACGCCCAGGGTGAGCAAAGAGGCAGAAAATGTGAGAAAAACAAACAAAAAACAATGAAATAGTGACATCTTATGTACAGTGACTGCTGTACTCCATCACGTTAGCTTTATGTGGAAGAAAAAATGGAAAAAAAATACTATTTCTTCTAGGTCTAAGTCCATTGATGTGTTTAAGAAGTATGTAAAATGATCAATGTTACAAAAATATGACACTGCGGAGGAGCAGATCAACTTTATTTATGTATTTTGTGTTTTGTGTTTTGATGTCTTGGACAAGAAAAAAAAAAAAAAGACAGTTTAACATTTAAATGAACTGGAACTGTAAATGATTTAGTGTTGATGAGGGGCAGACATTATAAGTTTTTACTTCTTTCTGCTCCTTTTCAGTCATGCTAAATGCTGTTGTTGCATTTTTAAATGAATGAAATAAATAAAAAAATGAAATGAAAAATGAAAAAAATGTCTATGTCCCAGCCCTTTAACCAGGTCTTAAGGAGTAAACCACTAAACCAAGGCTAAACTGGGACTAAACCAGTTCATCGTAGAGAATTTAAAAATGTAGTGGAATAAAAGTAAAAAGTATTCATCATAAAATTGACGTAAGTAAAGTAAAAGTACCTATAACTTGTACTTTTTACTTTGTTACTTTCCACCACTGCTTTATTGAGTTTATGGATGGAGTCAAATCAACAAAGGCCTGTGTTACAACTATTTTTATATATATTTTATTCATCATATTATGTATTTGGGTAAAGTCAAACTGGAGACTGGGTTTAAAGCGGGGGGTCAGAGGTCAAAGAGGGGTTCACAAATCTTTTATTTAAAGCCATTTTTATCGATAACCTTTATATAGTTGAGAACCTGCTCCTGTGCCTCAGCTGTGAATAAACCCGGTATTGTTTCTAAATCTTGTTAAATCTTAAAGCTGATATTAAATAATCCTGCACTTTGGCAAACGGGCGAAAGGTTTTGCATAATAAGGCGGGAAACCTTATGAACTTCACTTCACAGATAGAATAGAAAATGTACTTCCAAATAACTTCTCCAGTTTGGCTTTACCCAAATCTAAATGTTCTTGAAAAAAGTGTCAAAATAGCGACACAAAACGAGACGAAAAAGCGAGGCACTGCACTGACACGCCTCATTTGAAAGCTAAGACCTACAAAACTCATTTCAGATTTTTCCTCGTGTTTCCTTGCGTTGTTGCCGTGTTGTCGTCACTTTTTTGTGGTCTTTTTTGTCACGTTAATGTGTGTCTTTGTGCTTTTTCGTCTTGTTTTTGCCGCCACATGGGTGCATTTCTCCGGTTCAGCTTTAGGCAAGTTTATTTGTAGACAAACATAAGCAACATAAAAAAAAACAATCAATGACAGTAAAAGGCGAGAGTGCAGATCAAATACTTTCAGTCACATTCACGATAAAAAGAAGTCTCAGCATGTTTAGTCCGGACTCTGGAACCATCACGAAGACCCCTCCCTGAAGTTTTCACATTTTTGTCTCCTTTTTGTCACATTTTTGTTTCTTTTTTGTCACATTTTTGTCTATTTTTCCTTAGATCTTTATATGTTTTTCGTCACATTTTTGTTTCTTTTTCGTCACATTTTTGTTTCTTTTTTGTCACATTTTTGTCTCTTTTTTGTACCATTTTAGTCTCTTTTTCCTTAGATTTTTATCTATTTTTTGTCACACTTTTGTTTATTTTTGTCACATTTTTGTTTATTTTTCTTCACATTTTAGACTCTTTCCTTAGATTTTTATCTATTTTTGTCACATTTTTGTCTATTTTTCCTTAGATTTTTGTTTATTTTTTGTCACATTTTTGTCTCTTTTTCATCATATTTTTGTCTATTTTTCCTTAGATCTTTATATATTTTTTGTCACATTTTTGTTTCTTTTTTGTCACATTTTTGTCTCTTTTTCTTCACATTTTAGACTCTTTTTCCTTAGATTTCTATCTATTTTTGTCACATTTTTGTTTCTTGTTTGTCACATTTTTGTTTATTTTTTGTCACATTTTTGTCTCTTTTTTGTAACATTTTAGTCTATTTTTCCTTAGATTTTTATCTATTTTTTGTCACACTTTTGTTTATTTTTCTTCACATTTTTGTCTCTTTTTCTTCACATTTTAGTCTCTTTTTCCTTAGATTTTTATCTGTTTTTGTCACATTTTTGTCTATTTTTCCTTAGATTTTTGTTTATTTTTTGTCACATTTTTGTCTATTTTTCCTTAGATCTTTATATATTTTTTGTCACATTTTTGTTTCTTTTTTGTCACATTTTTGTCTCTTTTTCTTCACATTTTAGACTCTTTTTCCTTAGATTTCTATCTATTTTTCCTTAGATCTGTATATATTTTTTGTCACATTTTTATATATTTTTTGTCACATTTGTGTCACTTTTTTCATCCTTATTTTGGTGCTTTTCAGTTTTGCCAGACTGGACACGATGTGCTCAGCTCCGGCGGGGTTTAAATAAAAAGGTGAAATAACCACATTTCCCGGTGACTGGTCACTTCCTCCGGCCACTGTCTGACCAGACCTGAACCATTAGATGTTTAGATGTTTATCCTCCCTCCGTTAACCTCATCCCAAAGCACTCAGGGTCCATGTGGTGAGAGACACTGTACGTCCCCGTCCCCTGGTCTGTCCCCCAGGTCTGTCCCCCAGGTCTGTCCCAGGTCTGTCCCAGGTCTGTCCCAGGTCTGGTGGGACTGATGTCAGAGTCGGAAGAAACGCTGGTAATTGGGAACATCAACCCAGGGCCGGTTCTAAATATGTGGTGCTCTGGGCAAAGTGACGTCCGGGCCCCCATTGAACAGAGTTATTGTCCCTGTTGGAAAGTCAGTCACCTGGACCGGGCACATTTCCCCCAGTTTGGCTTTACCTAAATCTAAAAGCTTCTTGAAAAAAAGCATCAAAATAGTGACAAAAATGCAATAAAAGTGTGATAAAAAAAAGTGACAAAACACGCCGGAAAAGCACCAATAACACAATAAAAAAAAGGGAGAAAAGCGTGATGAATAAATGACAAAAAAGTATCAAAGACAAGATTCCAAAACTCAAAAACAAGATTCCAAAACTCAAAAACAAGATTCCAAAACTCAAAAACATGATTCCAAAACTCAAAAACTCAAAAACAAGATTCCAAAACTCAAAAACAAGATTCCAAAACTCAAAAACTCAAAAACAAGATTCCAAAACTCAAAAACTCAAAAACAAGATTCCAAAACTCAAAAACAAGATTCCAAAACTCAAAAACAAGATTCCAAAACTCAAAAACAAGATTCCAAAACTCAAAAACAAGATTCCAAAACTCAAAAACAAGATTCCAAAACTCAAAAACAAGATTCCAAAACTCAAAAACATGATTCCAAAACTCAAAAACAAGATTCCAAAACTCAAAAACAAGATTCCAAAACTCAAAAACTCAAAAACAAGATTCCAAAACTCAAAAACAAGATTCCAAAACTCAAAAACAAGATTCCAAAACTCAAAAACAAGATTCCAAAACTCAAAAACAAGATTCCAAAACTCAAAAACAAGATTCCAAAACTCAAAAACATGATTCCAAAACTCAAAAACAAGATTCCAAAACTCAAAAACAAGATTCAAAAACTCAAAAACTCAAAAACAAGATTCCAAAACTCAAAAACAAGATTCCAAAACTCAAAAACAAGATTCAAAAACTCAAAAACAAGATTCCAAAACTCAAAAACAAGATTCCGAAACTCAAAAACTCAAAAACAAGATTCCAAAACCTTAAAAACAAGATTCCAAAACTCAAAAACAAGATTCCAAAACCTTAAAAACAAGATTCCAAAACTGAAAACCTCAAAAACAAGATTCCAAAACTCAAAAACTCAAAAACAAGATTCCAAAACCTCAAAAACAAGATTCCAAAACTCAAAAACTCAAAAACAAGATTCCAAAACTCAAAAACATGATTCCAAAACTCAAAAACAAGATTCCAAAACTCAAAAACAAGATTCCAAAACTCAAAAACATGATTCCAAAACTCAAAAACAAGATTCCAAAACTCAAAAACAAGATTCCAAAACTCAAAAACTCAAAAACAAGATTCCAAAACTCAAAAACATGATTCCAAAACTCAAAAACAAGATTCCAAAACTCAAAAACATGATTCCAAAACTCAAAAACAAGATTCCAAAACTCAAAAACAAGATTCCAAAACTCAAAAACATGATTCCAAAACTCAAAAACAAGATTCCAAACCTCAAAACCTCAAAAACAAGATTCCAAAACTCAAAAACAAGATTCCAAAACTCAAAAACTCAAAAACAAGATTCCAAAACTCAAAAACAAGATTCCAAAACTCAAAAACTCAAAAACAAGATTCCAAAACTCAAACACATGATTCCAAAACTCAAAAACAAGATTCCAAAACTCAAAAACTCAAAAACAAGATTCCAAAACTCAAAAACTCAAAAACAAGATTCCAAAACTCAAAAACTCAAAAACAAGATTCCAAAACTCCAAAACTCCAAAACAAGATTCCAAAACTCAAAAACAAGATTCAAAAACTCCAAAACTCAAAAACAAGATTCCAAAACTCCAAAACAAGATTCCAAAACTCAAAAACATGATTCCAAAACTCAAAAACAAGATTCCAAAACTCAAAAACAAGATTCCAAAACTCAAAAACAAGATTCCAAAACTCAAAAACAAGATTCCAAAACTCAAAAACTCAAAAACAAGATTCCAAAACTCAAAAACATGATTCCAAAACTCAAAAACAAGATTCCAAAACTCAAAAACATGATTCCAAAACTCAAAAACAAGATTCCAAAACTCAAAAACAAGATTCCAAAACTCAAAAACAAGATTCCAAAACTCAAAAACATGATTCCAAAACTCAAAAACAAGATTCCAAACCTCAAAACCTCAAAAACAAGATTCCAAAACTCAAAAACAAGATTCCAAAACTCAAAAACTCAAAAACAAGATTCCAAAACTCAAAAACTCAAAAACAAGATTCCAAAACTCAAAAACAAGATTCCAAAACTCAAAAACTCAAAAACAAGATTCCAAAACTCAAACACATGATTCCAAAACTCAAAAACAAGATTCCAAAACTCAAAAACTCAAAAACAAGATTCCAAAACTCAAAAACTCAAAAACAAGATTCCAAAACTCCAAAACTCCAAAACAAGATTCCAAAACTCAAAAACAAGATTCAAAAACTCCAAAACTCAAAAACAAGATTCCAAAACTCCAAAACTCCAAAACAAGATTCCAAAACTCAAAAACATGATTCCAAAACTCAAAAACAAGATTCCAAAACTCAAAAACATGATTCCAAAACTCAAAAACAAGATTCCAAAACTCAAAAACAAGATTCCAAAACTCAAAACCTCAAAAACAAGATTCCAAAACTCAAAAACTCAAAAACAAGATTCCAAAACTCAAAAACTCAAAAACAAGATTCCAAAACTCAAAAACTCAAAAACAAGATTCCAAAACTCAAAAACTCAAAAACAAGATTCCAAAACTCCAAAACTCCAAAACAAGATTCCAAAACTCAAAAACATGATTCCAAAACTCAAAAACAAGATTCCAAAACTCAAAAACATGATTCCAAAACTCAAAAACAAGATTCCAAAACTCAAAAACAAGATTCCAAAACTCAAAACCTCAAAAACAAGATTCCAAAACTCAAAAACTCAAAAACAAGATTCCAAAACTCAAAAACTCAAAAACAAGATTCCAAAACTCAAAAACTCAAAAACAAGATTCCAAAACTCAAAAACTCAAAAACAAGATTGCAAAACCAAAAAAAAAAAACTTTAAGCTAAGTAGCTAGGCTAGCAATAAGTAGCTAGCCTTGCTGCTACTAGCCTAGCTGTTACTAGCCTAGCTGCTACTAGCCTGGCCACACTGCCTGGAACAAGACCGTTTTGCCCTGTCGGTACTTATTTTCCGACCCGCGTTCTATACTTTAACCCTTACACATAGTAAAGTTCAGCATCAAGTTTGTTCACTAAATATTTGATCTATTTAATCTATACTTGTCACACTTTCCTGTTGTGTTTTTTAAGGAGGAACCCTTTAAGATCAGACTTGTTATGAAAACTGTCCATGATGATCCTCAGAGCTGCTTGAACGTTGTGAACAGATGTCACTAAAGCCCGGAGCAAATGACGGAGACAAGACAAGGTTGTCCACGTTCACCTCCTTTGTTTGCGTTTTGGAGAAAGTGTTTGTTTGATTCAGTCTCCGGCGACACGAACCAAAACTTGAAAAACAAGATTCCAAAACTTGAAAAACAAGATTCCAAAACTCAAAAACAAGATTCCAAACGCTTTGAATAAAAATGGAAACAGCTTTAGAAGAAGTGTAGTGACTTTTGGTCTTTTGGAGAAACGGTCACTGCACTTTGGAACATTTTAACTCAAACACTTTCTTATTATTGTTTTTATTAGAACTTTTTTTTATCATGGTTTTTAGTTTTATTTAACCTCTTAACCTTATTTAACCCCCACCTGAACCGAGCACAAAAAAATCACAAAAAATGACAAAAGTAATGAAAGAAAAAGACAAAAAAGTGACAAAAAAAATTACTAAAAAGTGGCAAAAATTGACAAAAAATGTACTAAAAAAATACAAAAAAAATCCCAAAAAGTGACAAAAAATTACAAAAAAGTGACAAAAAAGTGATAAAAAAAATACTAAAAAGTGGCAAAAAAAATGAAAAAAAAGTGACAAAAAATGTACTAAAAAATTACAAAAAAGTGACCAAAAAATGACAAAAAACTTACAAAAAATTTACAAAAAATTCACAAAAAAGTGACAAAAAATACTAAAAAGTGGCAAAAAAGGGACAAAAAATTTACTAAAAAATTACAAAAAAGTGACCAAAAAAATTGACAAAAAAGTGACAAAAAATTGGCAAAAAAATGACCAAAAAATTACAAAAAATGTACCAAAAAAAAGCAATAAAAACATTTCCAAAAAAGTGATAGAAAAGCAATACAAAACTAAGAAAAATGACTAAAAAGCAACAACAAACAAAGAGGAAATATCAGTTTTGTCGTTCTGTAGACTGTCGTTGCTTTCAAGTCAGGTGTCACTCTGACACACAACAGCTGTAAGCTCCAGTGTAGAAGCTTTTAGATTTGGGTAAAGTGGCAGTGGAGATAGTGTGATTGTGTCCAGGGCTTCTGTCGCAGCTGCAACAGCCAGAGTGTCTTGCATCAGCGACTGACCTGCACCATCACAATGACACATCACTCTGCTCTCTGATGCAACTGCACCGGGGGGGTCACTCACTGCACAGGGGGGTCACTCACTGCACAGGGGGGGTCACTCACTGCACAGGGGGGGGGTCACTCACTGCACAGGGGGGGGGGGGTCACTCACTGCACAATGAGAGAGTGTGAGAGCGAGTGTGGGAGAACGGATGGAAAGTATAGAAGGTGGCGTGTTCATCAACATAAACTGTCTCAACCACATGAATTTAAATAAACGAGTCTAATCTGCAGGCGAGTGAATAAAAACACCCAGGATGAGATGAAGAAGAAGTCAAGTGACCGGTCTTTTGGAGAAACGGTCACTACACTTTGGAACATTTTGGCACTTTCACAGCCTTTGTTCAAACTCACTTTCTTATTCATGTTTTTATTAGAACTTTTTAGCCTGTTTTTTAGTTTTATTTAACCTCTTAACAATTATTTAACCCCCACCTGAACCGAGCACAAAAAATGACAAAAAATGACAAAAGTAATTAAAGAAAAAGACAAAAAAGTGACAAAAAATTACTTAAAAGTGGCAAAAAATTGACAAAAAATTTGCTAAAAAATTACAAAAAAAATACAAGAAAGTGTCAAAAAATTACAAAAAATTTACAAAAAAGTGACAAAAAAATACTAAAAAGTGACAAAAAAATACTAAAAAGTAGCAAAAAAAATTGAAAAAAGTGACAAAAAATTTACTAAAAAAATTACAAAAAAAATTACAAAAAAGTGACAAAAAAATGACTTAAAAAATTACTAAAAAGTGACAAAAAATTGAAAAAAAAAATGACAAAAAATTGACAAAAAATTACAAAAAAGTGACAAAAAATTCACAAAAAAGTGACAAAAAAAATTTACTAAAAAATTGACAACAAATTTACTAAAAAATTACAAAAAATGGACAAAAATGTGACAAAAAATAAATTAAAAAATGGACAAAAACATGACAAAAAAGTGACAAAAAATTACAAAAAATTGACAAAAATGTGAAAAAAAAAAACTACAAAAAAAGCTATAAAAACATTTCCAGAAAAGTGATAGAAAAGCAATACAAAACTAACAAAAATGTCTCAACCACATGAAGGTAAATAAACGAGTCTAATCTGCAGGCGAGTGAATAAAAACACCCAGAATGAGATGAAGGCTTGGATTTTACTGTTTGTTAAAAGGTTCAGACTGTTTTCTTAGGTTCAGACTGTTTTTGTTTTACCTGCTTTACCTGTTTCGACCACTTCCTGTGATCTTCCTCAGAAGCGCCCCCTGGTGGTGGAGGTGACGTGTCGTAGGTTGATTTTCCTAGCCTGATAAACCACACCCACCTTCTTTCGTGCAGAAAGAAGGTGGCCACGCACGGTAGACAAGTTGTTGATTGGCGGCTAAGGCCGAGCCGAACCAATCACGACCGTCACGGAGAAATGAGAAGGTTACGTCACTCGCTGCACCTCTATGTTTTTAGTTCAATTAACGTTAACATTAGCCAAAACTAATCATTGGATGAAGTAGTCAAGGATTTTGCCTCGCGTTCTCCGCGTGAGTTTATATTCACTTCATATTTGTTTAATTGGACACAGCTGTCGTCACGTCCGCTAATCGCTAATTGGTTTATTTCACTGACAATCTGTGCGCGTTAGACCCGCCCCTTCAAACTGCTCCAATTGCTCCGTGACCAGACTAACTCCCTGCATGGAATGGACAGGGAAGAGTATGGCAGAGCCAGGCAATGATTTTCCAGTCAGTAGGAAGAGCTTACGCCCCCTACTGTCCCCTACTGTCCTCCTACTCTCCGGGCAATATTTTCCTTAAATATTAGTATTTATTAAGAACATTTTGCTCAAAAATGTGTGTCATTTAGAACATTTTACTTAAATCAAGCAACATTTAAGTAAAATATCCACAATTTTTCACGTTTTCCTTAAATTATTCCATTTTCTGAGGACATTTTGCTCAATTCTAGCTTTTTATTTGCTTAAATTAAGTGTTTCTTTCTTGTTTTATGATAAGAAAAATATTCTAGAAATAAGAATTCTTAGCAAGAAAAAAATGCTGACTCCATTGGCAGAATTTTTTCCTTAAAACAAGACAAAATCTCTTACTTTAAGATGTTTTTCCTTGTTTTTAGTCGGGTGCTTTTTGCAGTGTACGACCACCTTTGCCGTTTTTTTTTTTTACTGATGATTCCAATAAAAAAAATAAAAAAATAAAAAGTCGACCTGGGGAAAATGCACTCGTTAAGGCGGGTGGTAAGAGGTTAAAATATGTATTTGTGGAAAAGCACAATTACGCTAATTTTGGGCCAGGCTGGTCTGAGTCCAGGGCTGTTTTTCAGTCCCAGTCCGGCCCTGGACCTGTTATATAAAGGAGAAGGAGGTAGACTCATCATATCATATTAAAGAAACATATTTTGAAAAAGAACACCCACAATCCGACGGCTGACATACAAATCTTTTATTCCTGAAGAACATCACACTGCGTTTAATCTCCAGTGAATTCGACGGTAACACAGCAGAACACTCCACGCCACAGAAATCAGAACAGAACCTTAAATAACGCTCTTCCACTGGCCAGCAGAATTCAGACTTTAAATAAAAAAATAGATACAGAATTTAAAATCATCTTTGCGGCATAGATTGTCTCTTGTTTTGTTCATATATATATTTATATTATATATATATATATACTGTGTAATACTTTCATTTACATATAGAATCTTCTAGTCACCACGGGAACAGTCACATTCTGAGACGAACATCTGTTTAATATTCATTGGGCGATGGTTTTTCATATGGTGCATGTCTATCGTGGAACTATTGCACGAGGACCTACAGCGCCCCTACAGGACAGCACACGCACGTACAAGAGAGGAGTCGGGACACTGGGAAGCCATTTTCATTATGTTTTCAATAAGCAAAGTGCCCGTTTCACCTGCGCATTATCCATCATCATCATCCATTATCAAATCATCGATCAATTAGTTCTGTCGTTCGGCGTCAGATCAATCACGAAAACATACAAATAAAATGAATTTAGAGTCGAGTCTATGTGGGTCGGACAAAGTAAAGTCAGTGCTTTGTTTATCGTAGTGTCCAGGAGTCCGTCCCGAGCTGAGCCAGAGCTGAAGCACCCGGAGGAAACCTGAGAGAACCGGAGGAAACTACTAAAGCATAAAATCACTTCTGAACACGGGGCAGGCACTTACAGCTCTCTGGCCTCGGCCGACTCCCTTTGAGTTGTCATTACTACAAAGAAACTACTTTTTATGAAGTTTTATAAATGTTTTTGGTTTTGGAGAGCGATTTCTCCTTAACTCCCGCCTGAACCGAGAGCATTTTCTCCAGTTCAGCTTTACCCAAATCCTGTAGGCCAGTGTAACGCCTCATTTGAAAGCTAAGACCTACAAAACTAAATCAATCTTTTTCCTCACATCATCAGATCACTTTTTTTCATCACTTTTTTTGTTGGGCAGCCGTCTCATTTTTTGTCAAATTTTCGTGACTTTTTTCTCAATTTTTCGTCACATTTTTCTCACTTTCTTGTCAAATGTTTGTCATTTTTTAGTGCATTTTTTATTTTATTTTTTTCATTTTTTTGTCACTTTTTAGTCAAATTATTCGCATTTTTTCGTCAAATTCTGATCACTTTTTTGTCAATTTTTTTTCAATTTTTGTCGGTTTTTTTGGACATTTTTTGTCCATTTTTGTCCATTTTTTGTCACTTTTTCGTCAATTTTTCTCACTTTCTTGTCAAATGTTTGTCATTTTTTAGTGCATTTTTTATTTTTTCATTTTTTTGTCACTTTTTAGTCAAATTATTCGCATTTTTTCGTCAAATTCTTATAACTTTTTTGTCAATTTTTTGTTAATTTTTGTCGTTTTTTTGGACATTTTTTGTCCATTTTTCGTCAAATTTTTCTCACTTTTTTGTCAAATGTTTGTTGTTTTTTGTACATTTTTAGAATTTTTTTTGTCACTTTTTTGTCAATTTTTCGTCACATTTTTCTCACTTTCTTGTCAAATGTTTGTCATTATTTTGTGCATTTATTTATTTTTATTTTTTTGTGTCACTTTTTAGTCAAATTATTTGCATTTTTTCGTCAAATTCTTATCACTTTTTTGTCCATTTTTTGTCCATTTTTGTCATTTTTTTGGACATTTTTTGTCCATTTTTTGTAAATTTTTTGTCAATTTTTTGTCAATTTTTCGTCAAATTTTTCTCACTTTTTTGTCAAATGTTTGTCATTTTTTGTCGTTTTTTTGTATATTTTTTGTACATTTTTCGTCAAATTATTCGCATTTTTTTTGTCAAATTCTTATCACTTTTTTGTCAATTTTTTCTCAATTTTTTCTCAATTTTTTCTCACTTTTTCGTCAGTGTTTTCTCACTTTTTTTACATTTTCATCCTTGTTTTCGTCTCAGTTTTGTTGCTATTTTCACACCTTTTTTCCAGAAGCTTTTAGATTGGGGTAAAGCTGGAGGAAAAAGTGCTCGGTTCAGGTGGGAGTTAAGGGGTTAAACAGTTTCAGACCCTGGACTTTGTTGTAGATGTTTTTTATATCTATGCTTCACCTTTGAGGGTCAGAAATGTCTTTGTCTCCGACTTCTGAAGCATTTTTCTTCGTTTCTTCTTTCCTTTTCCAGTCCTGGTTGTAACAGGAAAACCTCAGTTTGGTCCCGGGCACTTCGCTTATTCAAAACCACATTATCTCATTATTAAAATATAGAAATTACAAAAACGTTAATTCCTTCTGAACGTCTTTTTTCTCAGTGACCCCAATCCTGTTCTACAGACAAGAGCACGAACAAATCTGGACATTTTCTTTTTTTTTTTTTTCATTTAAGAATCATCAAATACTTTACTATGAAATGATTTGGATCTATGACATATCGAGTACATGAACAGTCTGTTGTCCTAACACGGAGACCACACCACACTGTCCTAACTTCAGTGTTCTACGAGTTCACAGTTCCAACAACGACGGGTCGAGAAAACAGCACTTTAGTCACAGCAGCGGAATGTTCAGTATGTCCACGAACGCACCACGCACTACACGAGAGGTCCAAGGTCCAGTCCGATCTCAGGTCCTCACTCTAAAAACGTCAAGTCGGAGAGTCTGAGGAGATGCAAGTCCGGAGTTCAAGTCTCGGTTCAGACTGAGGCCGGAGTCTTTTTACCCAGAAGCCACCTGTGTCTGATCAGTCAGAACAACAGACAGAGGGAGCCAGATGTTTACATGCACTTTGAGAAAAATGCACATGTGTGTTTTTTATAGTGTCTGACATGAAACCAGGATTAACTTTAACTTTTAGAATGTTCCTCATGAAGGTTCAGGTTCATTGTTAACCTCTTAACTCCCACCTGAACCGAGAGGATCTTCTTCCTCACGTCATCAGATTTTTTCCCATCATTTTCTCATCATTCAACTCATTTTTGTCACATTTTTGTCATTTTTTGTCAATTTTTTGTCATTTTTTCGTCAATTTTTTAATCACATTTTTGTCACATTTTTGTCATTTTTTTGTCACATTTTTGTCATTTTTTTGTCACATTTTTGTCATTTTTTTGTCACATTTTTGTCATTTTTAGTCCATTTTTTGTCATTTTTTCATACATTTTTCATCACATTTTTGTCACATTTTGTCATTTTTTTGTCAATTTATTGTCTTTTTTTGGTCATTTTTTTGTCACATTTTTGTCATTTTTAGTCCATTTTTTGTCATTTTTTCATACATTTTTCATCACTTTTTTGTCAAATTTTTATCACATTTTTGTCACATTTTGTCATTTTTTTGTCAAATTTTTGTCTTTTTTTGGTCATTTTTGTGACATTTTTGCCACTTTTTCATCAATTTTTCATCACTTTTTTGTCAATGTTTTCTCACTTTTTTGTCACATTTCCATCATTGTTTTCGTCTCAGTTTTGTTGTCTATTTTCACACCTTTTTTTCCAGAAGCTTTTGGATTGGGGTAAAGCCAAACTGGAGAAAATGTGCTCGGTTCAGGCGGGAGTTAAGGGGTTAAAAAACAATGATGGAAATGTCCATCAATGTCCAATCATCACACAGATCAGAAAGAAGGCGGGTTCTGAGTCCCAGAGATGAACGTGCTGTGTCTGAAATGTGAAGATCAACCAAAGAACAAAATACCTGGTGAAGATGCTGAACCCAATTTTTCCCCAAAATGTCCCCCCCATAATTTTCACATTTTTCCCAAATTTTTCCCAATATTTTCCCCAATTTTGCTGCAAATTTTCTAAGTTATTCCTCAAATTAAAAAAAAGTCACATTTTTTAACATGTTTTTCCCATAATTTTCCCCAATTTTCCCCCATTTTTTTTTCTCCCAATTTTGCTCCAAATTTTCTCCGTTTCTCAAATTTATACATTTTCCCCCCAATTTTTTAACATGTTTTTCACTATAATTTTCACATAATTTCTCCCAATATTTTCCCAATTTTGCTGCAAATTTTCTAAGTTATTCCTCAAATTAAAAAAAAGTCAAATTTTTTAACGTATTTTTCACATAATTTTTCCCAATTTTTATTTCTCAAATTTTGCTCCAAATTTTCTGTTTCTCAAATTTATACATTTTTCCCCCCAATTTTTTAACATGTTTTTCACCATAATTTTCACATCATTTTTCCCAATATTTACACAATTTTGCTGCAAATGTTCTCTCTTTTTTTTATATATATATATATATATATAACCGTGTAGAAAATTCTATCTCTCATTCTTCTGGCATTTAGCAAATAGAAATAATTTTGAAAATTGTAATTGACCTAAAAAAGTTAAAGTTAATTCTGGTTTCACGTCAGACAGTGAGAAAAAAAATGCAAATGTGTCTTTATTATAAAGTGTATGAAAACATCTGGTTCCCGTATTATTTTCAAACACAATCCAGGCCACTTCCTTATGCTCCTCTGAAGTATCAAGGGCTGGGAATTTGCAAACAACTTCACAACACAATACTTATCCCGACACAGCAGCAATACTTTCACTTCTGGCCACCGGCATGCTAGCAAATCGTAGAGAACATAACTGTGAGCGCAGAGCTGCTGCAAAGTGAACAGGATTGCTGAAAACCTCGGGAATGTTTTTGACGAGGGGAGATAATAACGAGTCGAGTTTGGATGATGTGTCCCTTTAATGAGCACATTTTCTCCAGTTCGGCTTTACCCAAATCTAAAGCTTCTGGACCTGTTTACAGCCCATTGGCCTCATTTAAAAGACCTCAGCTCTTCCCTTGTTTTTCGTCATGTTTTTCGTAAGGATTTCATTAGGTTTTTACATTAACAAATGAAATGTGAGCGAAAAGTCCGATACCTGAACGTTTTTCGATGCCTTTATTAAAATACTGTCATATAGAAAAACAGATGAATCATGTTAATTTATTCCTTTTCCTTCCATTTCATTTATGATGCATTTGTATCATTTGTGTGAAGAGAAACAACCAAGAAACTACAAAAGGCCAGAAAACACACTTTCCAAGTTTTTCAAAATTTTTCCCCAATTTTTAACAATTTTTTTCTAAATATTTCCTCTAAATGTTTCGATTTTTTTTTCCAAAAATGTGTACACGTTATTTCCCCAATTTTCCCCCCCAATTTTCCCCCCATAATTTTAATTTTTTTTTTTTACATGTTTTTTACCATCATTTTCACATCATTTTCTAATTTTTCCCAATATTTTCCCCAATTTGGCTGCAAATTTTCTCAGTTATTCCTCAAATATAATTTTTTACATATTTTTTGACGTGTTTTCCCATAATTTACCAATTTTTCCCATGTTATTTCCATTTTTTCCCCCAATTTTGCTCCAAATTTTCTCAGTTTCTCAAATTTACACAATTTTTTCCCCCTTTTTAAAGATGTTTTTCACCATGATTTTCACATATTTTTTTCCCCAATTTTGCTGCAAATTTTCTCAGTTATTCCTCAAATTAAAAAATGTCACTTTTTAACGTATTTTTCCAATAATTTTCCAATAATTTTCAAATTTTCCCAATTTTATCCCAATTTTGCTCCAAATTTTCTCAGTTTCTCAAATTTACACCATTTTTCCCCAATTTTTTAAAGATGTTTTTCACCATAATTTTCACATATTTTTTCCCAATTTTGCTGCAAATTTTCTAAATTTTTCCTCAAATAAAAAAAAAAAAAAAATCTCTAATTGTTTTTACCCACAATTTTCAAAATGTTCCCAATATTTTCCTCAATTTTTGTGTGTGTCTTTATTACAGTTACACTAACAAATGAAATGTGGCCAAAACGCTACAAAAGCTTCTAGATTTGGGTAGAGCCGAACTGTGGAAACTGTTCTTGGTTACGGTTGGGGGGTAAAGGGGTGACCCAGACCTGACCCAGGGCGAGTCCATGAAGAGTCCAAGTCCAAGTCCTCAATCTGAACCTTAAATCTGCACAAAAATCAGGTAAACTACAGTCCGGCACTCACAGGAGAATACAAAAGACACACACACACACATATATACACGCACACGCGCACACACACGCACACGCACACGCTTCCATAACATATCATAACCTGCTATGATATGTTATGAGAAGGAAATGGCTTTGGACACACAGCTTTGCCTTCGTGACATTATCAGCACAGTGAGAATGAGACACATGTGGAAACAGCGAGAGAAACTTCCAAAGATGGCCGTCGGGAAACTAGAGCCAAAATGAAATAAAATAAAATAAAAACGACATGGCAGAGAAACAGCTGTCACAGTTCGGTTATATTCAGAACGGAAAGAATTCAGTAGCAAACGTCAACAGAATGAATAAGTTTAAACCTGGCTGATTTGTGTCGCTCTGGTTATAGATGGGAGCAACATCCGGAGCCACGCCCCCTTTGGCTTTAAAACGCACGTTAGCATTAGCATTAGCATTAGCAGCTAGTAGAACACCTGCTGAATGAACCATGTACCCGTTGCTCAGAAGCTACAAAACGACATTGTGCTGTTTGACGCTGTAATGACATCATACGTCATACAAGAGGGCGTGGCCTAATGAGGCGGAAGGACGTTGTGGGAATCATTATATTGTTTATCTTATTTATCTTTTTAGATGTTTTCTGGTGGACTATTAGTATAATTAGCAAATTAAGCCAAGTCAAAACTGGAAGTGACAAACCGGCACTCAAAGCTAGTTAGCGTTAGCATGAAGCTAATGGCTGTTAGGGCTGCTGAAGCACTTTGCAGCATTTGTTAAAGTATTGGAGTAAAGGGTGAAAGAGTTGTCTGGAACCCACCGGGAAACATTAACCTCTTAACCCCCGCCTGAACCGAGAGGATCTTCTTCCTCACGTCATCAGATTTTTTTTCCATCATTTTTTTGTTGGGTATTCAACTCATTTGTGTAACTTTTTTGTCATTTTTTCGTCAATTTTTTATCACATTTTTGTCACTTTTTTTGGTCATTTTTTGTCAAATTCTTTGTCAAATTTTTTATCACATTTTTGTAAAAAAAAATTGTCATTTTTTGACAATTTTTTTTTCATTTTTCCGTCAATTTGTTATCAATTTTTTGTTAAATTTTGGTCATTTTTTTGTAATTTTTTTGTCAAATTTGTATCATATTTTAGTATTTTTTTGTCACATTTTAGTAATTTGTTTGTCATATTTTGACTTTTTTTTTTTTCATTTTTTCGTCAATTTTGTATCAATTTTTTGTTACATTTTGGTAATTTTTTGTAATTTTTTTGGTCAAATTTTTGGTCATTTTTGTCACTTTTTTGTCAAATTTTTTGTCAAATTTGTATCATATTTTTCTAATTTTTTTGTCACATTTTGTCACATTTTTTTCATTTTTTCGTCAATTTTGTATCAAATTTTTGTTACATTTTGGTCATTTTTGTCACTTTTTTGTCATTTTTTGTTAATTTTTTTGTCCATTTTTTTGTCAAATTTGTATCATATTTTAGTAATTTTTTTGTCCATTTTTTATCAAATTTTTGTTACATTTTGGTCATTTCTTTGTAATTTTTTTTGTCACATTTTTGGTCATTTTTGTCACTTTTTTGTAATTTTTTGGTCAATTTTTGGTCAACTTCTTGTGACATTTTTGCCACTTTTTCACAAATTCTTCGTCACTTTTTTGTCAATGTTTTCTCTTTTTTTGGTCACATTTCCATCATTGTTTTCGTCTCAGTTTTGTTACTATTTCCACAGAAAATGTGCTCGGTTCAGGTGGGAGTTAAGGGGGCTAAAAACTCTAAACCTCCGCCAGTTTGGCTTTACCCAAATCTAAAAGCTGCACCAACGTAGCGACGACCAATAAAAAAACGTGACAACGCAGGGAAACAAATCCATTTAGATGAGTTTTGTAGGTCTTAGCTTTCAAATGAGGCTTTTTAGATTAGGGTAAATCTGAAGTGGAGAAAACGCACTTGCTAAGGCGGGGGTTAGGAGGTTTAATGATGGAGAACTGAGTTGGCCCTGCTCCCTTTGGCCCGGTTTTGGCCCGGTGTGGCCCCAGTGTGACTCTTATGTGGGTCACGGGGGTGGGCCGGGTGTGTGGGTCACGGGGGTGGGCCGGGTGTGTGGGTCGGGTGCAGGGTCAGCAGTATCAGCGGTGCACGAGCCGGCCGGGGGCTATTTAAAGACCCCCCCCCCCCATACTGTCACTCTCTTCCACCTGCTTTGGCTCCGTTTACGCGGCCTCTCATTGGCCGGGCCCCCGGACACGCCCCCCCCAAGTTCAGATGTCAGGAGGTTGTAAGGCCAGTCTTCAGTCCCGTGACACCACTGGGTCATTCATCTTTAAAGTGATTATTTATAGACTAGTGGACGTTGCTCCCATCTGCTCTGATACTACATAAATACACGAGAAAATACAGTACTGCAGATATTTGGTATAATTCAAGGAGTAAGTACATCTATGAGCCTGAAACTGTGAATAAAGAGTGTTTTTGGGACTTTTTGCAGGTGTGAATCATTATCTTGATTTTGTGATGTTTGCTCGTATTTATGCTACGATTGGAAAACATGAAGTGAAATAAACCTCTTCACCCCGACCTTTTCTCCAGTCTGGCTTTACCCAAATCTAAAAGCTTCTCACAGGCTATACATACAATGACATCACGCATAGTCCCAGTTTGTCGCGTCAACAGAGTCAGTGTTAAAGCTGCTCAAGACGTTAGCATGCTGCCGGCTAGCAACTGTCATCAACTGTCAGTGGCTTCAACACATGTGTGGCTCACATGTATGAACACTCTGTCACATGTTCTATCCCAGGCCAGATGTTTGGAGTGTGTGGTTCAAGGGCTTTCTCTTGGAGAGGTCAGAGCTGAGCTGTTGAAGCTAAATGCTAACGGGTAGCATGCTAACGTCTTAAACACTGACTCACTGGGGCCGTGTTTTTACTCTTATCTTCTTGAGCGATGATTACGAGTAAATAATAATGTCAGTGTCGATCAGTTGTCTTTTATTTATATCCTGAGTAGAGATATTGTTGTTGTAGAACTGCATGATTCTACTCTGGTATTCAAAATGGCCGCCATAACAACAAAGTCACATGACTGAAAGGCATGAATAGGCCAGTGCCTCGTTTGAAAGCCAAGACCTGCAAAGCTGATTTAAACTGATCTTTTTTCTCATGACATGTTTTTGTGGCTTTTTTTTGTTGTGTTTTCATTCTTGTCTCGTTTTCGTCTCGTTTCTGTCTCATTTTCGTCTTTTTTTCATCATGTTTTCGTCTCGTTTCTGTCTCATTTTCATCTTTTTTTCAGCATGTTTTCGTCTCGTTTTCATCATGTTTTCGTCTCGTTTTCGTCTCATTTTCATCTTGTTTTCGTCTTGTTTTCGTCTCGTTTCTGTCTCATTTTCGTCTTTTTTTCATCATGTTTTCATCTCGTTTCTGTCGCTCTTGTTGTCATGTTACTGTCGGTTCATTTTCATCTTTTTTTCATCATGTTTTCGTCTCGTTTTCATCTTGTTTTCGTCTCGTTTCTGTCTCATTTTCGTCTTTTTTTCATCATGTTTTCGTCTCGTTTTCATCTCGTTTTCGTCTCGTTTCTGTCTCATTTTGTCGCTCTTGTTGTCACGTTACTGTCGGTTCACTTTCATCTCTTTTTTGTGTGTTTTTGTCACTATTTTGAACCATTTTTCATTAACTTTACATTCGGGTAAAGCCAAACTGGAGACTCTGTGCTCGGTCTAGAAGAAGAAGAAGATCTTTACGTATACAGCGCCTTTAGGCCGGGGTTCAGAGGTCACCTGTGTTTTTCTGCCACATGTTTTCAGATTCTGCAGTAATGCCACGGTCCTCCCGAAGGCCGCATGTCCACGAAGCTAAGGCAGCCCTGGAGAGCACGGATCGAGACCAAGCACCAGATTTTCTCCGAATGTCGTCTGGGACTTTGAGTTCAGGTAAAGTCGGCTTTTCTGAACGACCCAGAGAACATTCAGACCCACTTTTGGCCTAATCCGCTCCACCGCTTTGAAGGGTTTCGTGTTTTGTAGAAAATACCAGCAAGTGGACTGTTTCACATTAGAGCTGGAAGGAGAGTCAGGTAAATATAATAAAGATCAATAATAAATAACTTTGATAAATCGGATAGTATCCTGAGGGCTGGGCACCGTGAAAATGTTTTGATAGCGATACCTGAACTTTTTTCGATGCCGATGCTACAATATTTGTCAGATAGAAACATGAAACAGATTAATCATGTTAATCTATTCCTTTTCCTTCCTTCATTTCTTTTGCATTTGAATCATTTGACGAGAAACAACCAAGAAACTACAAAAGGAAAAACACACTTTCCAAGTTTTTCACGTTTTTCCCCCAATTTTTTCCAAATATTTCCCTTAAATGTTTAAAATTTTGTCCAAAAAATGTGGGCACATTTTTTTCCACAATTTTCCCACAATTTTCAAATTTTTCCCAATAATTTTATACCCAATTTTGCTCCAAATTTGCTCAGTTTTTTTTTAAATTTACAAATTTTTTCCTCTATTTTTTTTAACGTGTTTTTCCCCATAATTTTCACATAATTTGAACATTTTTTTTCCAATTTTGCTCAAAATTTTCTCAGTTTTTCTTAAATTTACACATTTTTTCCCCAATTTTCCCATAATTTAAATTTTTTTCCCAATTTTTTTTTGGAAATTTTGCTCCAAATGTTCTCAGTTTTTCATAAAAAATGTTCTCCAATTTTTTAACACGCTTTTCCCCATAATTTCCACATCATTTTAAACATTTTCCCAATATTTTCCCTTTTTTTCCCAATTTTTTTTCTCCCAATTTTCTCAGTTTTTCTGAAATTTATACATTTTTTCCTCCATTTTTTTTAACATGTTTTTCCCGAATATTTTCACAAATTTTCCCCCCAATTTTCTTAGTTTTTCTCAAATTTACATTTTTTTTTCTCAATCCCCCCCCCCATAATTTTTAAAATTTTCCCCATTTTTTTCCTCAATTTCCCCCCAATTTTGCTCCAAATTTTCTCAGTTTTTCTGAAATGTACAAATGTTTTTTTCACATGTTTTTCCCCATAATTTTCACATAATTTTCACATTTTTCCAAATTTTTTCCCCAATTTTCTCAAATTTTCATTTTTTTTATCCATTTCCCCCCCCATAATTTAAATAAAATGTCCCCATTTTTTTCATTTTTCCCCACCAATTTTTTCCACTTTTAATTTTTTCCCCACTTGTCTTTCACTTAGTTTTTTCATTTGAACGTTGATGACCAACAGCATCCAAACTGGAACATATATTTTACATTTGTTTCCGGTATGTTTGTGATGAGCTTTAGTTCCGGTACCGCGGCGGGGTCTAACGGTTCCCAGCCCTGAGTACCCTGTAGATATTTTGGGGCGTGAGAGCTCCCTGTACTGTCCACACCTGAGAATGAGAAGACAGCAGACGCACGTACAAAAGAGGTCAAAAGCAAAGACGACGTGACGGACTCGACACTCGACAAGGCAAAGGCTCCACCACTGTACGCTTCTGCAGAAACCGTAGCAGTGAGGCGGAACTTCACATCACTCCTCCTGTGCGACGGCGCCCTCTGCTGGCTGCTCGGGGCGGGAGTCGGTCGCGTCAGTGTCAGCGGGGGCGGCGTCGGGCGTGGGAGGGATCGAGCGCGGGGACTCGGGGCGGCGGGGGTGGTGGTGGTGGTGGTGGTGGTGTCGGTGTTTGGACCGAGGCGCGGCGGGAGGCGGGGGGCTGGAGCCGGGGCTGGGTCTGGTCTTGGGGCTGGAGGAGCCGGGGCTGGACTCGGCCTTGGCCTGGACCACGGTGCCCTCGTCCTCAGAGCTGAAGTCGGAGCTGTCCGAGGAGCTGCTGGGGGGCTCCAGCGACGGCAGCTGGATCTGGACAGAGAGGGAGGGGGGGGGGGTTATTTCATTTATTTACCCAGCGCTTTTTCTCCAGCTGAGCATCACAGCAACGCCTCATTTGAAAGCTAAGACCTACAAAACTAATCTAAGGCTGCGTCTGAAACCATCAAATTGTCGCCTCTAAGCACTAACACGAGCATCTAACTCCTTAACCTTTCATGGGTCGACTGTTAGATCAGACAGTCGACCCAGATTAGAATTTGCACAATCCGTCCATCCTTAAAGGTTAGTGCTAGATCGTCTGCTGTGAAAACGTGAGATATCATGACACAAATTAAGGTTAGGGCCAGGGAAATGGTTAACCTCTTAACTCCCGCCTGAACCGAGAGGATCTTTTTCCTCACGTCATCAGATTTTTTTTCCAACATTTTTTTGTTGAGTGTTCAACTCATTTTTGTAACTTTTTTGTAATTTTTTATCACATTTTTGTCATTTTTTCGTCCATTTTTTCGTCAATTTTGAATAAATTTTTTGTCACTTTCTTTGTCACATTTTTGTAATTTTTTTGTCACAAATTGTCACATTTTTTACATTTTTTTGTCAATTTTTCGTCAATTTTTTGTCAATTTTTAATCAATTTTTAATCATTTTTTGTCACATTTTTTGTCAATTTTTTGTCAATTTTTTGTGACATTTTTGCCACTTTTTCATACATTTTTCGTCACTTTTTTGACATTTTTTTGTCAATTTTTGTATCAATTTTTTGTAATTTTTTTTGTAATTTTTTTTGTAATTTTTTTGTCAATTTTTTGTCACATTTTTGTCACATTTTTGTCATTTTTTCGTCCATTTTTCGTCAATTTTTCGTCACATTTTTTGTCACATTTTTGACATTTTTTGTCAATTTTTTATCAATTTTTTGTCATTTTTTTGTCACTTTTTCTTCAATTTTTTGTCACATTTTTTGTCACATTTTTGACATTTTTTTGTCAATTTTTTATCATTTTTTGGTCATTTGTTTTGTCAATTTTTTGTCAATTTCTTGTCAATTTCTTGTGACATTTTTGCCACTTTTTCATAAATTTTTCGTCACTTTTTTGTCAATGTTTTCTCACTTTTTTGTCACATTTCCATCATTGTTTTGTTGCTATTTTCACTGCTTTTTTCCAGAAGCTTTTGGATTGGGGTAAAGCCAAACTGGAGAAAATGTGCTCGGTTCAGGTGGGAGTTAAGGGGTCAACCTTACGGATTAGGGTTCGGATTAGGATTATTTGTATTTTTAGACAAACCAACTCATAGATCTATACAAACAGCAGACCGTCCCTCCGGAGCAGACGATCTAGCGCTAACCATCCTTAAACAGGGGAAAGGGAAGTGACATCACCAACAGCTGTTTTTCCTCTTCTTTAAAGTTATTGGTGGAGTGCAGGCCAAACAAAAGCGCATGTCGCCCCCTAGTGTCCAACAACAACATAGTGTCCAAACAAAGACATTTAAGGAGAAAAATAAGCCAGAGAGTGACCTACTTTTGCCCTGCATGTGGTTAATACAATGGTAAATATGGATGCAGTACACTTTTTGACCACTAGCATCAAATTGGGGGCGCTGTTTCTCTCCTTTCGCAAAGTTAAGGAAACACTGTTGTGGGGTCTTGGTATTTTTCAATTACAGAGCGTTGTAGCATCAGCTTTCACAGTTTTCCAACTTTTATTGCAAAGGTTGTTACGTTAACAACAGTATATGCTAAAAATTGACTTCTGACACTTTCAAAATGATCTAATGTGGCATTTTCTTTGAGTTAACAAATGAGGTAAATTTACTGTAGGTGCTGTAGATACAAAATTACTACTAAATTGCTACAGTTGTTGATTTTGTTTTACTAAAATTAGGCTTTTGCCAGAGTTAACACTTGTTTTAATATAGCATGTTATTTGCATGGATAGAATCAAATGCAAATGTGGGCTATCAAAAAAATAAAAAGTAAATAAAACAGTAACTTTATAATTTGCAGTTATGTGTCTTTCGTGCTTGACATCGCCGTGTTTGGCCCGAGACTCACGGGCACTTTTTCGTTTTGGCCCTTGGAGACAAAAAGTTTGGGCCCCCCTGGTTTAGACAGTTCCGAAAAAATTGGGACCAGACCTTAAAGTTGTTTTTGTCTAAAGTCCAATGCTTTTTAATGGGGGACCAGTGGCGATATGGAGGTACTACAGCAATGGTGGAGCAATGGCGCCCTCTAGTGTCGTGGCCAAAAAGCAGAGCAGCCAGCGCCCATTGGTCCTAATACTGCACACGTACTACAGTCCTAATACTGCACACGTACTTCTGTCCTAATACTGCACACGTACTACAGTCCTAATACTGCACACGTACTTCTGTCCTAGTGCTACACACGTACTAGAGTCCTAATACTGCACACGTACTTCTGTCCTAGTGCTACACACGTACTAGAGTCCTAATACTGCACACGTACTTCTGTCCTAGTGCTACACACGTACTAGAGTCCTAATACTGCACACGTACTTCTGTCCTAGTGCTACACACGTACTAGAGTCCTAATACTGCACACGTACTTCTGTCCTAGTGCTACACACGTACTAGAGTCCTAATACTGCACACGTACTTCTGTCCTAGTGCTACACACGTACTAGAGTCCTAATACTGCACACGTACTTCTGTCCTAGTGCTACACACGTACTAGAGTCCTAATACTGCACACGTACTTCTGTCCTAATACTGCACACGTACTTCTGTCCTAATACTGCACACGTACTTCTGTCCTAATACTGCACACGTACTACAGTCCTAATACTGCACACGTACTTCTGTCCTAATACTGCACACGTACTTCTGTCCTAATACTGCACACGTACTTCTGTCCTAATACTGCACACGTACTTCTGTCCTAATGCTACACACGTACTTCTGTCCTAATACTGCACACGTAGTTCTGTCCTAATACTGCACACGTAGTTCTGTCCTAATACTGCACACGTACGTCTGTCCTAATACTGCACACGTACTACAGTCCTAATACTGCACACGTACTACAGTCCTAATACTGCACACGTACTTCTGTCCTAATACTACACACGTACTACTGTCCTAATGCTACACACGTACTTCTGTCCTAATACTGCACACGTACTTCTGTCCTAATACTGCTACACACGTACTAGAGTCCTAATACTGCACACGTACTTCTGTCCTAATACTGTACACGTACTTCTGTCCTAATACTGCACACGTACTAGAGTCCTAATACTGCACACGTACTTCTGTCCTAATACTGCACACGTACTTCTGTCCTAGTGCTACACACGTACTAGAGTCCTAATACTGCACACGTACTACAGTCCTAATACTGCACACGTACTTCTGTCCTAATACTACACACGTACTTCTGTCCTAATACTACACACGTACTAGAGTCCTAATACTGCACACGTACTTCTGTCCTAATACTGCACACGTACTTCTGTCCTAATACTACACACGTACTTCTGTCCTAATGCTACACACGTACTAGAGTCCTAATGCTACACACGTACTACAGTCCTAATACTGCACACGTACTTCTGTCCTAATACTACACACGTACTTCTGTCCTAATACTACACACGTACTAGAGTCCTAATACTGCACACGTACTTCTGTCCTAATACTGCACACGTACTTCTGTCCTAATACTACACACGTACTTCTGTCCTAATACTGCACACGTACTTCTGTCCTAATGCTACACACGTACTTCTGTCCTAGTGCTACACACGTACATGTACACACTGACAGACTTTGGGCTGTTTACCTGGAAGGGCTCGGTCATCCCCACCATGGAGTTCATGTTGTTGCTATAGTAACCCAGGATGAAGTCCCCGGAGTCTTTGGGCAGCTCCTCCTCGGTGAAAACCACCTGCAGCAGAAGAAGAAGAACAACCCGGCGGCGTCAGAGAGAGGGCGTTTCCATTAGGGCTGCTCGATTATTGAAAAAAATAATAATCAGCATTATTTTTTGTCATAATTGAAATCACGATTATTCAAGCGATTATTTGTTGCCTTTAACCTCTTGACTCCCACCTGAACATGTTTTCTCCAAATTCTCCAAATCTAAAAGCTTCTTCGAAATAGAGGCAAAAGTCGACGCAACAAAAAAACAGCAAAAAATGACAAAAATCCAGCAGAAAAACGACAACAATCCAGCAAAAAAGACAAAAAAAAAAACAGCAAAAAAAAGACAAAAATCCAGCAGAAAAACGACAAAAATCCAGCAAAATATGACAAAAATCAAGAAAAAAAAGACACAAAAAAGTGACAAATATCAAGCAAAAAAAAAGATAAAAACAACCAGAAAAAAAATGACAAAAATCCAGCAAAAAATGACAAAAATCAATTAAAAAAAAGACAAAAATCAATAAAAAAAAAGACAAAAATCAATTAAATAGTTCCAAAAATCCAGCAAAAAAATGACAAAAAAAATGACAAAAAAATGACAAAAATCCAGAAAAAAAAGAAACAGAAAATGACAAAAATCCAGCAGAAAAATGACAAAAATCCAGAAAAAAAGAAACAAAAAAAAAGATAAAAACAACCAGAAAAAAAAGACAAAAATCCAGCAGAAAAATGACAAAAATCCAGAAAAAAAGACACAAAAAATGACAAAAATCAAGCAAAAAAAAAAGATTAAAACAACCAGAAAAAAAAGACAAAAATCCAGCAAAAAATGACAAAAATCAATTAAAAAAAAAGACAAAAATCCAGCAGAAAAAAGACAAAAATCAATAAAAAAGTTCCAAAACTCCAGCAAAAAAAAGACACAAAAAAAGACAAAGATCCAGCAAAAAATGACAAAAATCCTGAAAAAAAAGAAACAAAAAATGACAAAAATCCAGCAGAAAAAAAGACAAAAATCCTGAAAAAAAGACACAAAAAATGACAAAAATCAAGCAAAAAATGACAAAAATCAAGCTAAAAAAAAGACACAAATCAGGCAGAAAAATGACAAAAATCAATAAAAAAAAGTTACAAAAATCCAGCAAAAAAACGACACAAAAAAATGACAAAAATCCAGCAGAAAAAGACAAAAATCCAGCAAAAAAAGTGACAAAAGAGCAGCAAAAAAGAAATAAAAAACTGACTAAAACACAAAAGGGAAATAAAAAGTGACGACAATCTCAAAGAGGAGAGAATGGATTTGGTTTGTGCCCAAGAGGTAAAAAAAAAAGTCTATCTTTATTTTATTTATTTATTAATCAAAACACTATGATGATATTTTATGTTTTCTGGACAGTCATAAAAGTACAAATGATTTCAAGTTTGCCCTGATTAAAGAGAGGTCCCTGTTTCACACCTGCCCCCTGCTGGCCAGCCCTCACACCTGCGCGGCCTGATGACATCATCACACAGCGCCGTTTGTTTTTATGTCAGGCAAAAGCATGAGCCGCGGCACGAGAAAAGCGAAGGGAAAATAATCAATTTTTTTGCGATTATGCTAATTTTGTAATCGTTTACTGTTGTAATCGAATTTCGATTAATTGCACAGCCCTAGTTTCCACGGAGACCGGCGTGCGACCTGTACCTGCTGCTCCAGCCGGTGGAAGTCGTTCTCCTCCTGCTTGGCCCACACGTACCCCACGTAGTCCTTGTGGTGCTTGAAGCCGACCTGGAGCGGGACGAGAGGTGGCAGGTGAGCGACCGGGTCCCGGGGAGCGTCTCTACACAGACGGACTAACCTTGTAGAGGCCGATCCAGTCCCAGGAGCTGCGGGGGTAGTTGGGGGCCAGGCGGAACTTGGGCGCGGCGTCGGCGACACAGTTCCACTCGTCCTCCACGATCAGAGTGACCAGAGGCACGTCCACCCTGTAGGGGAACTGCACACACGCTACACGTCAGCACTACACGCTAACGCCGCGCTTTAGCCTGTGCTAACGATACTGGCATGCAGAGGGGCGAAAACATGTGACTGTTTCTTTTCTTAAGATGATGAATAAATGATCACAGAATCCCAGAAATAAATCATAACATGTCTCCTTTAACCTCTTAACTCCCGCCTGAACCGAGAGGATCTTTTTCCTCACGTCATCAGATTTTTTTTCCATGTTTTTTTTGTTGGGCATTCAACTCATTTTTGAAACTTTTTTGTCATTTTTTTGTCATTTTTTATCACATTTTTGTCATTTTTTCGTCATTTTTTAATCACATTTTTGTCATTTTTTGTCAATTTTTTGTCGTTTTTTTGGTCAAATTTTGATCAATTTTTTGATTTTTTTTGGTCATTTTTTGTCACATTTTTTGTCATTTTTTTGGTCAATTTTTTATCCATTTTTTTGTCATTTTTTGTCAATTTTTTCTAATTTTTATCACATTTTTATCACATTTTTGTCACATTTATGTAATTTATTTGTGACATTTTTGCCACTTTTTCATCAATCTTTTGTCACTTTTTATCAATGTTTTCTCACTTTTTTGTCACATTTCCATCATTGTTTTCGTCTCAGTTTTGTTGCTATTTTCCCACCCTTTTTCCAGAAGCTTTTGGACTGGGGTAAAGCCAAACGGTAGAAAATGTGCTCGGTTCAGGTGGGAGTTAAGGGGTTAAATCACCGGGTTCAACGTCTGTGGGTTTAATGTGTTGATAGAAAATAGCACAAAGACAGTGTCCAAATGTCCACCCTGGTCCCTGACCTCTCATTCACTACATCGGCCTGCACTATATAGTAGTAGTATTTATGAAACAGACTGTTTTGGCGCTTTTACAGGAGCTTTATTTGACATTTAAATTAAAGTAAAACGATCATCACAAAAAAAAGTGTGACTCCGTCTGATAAAAGTCACTAAACTCCGTATTTCTGTGATAAAAAACAAATTCAGACACAGTGGAATATTTATGGATAAATACGAGTCGGATACTTTATATTTAACATGGATTTTTCATGAATGGCTTGGATTATTCGAGAGCTCCAGCTAAAGGTTAGCAGCTAACGTTAGCATCTTTCCACCGTAACCGTTTATATTGAAGTCGTTTATTCATGAGCAAAACAAACGCTCGACTGAAACAGCTGGTTTCACTCAGTCATGTTTAGTTTCAAAACCTGTCTCTGTCTCCCAGTGCATTGTGGTCTATATTGACCCCTTTAGTGACCATCGATACTTTTCAGAATGCATTGTGGGAAATTTTGAGTGCACGACTGTTTTCTCTCTGGACATTAGTATAGTATGATAGTATGATAGTATGATAGTAGTATATTAGTATAGTATAATAGTAGTATAGTATAATAGTAGTATAATATAATAGTAGTATAATATAATAGTAGTATAGTATAATAGTATTATAGTATAGTCACTATACAGGGAATGGTGTGGACGTCCGGCCACAGCCTGACCTGCAGGGTGAAGATGGAGGACACCGGCTTGTGGTCGCTGACGGTGAACTCCATGTGGCTCCTGTAGTAATGCTGCGTGACTTTGGTGCCGCTGGTCAGTCCGGACAGAGAGCCCCGTTTACCGGCGGCGCTGACCGGCGCCGTGGCCCGCATACGCCACAGGATACGGTCGGTCCAGGCCGGTTTACGCTTCTTCCCACTGAACAAACACGAGAGTCCAGATCAAATACTTTCAGTCATATTCACGGGTAAAAAGAACTGGATTTCAACATTGTCCGAGTCTGAGGCCTGTCTCACATCTTTAGCCTTACTACTGTGTTTAGTCCTGACTCTGGAACCACCGGGAGACCCCTCCCTGACAGGGGTACCAGGTCTTGCCACCCCAGCTGCCACGCCATTGTCATGTGAAGTCTCACATCTGCTCACAGAGGCTCACTCTCAGTTAGTACTTTTTTAACAGGACAAAGAATTATAAGATCTTTAGGTAAGGGATAATGTATAGAACGCTGGTCATTATCGGGAAAATAAGCACCTTCAGGTGTCGGTGCTTATTTTCCCGATAATGACCAGCGTTCTATACATTATCCGCTTATTATACGGCCATTTGCCAACTGAACACACACAACATAAACTTCGTACACTTTTATGAAGGTCGAAAGGTTTATTTAATGACTTCCGGGACAAATAGTTCCCAAAAGTTTGCGCGTTGCTCTGCAACGTTTGGCTAGGCTAGAAGCAGCAAGGCTAGCAGCTAGCCTAGCTACTTAGCTGAAGGTGCAGTTGGAGGAATGGTTGTGAATCTCTGGGTAAGTTGAAAGTCAGACTCACGTTAACTTCACGAGCGATTCCCCGACTTCTCTCTCAGTGACGGGACAGATAGTGTCGCTGCTACGTACGTGCGGAGTGATATGAAAGCACCAACTCCGTTGCCATTGGCAGCGTCATTATTTTTCTCAGACGTCCTTTATCAGAAAATAATGACCAGTAGAACGTTGGGAAATCCCATTCAAATCAACGGAGCTTCTACTTACGTTGTGAAGAGCCGGATAATAAGCCAAAATAAGGCGCCAAAGATGAGGATTTTTTTTTTCATTTTAGTTCTTTTTTTTATTACAAAGTTTAAATGTTACCTGAGATAGAGCCCCCCTATTTATATTATGGACAATGCTACTATTTGTGTTTAACTTTGGGGGGGGGCTCAGCTGCATCTAAACGGAAAAAATCCCTTGCGATCAAGCAAAACATTCGCTATAAACATTCGACATTGTAAAATGTGTTGCCACCACAGAAATGATCCCTGACCCTGCTTGCCATCCTGAGATTTTTTTCCTAGATCCGCCCCTGCTCCCTGAGATGGTTCACACGGCTCTAACATGTCACAGATGGACTTTTCTCTGAGGGACTGAAGTCAGTGCAGAGGCCGGAGCACTGGACTAATATGGTGGTGTTTCCTGGTTCTGGATGTTCTGCAGCCGTCACAGTCTCTCACACAGGGATCAGTCTCTCTCAGTCTGGTTTCGACACCGTTCCTCTGATCTTAATGTTTCTCTGAGGGTAAAAAGCTGCTGATGTTCTTGCTCTGATGTGTCTGTTTAACCTCTTAACTCCCGCCTGAACCGAGAGGATCTTTTTCCCTCACGTCATCAGATTTCTTTTCCATTTTTTTGTTGGGTGTTCAACTCATTTTTGTAACTTTTTTGTCATTTTTTTTTGTCAAATTTTTATCACAATTTTGTAATTTTTTTTGTCACATTTTTGTCATTTTTTTGTCACATTTTTGTCACATTTTTGTCACATTTTTGTCATTTTTTGGTCGTTTTTTTATCCAATTTTTGTCATATTTTTGTAATTTTTTGTCACATTTTGTCACATTTTTGTCATTTTTTCATCCATTTTTCGTCACTTTTTTGTCAATGTTTTCTCACTTTTTTGCCACATTTTTGTCATTTTTTGGTCATTTTTTAATCCATTTTTTGTCATATTTTTGTAATTTTTTGTCACATTTTGTCACATTTTTGTCATTTTTTCGTCCATTTTTTGTCAATTTCTCGTGACATTTTTGTGACATTTTTTGCCACTTTTTCATCCATTTTTCGTCACTTTTTTGTCAATGTTTTCTCACTTTTTTGCCACATTTTTGTCATTTTTTTGTCACATTTTGTCACATTTTTGTCATTTTTTCGTCCATTTTTTGTCAATTTCTCGTGACATTTTTATGACATTTTTTGCCACTTTTTCATCCATTTTTCGTCACTTTTTTGTCAATGTTTTCTCACTTTTTTGCCACATTTTTGTCATTTTTTGGTCATTTTTTAATCCAATTTTTGTCATTTTTTTGTAATTTTTTGTCACATTTTTGTCATTTTTTCGTCCATTTTTTGTCAATTTCTCGTGACATTTTTGTGACATTTTTTGCCACTTTTTCATCCATTTTTCGTCACTTTTTCTCACTTTTTTCTCACATTTCCATCATTGTTTTCGTCTCAGTTCTGTCGCTATTTTCACAGCTTTTTTCCAGTAGCTTTTGGATTGGGGTAAAGCCAAACTGGAGAAAATGTGCTCGGTTCAGGCGGGAGTTAAGGGGGGTTAAGTTCAGGTCTGAGTCCAGGATCACTCAGAGATTTATAACCTTGGGAGACTCGAGGTGACAGAAAGAAAAACTAAAATAAATAAAAATTTATCAAATAGAGGAAGTAAAGATGACTGTAGATAAGAAGTAATAATTATAAACAGGATACACTTGAGAATAAGAAAATCCATGGTCATAAGATCGAAGAAATAATTAAAGACCATTGATATTGTATAAACATAAAGATATTTTTAGTCAGTTATGTAAACTTTATCCATAATAATAAGTAAATAAATCATATCATATTTACATTAAGAGGTAAATGGATTTTGGATTGCGTTCAGGATGTATATAAGTATCGTTTATGTTTCTCCAGGAGGGGGCAGTACAGGCCCATGATCAGCAGAACTGAGGATGATGTAACCAGAGCCAGAGATTTGGGCCAGTGCACTTTTAACCAGAGGAGGAGACGATCACAGGGCGAGGAGAACGGCCTTTAGTTTGTGTTTGTGTGAAAAGCTTGACTGAACCTGGAGCGTCAGAAGCTTCACGTTTATATTTCTCAAACAGAGACTTTAATTCCTGAAGGGTTATTCAGTATTTTGTATATTCCTCCCTTCATTGGTTCTGATCCTGGTCCTGACCTTCAGAGCCCGGGACGGTCAGGCTCCTCCCACATCACAGACGAAACCTGTTTAAAAACTGCACTTTGTTTTTCTACTGTCATTTTGTGACTTCTCTGTCTGTAGAAATAACTGACTTAGTTATTAGTATTTTGTATTTTTTCAGTACTTTATGAATTTGATGGGATCGCCACACGCACTTACATTTGTTTTAACCCCTTAACTCCCGCCTGAACCGAGCACATTTTCTCCAGTTTGGCTTTACCCCAATCCAAAAGCTTCTGGAAAAAAAGGTGTGAAAATAGCGACAAAACTGAGACGAAAACAATGATGGAAATGTGACAAAAAAGTGATGAAAAATGTATGAAAAAGTGGCAAAAATGTCACAAGAAATTGGGGAAAAAAAGACAAAAAAATGACAAAAATGTGACAAAAAAAATGACAAAAATGTGACAAAAAAATGACAAAAATGTGACCAAAAAAATACAAAAATGTGACAAAAATGTGATGAAAAAATTACCAAAAAATGACAAAAATTGACAAAAAAAATGTCAAAAATGTGACAGAAAAGTCAGTGTAAAGTCAATGTAAAAAAATGACCAAAAAAAAAAAGACCAAAAAAAAAAGAGACAAAAATGAGTTGAATACCCAACAAAAAAATGAAGGAAAAAAAATCTGATGACGTGAGGAAAAAGATCCTCTCGGTTCAGGCGGGAGTTAAGAGGTTAAGTGTCTTTAGGGTTTTAATCATTATCCTTTGTCTTTTTATTGTTTCCAGTTTGTATGTGTTTCTGTGTGTTTCTGTTTACACTAATGTGTCGGGGATCGAATAAAGTACTGAATTTAATTGAATTTAACTAGTATTTTACCATCTGTACTTGAGTAATTATTTGAGTCAGTACTCAGGCTCTGCAGGATTTATGGGACAGGACTAAGTGCATGAGGTCAAAGTCCTGCATTTCATTAATAGTACTGATACTACCCGGTCAAATATTAAACGTTCTGTCAAATTATTCCTTAAGTTAAAGTACTGAAGTATGTTAAAGTATTCAAGGTAAAAAGTAAATCAGAACTTAAAGTCATGAAAATCACCACTGGACTCCCCACCTCACCTACAGTAAAACCAAAGGACCAGGACCACACTGCCCCCTGCTGTTCTGGAGGATTCATCTTCAGTTTTTACTCTGAAGCCTTAATAGAAACGAGTTAAGAGTCTAAAGCTTGAGCCCCACCTGGTGTCGTACGTGTCTGTGCCCACGTCAAACTTGTAGGTGGGCGGGAACTTGAGCGGCCCCTCCTGGAAACCCTCCAGCACCGTCTCACTGTCTTTGGCCATGTTCAGCTGTGGAAAAAAACATAGCGGTTGCGAATGATAATGATGAGGATAATGAAAAATAATAGTATAGTTATACTTATAATATATTATATTATATTATTATTATAATATAATATAATATAATATAATATAATATAAATAATATAAATAATATAATTAATAAAATAAAATAAAATAAAATAAAATAAAATAAAATAAAATAAAATAAAATAAAATTAAATTAAATTAAATTAAATTAAATTAAATTAAATTAAATTAAATTAATAATAATAATAATAATAATAATAATAATAATAATAATACATTAGTCTTATATAGCATTTTTCCAGACGCTCCAGAGTCTCATTACAATTTCGTGCATTATTCATTCACTCCATCCTTAGTGAGGCAAAGCTAGTACTGTAGCCTCAGCTGCCCTGGGGTCGACTGACAGAAGTGAGGCTCCCAGTCTGTGCCATCGGCCCCTCCCACAGAGCATTCAGCCAGGCTTCCTGGTGTTTCCAAACGGTCTCCCATCCAAGTACCGACCAGGCCCATAGACATCATATAATAAAAGCTAGACGTCTTAAGGCGGAGTCACTTCCGGCATCACCGGCGGCCATCTTGTCACAGGGAGGCTTTCTGGCAGTGTCATAACTACATCTCTGACGTTTATAACAAACCAAACTGTTTGAAAGTCGGTAGAAAATTGAGCACGTTGTGGTTATGTAAAAGTACAGGCACCATAAACACAGTGTTAGGAGTGAGCTCCTGTGGTAAGATGGCCGCCGTGTGTGGACGCCGCCCTCTATTGGTCAGCAGCGCCTACGAGACATCCAGCCTTTATTATGTGATGTCTATGACCAGGCCCTCCCTGCTGAGGCAGAGCAGAGACTATGGCCATAACAGCACTGCCCTCTGGTGGCCACAGGTGGAACTGTAACAACGCTGCCCTCTGGTGGCCACAGGTGGAACTGTAACAACGCTGCCCTCTGGTGGCCACAGGTGGAACTGTAACAACGCTGCCCTCTGGTGGCCACAGGTGGAACTGTAACAACACTGCCCTCTGGTGGCCACAGGTGGAACTGTACCTGGTCCTTCTCCCACAGGGTGGAGAACTTGTTGTTGTCGATGGCAGATTTGACCACCTGCATGTCCAGGTCATCGATGCGGAAGTTCAGGTCCCCGAACCAGAACACCACACTGCAGGAACACAGAGGTACTTTAGGAAACTAGTGCTACTACTGCTACTACTGCTGCTACTGCTGCTACTGCTACTACTGCTACTACTGCTACTGCTACTACTGCTACTGCTACTACTACTACTACTATTACTATTACTACTACTACTACTACTACTACTACTACTGCTGCTACTACTACTGCTACTGCTACTGCTATTATGTTTGTTTGAAACCACTTTTGTCCCTGTTCAGACCTGACTGGATCTGGATCTAGGCCGAGGAGTTGGAGAGTCAAGTGTAGCAAGTTTGTGTGTCTGTGTCATTGCGTGTCATTGTGTATCATTGTGTGTGTGTGTGTCTCACTCGTGGTCCAGCACTCCCGTGGCCGCCTGTGTGTGTGTGTGTGTGTGTGTGTGTGTGTGTGTGTGTGTGTGTATGTGTGTGTGCGTGCGTACACACACGCGCGTGCGTGCGTGTGTGTGTGTGTGTGTGTGTGTGTGTGTGTGTGTGTGTGTGTGTGTTAGGGCTGTCACGGTATGAAAACTTTACCTCACGGTTATTGTGACCAAAATTATCACGGTTTTCGGTTTTATCACGGTATTTTCTTTAATGTGTGTTAATATGTTCAGAAAGCATTGATAGTCCTACACAAACTGAAATAGTTTCAAAAAGGTTTAACAGTGCTTATTATGTAAAAAAAATACAGACAAAGCCTTTTCACATCAAAGTAAAGGAACTATAACGATGTGTTGTTGATCGTTTCGAGGGTTTTACATGGACTATTTATAGCGTCAGAAACGAAGATAAACCGTCTATATCAGGAACATTGTTGTTTCCTTCCAGTGAGCTTTCACTTTGCAGATTTGGAAAAATGCCTGATTATTAAATTCATAAAACTGCGGCGAGAGTGAATCTGGGAGCCCCGTAACGCATTGTGCCATCGTGCGGAGGTATCCGGACACGGCTTATGCTGGCGGTGGCACTGCAGCCGCGCTATGGGGCGACTCGTTACATTCTCCCTCAACCCAAAGTCCCACATCAGCATTTCAGCTAAAGCGCTAACGTTAACTTCCTGCTATAGAGGGAGACAGTCACGCTAACGTTAGCTTACTGCTATAGAGGGAGACGGTCACGCTAACGTTTGCTTCCTGCTATAGAGGGAGACGGTCACGCTAACGTTAGCTTCCTGCTATAGAGGGAGACGGTCACGCTAACGTTAGCTTCCTGCTATAGAGGGAGACGGTCACGCTAACGTTAGCTTCCTGCTATAGAGGGAGACGGTCACACTAATGTTAGCTTACTGCTATAGAGGGAGACGGTCACGCTAACGTTAGCTTCCTGCTATAGAGGGAGACGGTCACGCTAACGTTAGCTTCCTGCTATAGAGGGAGACGGTCACGCTAACGTTAGCTTCCTGCTATAGAGCTGTGGGAGACGGTCACGCTAACGTTAGCTTACTGCTATAGAGGGAGACGGTCACGCTAACGTTTGCTTCCTGCTATAGAGGGAGACGGTCACGCTAACGTTAGCTTCCTGCTATAGAGGGAGACGGTCACGCTAACGTTAGCTTCCTGCTATAGAGGGAGACGGTCACGCTAACGTTAGCTTCCTGCTATAGAGGGAGACGGTCACGCTAACGTTAGCTTCCTGCTATAGAGCTGTGGGAGACGGTCACGCTAACGTTAGCTTCCTGCTATAGAGCTGTGGGAGACGGTCACGCTAACGTTAGCTTCCTGCTATAGAGCTGTGGGAGACGGTCACGCTAACGTTAGCTTACTGCTATAGAGCTGTGGGAGACGGTCACGCTAACGTTAGCTTCCTGCTATAGAGCTGTGGAGACGGTCATGCATGAGAGTCACAGGTTCGAAGTCTCGCTGCTTTAGAGACAATTTTTCCTGCTCGTTCCACAAACAGGAAAACTGTCTCTATCAACTGTCCTTCAGCTTCTTCAAACACACAAACATGTCCAGACTTCAGGCTCGGTCTCTGAGGCTGATCCTGCGCTGTCGTCTCGGACATGATTCCAGCTCAGAGAAAGTTTAGTTTTGGTTGTAGCTCCAGAGGCGCCTGCGGCAGCTTCAGCAGAGGAGACGGCGCCTATTGAGGCTCACTTTGCCGACACCGCGGGCGCCGTAATCCACCGCGGTAAAATAGTTTAGCAAAAACAAGACGGTAATTATTAATGTCAACATTTTTACCGGGGTTTACCGCTACACCGGTAACCGTGACATCCCTAGTGTGTGAGTGTGTGTATATGTGTGTGTGTGTCTCACTCGTGGTCCAGCACCCCCGTGGCCGCCTGTGTGTGTGTGTGTGTGTGTATGTGTGCGTGTGTGTGTGTGTGTGTGTGTGTGTGTGTGTGTGTGTGTGTGTGTGTGTGTGTGTGTACGTGTGTGTGTGTGTGTGTGTGTGTGCCTCACTCGTGGTCCAGCACCCCCGTGGCCGCCTGGCCTTCGAACTGCTGCTGCTGGAGGATGCTCTCGAAGTCCTCCATGCGCTGGTCTGAGTTCTCCATGTGGGCGGGCAGGTGACAGTTCAGGAAACACAGCGTGTGGCCGAACACGGACATGCGTGCGCTCACGCCGCCTTTGTTACCCTGAGGGAACACGCACATACGTGACAATCACTCATTACAATCACACATTCCACTTCTAGGAACCGCAGATCTGAACATACATGAGACTCTCTTAAAGGGATGTTTCAGGATGTTTGACATAGGGCCTTATTAGTTATCCAGAGTGTTGCTGATTTCATGAGATATTTTTTTTGTAATTCATGCAGTTCTTATATTTGAAGAGTTTCGTGTTGCTAGGCTAGTGCATGTCTATGGTATCAGCTAGCCTGCATTAAAAACTGCCTGACCCGCTCCACAGAGCACCTGAGGAAAATCACGTCTAACACCAGACTAACCATATAAATGTCCATAGAATCATTTAAAAGACCTTATATTTGAGCAGCATCAGCTCCGTGGTTGTATAAGCTACGCGGCGGCGGAGTGATCTGCTAGAAAATAGTCCCTCAAAATGCGATCGTTCATGTGATGCAGGTCAGTTTTATTCCAAACATGATTCAATGGACACAGACATTTATATGGTTAGTCTGGTGTTATAAGTGATTTGCCTCAGGTGCTCTGTGGAGCGGGTCACACTGTTTTTAATGCAGGCTAGCTGATACCATAGACATGCACTAGCCTTGCACTAGCCTTGCATTAGCCTAGCACCACAAAACTCTTCAAACATAAGAACTGCAACACTCTGGATAAGTAGGAAATGAGGCCCTATGTCAAAAATCCTGAAACATCCCTTTAAACCCAGATGTTTCACTTCTGTATTTGAGCAGCAGCAGATTTATCTCTTCCTGGTCAATATTTGCTTAACAAATGTTCGGGTTTATGTAAACACAGAGTTTATCTTGTTCACTCTCTCTGTGTTTGACCTGAGCTCTGAAAAAAACTGGATTATTTTAACATAACGTCCATTTTCCAACGTTCTACAGGTCATTAGTTTCTGCTAGAGGATCTCTGAGAAAAATAACGACCGCTGGCAATGGCCACGGAGTTGGTGCTTTAAAGGAACAGGCCACCGTTTTTCCACACTGAGATATGTTCTTACCTGAGCTTTGACGAGTTCTTTAGGATCTGTCTGATCTTCCCCCGTGCCTTCAGTCACGTTAGCGCAGACGGCGTTAGCATTTAGCCTCTCCCTCTCTCCTCTATAGCTCCAAAACAGGTCAAGATAGAAGCTACCAAGCTCTTCCACGTTTTCCCTATTTAAATATGGTTACGTGAAGTGTTCCACTACAATGTATAATTACACTAAATTAAACAATGTGGATTTTCTAAGCGGATAAAAGGGGGAACTATATTGTCAAGGCGTAATAATACCAGGAGTAGTTTGTTTGGCATCCGCACAGTAAAGTGAAGATTACTGCGCGGATTTCGAACACTGGCCCACAATTAGCGGGAAAAGCCATTGGCGTATCTATCATTACATAGATGCAATTACACAACCCATCCACTAGAGGGATGTGACGTCTTTTATGCCCCTCTGGTGGCCTTTCTTGAGTCATGGTTCCCAGATAATCTCGTATAAAATAAGATAATGAGCAGTGGGCCTCTCGATGATTCGTTTTTCCCATCTTTTTTCCTTCCATTTTTTCATTTTTTTCTTGTTTTCACAATTGTTTTTCCCTCTTACTATTTTTTCCGAATTGATTTCCTTTTTTTGCCCATTTTTTCCCCCAAAAAACAATTTTAACATGATTTTCCAAATTTTATAGCCAGATTTCCCCCCAAATTTTTCCCATGTTTAGAACTTTCCTGTCATTGGAGCTGAACCCGATATTGTAAACGTGCAGATCTTCCACACATTATTGTTCTGTTTCCTGGTTCTAGACGACACATATTTTAGTATAGATGTCGGATAAAGCATCGTTCATGACATTTTTGAAAACTTGAAAAAATTTTGCAAATTTTTAGAGTATTCAATCAGGCATTTGACCTCTGATTTGTGTTGAAATATCATCGAAATCCGCGCAGTAATCTTCACTTTACTGCGCGGATGCCAAACTACTCCTGGTATTATTACGCCTTACAATATAGTCCCCCCTTTTATCCGCTTAGAAAATCCACATTGTTTCATTTTGTGTAATTATACTTTGTAGTGGAACACTTCACGTAACCATATTTAAATCGGGAAAACGTGGAAGAGCTTGGTAGCTTCTATCTTGACCTGTTTTGGAGCTATAGAGGAGAGAGGGAGAGGCTAAATGCTAACGCCGTCTGCGCTAACGTGACTGAAGGCACGGGGGAAGATCAGACAGGTCCTAAAGAACTCGTCAAAGCTCAGGTAAGAACATATCTCAGCGTGGAAAAACGGTGGCCTGTTCCTTTAACACAGGTCTTTCATATCAGTCCAGTAGAGGGCGCTGTCCCCGTCCATAAGAGAGATTCACCATCATTCGTCCAACAGCACCTACTAGCCTTAATTGAGTCCCACCACTAGTTTTAGTCCAGTTTTAGTCAGCAGCAAAAATATTACTGTTGACCCGTGTCCTGCGTGTAGCGGTCGTGCAGCGTGTGGCGGTGTGTGGTATGTGGTGCCTGGCGTGGCGTGGCGTGGTGTGGTGCGTCTCACCCAGTAGCCCCCCAGGCCGGTGCGGGTGGTCTCCGTCTGGACTCCGCGCAGGAACGGCAGATGGAAATACTTGGCAAAGACCAGCAGCAGAACGCCCTGCATCCTCTGAGACGTCACCTACAGGAGGGAGCAGGACACGGCTTTACATCACCCCGCCTTAACCCAGAGCAACGCCTCATTTGAAAGCTAAGACCTACAGAACTGAGCAAAGCTTCTCTTTGTTATCGACCGATATGGGTTTTTCAAAGGCTGATGGGATTTTAACACATCGAGTGCCAACAATCCAGAGCATTTTTCATGATATTTGTAGCACCACAGCGTGTTCTCTATGAAGGCTATGGACACATGCTGTGGCTCGTTTAACAGGGGAGACTCTAAACTCTCCGTAGGTGAAAACTGTTTAATTCTACGTGTCTCGGTTCATGAGAAATCTGAATATGAAATACTCTCCTTTCTGATTAACTCCTCTCTCCACCTCTCTCCACTTCTCTCCTCCTCTCTCCACTTCTCTCCTCCTCTCTCCACTTCTCTCCTTTCCTCTCTCTCCTCTCCACTTCTCTCCACCTCTCTCCTCCTCTCTCCACTTCTCTCCACCTCTCTCCTCCTCTCTCCACTTCTCTCCTTTCCTCTCTCTCCTCTCTCCACCTCTCTCCTTTCTCCACTTCTCTCATCCTCTCTCCACCTCTCTCCTCTCTCCACTTCTCTCCACTTCTCTCCTCCTCTCTCCTCTCTCTCCTCCTCTCTCCACTTCTCTCCTCCTCTCTCCACTTCTCTCCTCCTCTCTCCACCTCTCTCCTCCTCTCTCCACTTCTCTCCTCCTCTCTCCACTTCTCTCCTCCTCTCTCCACTTCTCTCCTCTCTCTCCACTTCTCTCCTCCTCTCTCCACTTTCTCCTCCTCTCTCCACTTCTCTCCTCCTCTCTCCACTTCTCTCCTCCTCTCTCCACTTCTCTCCTCCTCTCTCCACTTCTCTCCTCCTCTCTCCACCTCTCCTCCTCTCTCCACTTCTCTCCTTTCCTCTCTCTCCTCTCTCCACCTCTCTCCTCCTTTCTCCACTTCTCTCCTCCTCTCTCCACTTCTCTCCTCCTTTCTCCACTTCTCTCCTCCTCTCTCCACTTCTCTCCTCCTCTCTCCACTTCTCTCCTCCTCTCTCCACTTCTCTCCTCCTCTCTCCACTTCTCTCCTCCTCTCTCCACTTCTCTCCTCCTCTCTCCACTTCTCTCCTCTCTCTCCACTTCTCTCCTCCTCTCTCCTCCTTTCTCCACTTCTCTCCTCCTCTCTCCACTTCTCTCCTCCTCTCTCCACTTCTCTCCTCCTCTCTCCACTTCTCTCCTCCTCTCTCCACTTCTCTCCTCCTCTCTCCACTTCTCTCCTCCTCTCTCCACCTCTCCTCCTCTCTCCACTTCTCTCCTTTCCTCTCTCTCCTCTCTCCACCTCTCTCCTCCTTTCTCCACTTCTCTCCTCCTCTCTCCACTTCTCTCCTCCTCTCTCCACTTCTCTCCTCCTTTCTCCACTTCTCCCCTCCTCTCTCCACTTCTCTCCTCCTCTCTCCACTTCTCTCCTCCTCTCTCCACTTCTCTCCTCTCTCTCCACTTCTCTCCTCCTCTCTCCACTTTTCTCCTCCTCTCTCCACTTCTCTCCTCCTCTCTCCACTTCTCTCCTCCTCTCTCCACTTCTCTCCTCCTCTCTCCACTTCTCTCCTCCTCTCTCCACCTCTCCTCCTCTCTCCACTTCTCTCCTTTCCTCTCTCTCCTCTCTCCACCTCTCTCCTCCTTTCTCCACCTCTCTCCTCCTCTCTCCACTTCTCTCCTCCTCTCTCCACTTCTCTCCTCTCTCTCCACTTCTCTCCTCCTCTCTCCACTTTTCTCCTCCTCTCTCCACTTCTCTCCTCCTCTCTCCACTTCTCTCCTCTCTCTCCACTTCTCTCCTCTCTCTCCACTTCTCTCCTCCTCTCTCCACTTCTCTCCTCCTCTCTCCACTTCTCTCCTCCTCTCTCCACTTCTCTCCTCCTCTCTCCACTTCTCTCCTCCTCTCTCCACTTCTCTCCTCCTCTCTCCACTTCTCTCCTCCTCTCTCCACCTCTCTCCACTTCTCTCCTCTTCTCTCCTCCTCTCTCCACTTCTCTCCTCTTCTCTCCTCCTCTCTCCACTTCTCTCCTCCTCTCTCACTTCTCTCCACTTCTCTCCTCCTCTCTCCTCTCCACTTCTCTCCTCCTCTCTCCACTCCTCTCCTCCTCTCTCCCCTCCTCCCCTCCTCTCTCCTCTCCTCTCCTCCTCTCTCCTCCTCTCTCCACTTCTCTCCTCCTCTCTCCACTTCTCCTCCTCCTCTC